>NC_063335.1:11501531-11621480 GCF_021869965.1 Rhincodon typus
TCTTGAAATACATAACATTAACTAGGTGCAGCACTGCTATCTGGTAATGGTAATTATAACACATAAGCTGGTCTTTAATGCTGTTGAAGGAAGCGAGTTGGCTGATTTACAAAGAATTAATAGATCAGTGATTCTAATGTTTAAGAAATTGTATACATATTCCTATACAATCAGTATCTGAGACTGAAAATATTTTACCAGATCATGTGTTAATAATGGTCTGAAGATTCAGTGAGCCACTGTTACACAGTTAATACAGAATTTTTTTTTCTCATTTATTCCCCATTCCTCATTGTTGTTGGGTAATATTGCATCACTACTTTGAAATTACATTTTTTCTCTAAAAACATTGTGCCTTGATAAGCTATTCGGTCACTGGAGATAGCCCATATAGTGTGAGATTACTGTCGCCTATAGGCGAGATCAAGTAGAAACTGAGACCACAGCTGTCACTGCTTCCATTGTCCATTCGTACACATTTGTACACTTCTCTCCAGCAAGTGCACCCTGTCTAACCATGAATCACTGCCCACTGACTTGTGTGTAACTGTGCTGATGGAGGGTGCGATGAACTGATGTGTCACTGTTCTCATCAGATGGTGACCATTCCTCCTCTGATTCAGAAATCACACGACACCAGGTTATAGTCCAACAGGTTTATTTCAAAACACAAGCTTTTGGAGCCTCACTCCTTCTTCAGGTGTTGGTGAGAGAGGTAGCATCAGACGCAGAATTTATAAGTAAAAGCACAGAGGAAATCTTCCTCTTCTTGGGTTCTGGAACATTATGTCTAAAATGTTAAATATATTGTCTAGCTGAATGCCCACTGCACAATTTGATTTTATTGGCATCTATATTTTATACGTGTAGTAATATTTGGGCACTAAAATATTTTTAAATATTATTTTCTTAGTGTCAGATGTCCTTATGAAAAAAGATAATATTCTTGTCTTTGTTTTCTGTGATAACTGCTAATGGCTTCATGCCAAGTCAAAATTATTGACGATTCTTGAAATACATAACATTAACTAGGTGCAGCACTGCTATCTGGTAACGGTAATTATAACTCATAAGCTGGTCTTTGATGCTGTTGACAGAAACGAGTGGGCTGACTTCCAAAGAATTAACAGATCAGTGAAGGATCTTCTTTTACTTATAAACTTTGTGTCTGATTCCACCCCACTCACTGAAGAAGGACTGAGGCTCCAAAAGCTTGTGTTTTCAAATAAACCTGTTGGACTATAACCTGGTGTCGTGTGACTTCTGACCTTGTCCACGCCAGTCCAGCACCGGCACCTCCACATATGTCCTCCCCTCAGGCATTATGTGCTGTCAGAGCCTCAATCACTATTAGACATGGGGAATGATAAGAGTGCCTTTTGCCTTCAGTCAACTTCTGCTGTCTGTCCTCGATCTATAGCTTCCTGAGATCATCAAGGCCCACAGGGATGCCAGAGTTAGTCAGAAGGATCGATGCACTCATCGCGTTACTCCATGGACATTACTCCTTCCTTGCCGTCAATGACAGGCTGCCTTCTGTGACCCATTCTATTCCCATTGCCAGCTTCTCCGTTTGGACCACCACTGCTACACCTGCACCTCCAGTTCTTCTATGCTTCCTGGCATCATAAATGCATCTCTCCTGGAACCAAATATAGACATTACGTCCATTGAATTATCATGTTCACAGTGCTGATCAGCCTATGGCAGCTTTCCTGTCCCTCATCACTTCACTGGGAGTCTGCTACAAGCTGCCATTCAGTCTTGGAAATGCAATGATCAACTCTGACAGATCTGGACCTTCTCTGCCTCTGACACTGGTCATTCATGGTGCATGAGTTTTTCCACGCGGGCACCATGTATGATGTGCAGGCCTGCATGCCTGCTATCATAAATGCCAATCATCTCACTATATCATATGTACTATGTTGTTGAAACATTTCCACCGACGCCCATGTTATCATAACCACACATGGCTGCTGACTTTGTCATCCAGCTCCGGCTGTGCCACCTTGGGAGGGTTTGCTGACCTATCCACTCCACTGGGAGGAGCGCCTTTCTCCATACCTTTGACAACCTGGAGCAGCATTTTCAATGAGTCAGCATTCGACCTTGGTGGAATCATTCCTGTGATTTGTGTCGTTCCTGCTCAGTCTCCCTTATTCAACACCTTTCCCACTGCCCTTTATGGCTGCAGTTTGTATTACAACTGCTGACTGCCTGTTAAATATTGCTCCTGCCTTTGAGCTACCTCCTGCCTGCCACCTATTATGTTAATATTTTGAATCAACCTGTTTGCAAATGTTATGACACTCCTCTGTGATGGGTGAGATGTTAACCCAGATGCCACCCAATTATTAGCTGGCTTTCCAGCCAATTGGCACTTCATTGGCTGCTGAAGGCAAAATCCCTGTATATGCCCTACCACAGCAAAACGACCCCTACTGCTTCCTGACATCAGGGCTTTCTCTCTTTTGGCGCAGATTAGCTCACAATGTGCATTTGGTAGTCTTGAAAAGGCTTCATTCTTCGAAACACACTGTTCTCTGGTTTACAGGATTAGAATTAAAAATAAAGCAAATAGAATGGCATCATTATGAAGAGAGACCTTGTATCTGCTGGTGGATGCTAGTGTTCAGCATGGCAATCATGTGTACTTTCCTGTTGCTGATGTACCTCCTAACGCCAGAACCATTCAAAATTAGAGAAGTTGAAGTAGTTTTAAAGTAAGTAATTGTAAGGAGCACTTCGCTTGTTTAAAAATCTTAAATAGACAACCAAAGTATTAACAGCATAATACTACTTAAATTTTTTTTTACTCTGTTTTTCTCACTTCCAAGCTCCCTGAACCATAATTTCTGAGGATATGAGTATTTTAATGCAGTTTTACCTGACCTCCATTCTTTCACTTAGAAAACATAATCTCCCTAACTCATCCCTGGCTCCTTGAATTTAATGTTCTAATCCTTGTTTTAAATTTCTTAATGGACTTGTTCCTTTTTATTTCCTCCAGTGCTCAAGATCCTTCAGCCTTTGTGTCTACCTGACTTTTTAAATTGTCATTCAAAAGTATTCTGCTTCTGCACCTTCCACACACCCTTGTAAGATGCTAGTCCAATTCACCTCTTTGTCCAAGCTGATGTCACCCCTTCTAATGTCTTTTCCTTTGGCTTGGTCTCTATTGCCAAATCCCTCTGTGAAGCACTTTGAGATGATTTTCCAACACATTATAAGCATTATTGTGTTTCATAGAATCCGTACACTGCAAAAAGAGACCATTCAGCCCATTGTGTCTGCACTAATCCTTTGAACAGAATCTACCCTCCATCTGTGCATTTACCAGGCCTAATCCACCAGCCTGCACGCTATAGGGCAATTTAGCATGCCCAATCCACCTAACTTGCACATCTTTGTACTGTAGGAGGAAACTGGAACACATGAAGGAAACCCACACAGACACAGGAAGAACATGCAAATTCCACACAAGCAGTCAACGAAGGCTGGAATTGAACCCAGACTCCAGGTGCTGTGAGGTAGTAGTGCTAACCACTGAGCTATCACACCACCCCAAATTCTAGGGAACAAAGTTGGTGTATTTGTATGGACATTTTACATTCTGCTCTAAACAGCCTGTTTACATTATTGCACTGTACCATATTATGTGCTTGGAGCTGACCTTATTTTATTTTCCCTGCAGCTTCATTGGACAGCTCACCATAAGTGTGTGGTCCTGAAGATACTGCTACAAATTCTTGACACAAAGCAAATCTGCGGCTTTCCACTCTGCTCCTAACCAGAAGTGCCCTCTCATGCTGGATACAACTCTCCTGTGGTAGAAAAAATGATATTCTCTGAAAAATATTTGCTAAAGCTTTTGGGAATACATGACTTTGGGTATATGTGCCATGCAAGTAGGTTATTGAAACCATCCAGACATTGAAAAAAATCAAGAAGTTAAATTCTTTAAATATGTCGGCTGACCTTTGTGAATTGATCTGATATTTGGAGACCACAAAGCTTTGATTTTTGTGACAATGGTGTGCGGTAAAGCTTTACACTAGTGAGAGCTTCAGAAGTGGTTTTCACCCTTTAGTTCCTCCTTGTGTTGCCAGAGCAAGTGCTCCATTACAACTAAAGGTAATGCAGTGAGAATTGGGAACTGCAATATTTGACCAATGTGTAGAGATAATTCAGCCAATGGACAGATTAGAGGATGGAGGAGAGAAACTTTCATCTTTGTCCTTGAGATAAAGTAGTTGGAACAATGAATTTAAAACAGTTATGTCCAACACAATGACTTTTTCACTAGACTGTCTATTGGTAGTACGCAACCTTTGGAAACAACAACAGCTCCAACATAATTGAACATCCTGTTGTGGGAATGTTATCGAACCACAATTAACACTGAGTCACATGAGCATATATTAGAGGAGATTGCCAAAAGCTAGGTTAAAAATATAGATTTTAAAGCACACCTTAAAGGAAGAAAGGAGAGATTTAGGGACAGAATTCCAGAAATTAAGGACCTGACAACTGAAGACAGCGCTGTCAGTGGTGGAGAAATCAAAATTGGGATGTTCTTAAATTGTAGGATGTCAAAGTATTCCAAGGACATTCAAGCTTATGTTTAACTGCCAATACAAATTTGTTGGTATTTCCGTTCCCAACATAGACATACATATGTCGTGTGTTTCCCTTTATACTCAGTCATTATGCTATCTGGAGAGAAGCTCTTCATCTCAATAGTTCTGTCTATTATATACATTTGCATGCATTATCCAACCTTTGGTAGACTGAACAAAGTTGGGGAAACTCCAGATTTGTACTATGATTTACCTGTAAGTTGCACTGCAAAATTATCGATTTTAATTTATTTAAAATCAACACTGTAGCATTTTGTCAGTTGTTGATGGGAGAGGTTGTGTCAAATCCCCAAGTCTGTAGCAATGTGCCATGTGAAATTATACAGTGGAGAAAATTAAAATTGATTTTTTTTTCCTAAAATGCTTAATGTAAATTGTTAATAGCAGAATCCTTTCATCATGGACTGATTTAATTTAATGTAGTTTCAAAAAACTCTACAAACACCCAGGTTGTTGTTTGGAAATTTACTGAAGAATATTTAAATATTTCACTTTTGCATCCTTCATAACATACAGATGAAGTCTAACAAACATGGATTTATATTTACTGTTTTAAAGGTTAAATTAATCATACAAATTAATCTTGCAGATAACCAGTTTTGATTTGAATGCTTTTATTGTCTACTGTGAAGTAATTTTGTTAAATTGGTTCATAGATCATAGAATCCCTACAGTGTGGAAACAGACCCTTCGGCCCAAAAAGTTCACACTGACCCTCAGAGCATCCCACCCAGACCCATCTCCCTATAGCCTGCCTAATCTACACATCCCTGAATACCTATGGGTAATTTAGCATGACCAATCCACCTAGCCTGCACATCTTTGGACTGTGGGAAGAAACCAGAGCACCTGGAGGAAACCCACGCAGACATGGGGAGAATGTGCAGACTCTACACAGACAGTCACCTGAGGAATCAAACCTGGCTCCCTGGTGCTGTGAGGCAACAGTGCTAACCACTGAGCCACTGTGCCGCTCCCTTGCTAACCACTGATTACACAATTAGTTGTTTTTCTTTCATTTTCTCTACAACTAAATGTGCGTAAGATTAATTTGCTTGCAGAAATTGTGAATGATCCTCTTGACTATACCAATCTATTGGATTTATGTGAAAAATCAATGTGCAAACTGAAACAGCACCAAAGAATGTAATTCTCCAGATAAATTAGACAAACAGGCATTCTTTAAATTTAGCCTTTGTCTTTCCTGACTTTGAAATAAAATTCTTAGTTCAAAGGGGATAGAAAGAAAAAGTTAAAATTATTGCACTTGAATGAGTAAAGTTGCAATAAATTCCTAGAAAATCATTCCAGTCCCCATTCAGCTATTACATACTTTAACACGGCTGCTTGTTTCCTTTTTTGATATTTATTACAGGAAGATTGAAAATGTAATGAAGAGTGAAAATTCATGTTGATACAGCAGCCTCTTATTTTTGAAACAGCTACACATTGTACAATAAGTGACAATTGGAATCATCTGAATAATTTCTCCAGAAAATCTTTCCCAGAAGTCAATTTCCCTCTGCTGATTTTACACTCAGAAACATGAAGTGATGTGTTTAAAAACCTACGAAATATAAGCCATTCTCAGAAAATGCATTTGAAGATCTCAGCAGTTGCTTTAAAAAGCTGTAAATTTGAAACTAACTCTATAAGAATATACTCCAATTGAATGCTCCGTGTAAATGAGCTGTGATATAACTGGACGCTGATCTCTTTTTAAAAAAAAAAGGTCTGTCAAGTTGTATCTGTAGCTTATGAAATTCTCAGCTGGAACAAGTTATGCAGTTATCATGTTTCAGTGCTCCTAAGGGATGATGGAGAACTTTGGCTAAGATTTAACCAGCCCTGGGATGACAGCCTGTGAGGTGGGTGGCCCATTTAAAAAAGTTGTGGTGCCACATTGTGATGGTTCCCCATTGTAATAATGCCACTGTGAAAGTTCTCAGAGGTAGGTGGCCAATTCTAATAAGTATAAGTACAATGAAGAACCATTTTCCTGTGCCACCAGCCGTCTCATGGGAGGAAGCTTCCAGCTGCATGAATGTGGACTCCAAACAGCGTCCTGTGAAATGGGGCAGAGGGTGGTGAAGGCCCAGTAGAGACAGGGCTCAATGACCCAAGAAGTAGTCTGCCAGCATCAAAAGCTATTCATACAGCTCTGATACCACTGCTGGAAGTGTTTCCTTTCCAGTTGCTGGGCCTGCCTGCTTAATCCCAGCAAAATTAGTACAGTTTTCTCTACCAGCTATGCAAAAGCTCCTCAAAAGGGAGGTACCATTGCATTCCCTCTACTGAACAGTAACCATCTCGCTCAGTGGCTCTGCAGAGAGAGATACCAGGGGTCAAATTGCACTAGCAGTGTCGAAACGTCATCTGTCTTCCTTAATTGGCTGCTTTGCCTGGCTGCCAGCTCTTAACTAGCTCATCCTGGCAATATGATAAAGGATGTCCAGTCTTCAGCCTAAGCATGCTGGCCAGCTGAGAAACTCCCTAACATTAAGAATTTCCCTTTTGTCAGAAGATCCCAGTCTCGTTCAGATGAAGTAAGAATTAGGACTGTAAAGCATAGTTTAAATCCAGAATGCCAAGTACAAATTTCTTAAAAGTGTCTCTTAATTTTAAATTGAAGTGAATTAAGAAGGCTCTTAAATGGCTCAGTAGCTAAGCACATTAATCTGCTGTATTAGCCAGTGAATTCTGGTTTACCTGTCTGCTCTGTACAGAGAAATTAGTCTAACTGGGGTAGGTGCCTTAGATCCATAGATCTAAGTAAAAAAGTCAGCTGCTTCTGGTCATTATCCAGGAACCTTTACTGACAGACTGATTCACACTGTCTATGATGCTATAATTTGGTATGAGTCATAACTTGGGAGTATTTTTTTTTTCCCAAGAACTTTGCACTAGATTTAACTGTAATAATTTAGAAAGTTCAATAAACTTTATTGTGCAAACACTTGTGAAGCCTCTGAATGTCAAATTTGCCTTTAAGGAGTGCCAGAACCTAAATGTGGCTCTCTGCTTACCCACCCCAAAATCCAATAATGTCAGTGTTACTGTCTTTATGAAGAATTATTTCAAAAATCTGATAAATTTGATCAAAAAGTTTCAAAAAAAATAAGATTTATGTTTAGAGTTCAGAGCTAATACCTAACTCTTGTTCCTCAGTCCTTCCTGTATTCCTTCTCAGTCATTACTGTCATTGTCTTTTCTTTGTTTTTTATTGTCCCACTCTTCACCATCGCCTTAACCCTCTCCCTACCACTGCTAGCTACATCTTATTTTAGGTAAACCTCATTGTTTAGCACTTTCAAATCTTAGACTACAGCAGGTAATATGTGTTATTGTGTATTGTACGTATTAGACCACTTTGAACACTTTACAATCTTTGAAATATTTATTGGACATTCACACTGCAGTAAGAAAGATTTTTAAAACAACTGACACTCCCATTTATTAAAATCTACATTTAATTTTGTAAAATATCTTTAATTTAGGAAGCCTGAGTATACACTAATTGTCCTACTAAAATTAATCAGTTTTCTAGCTTGGGTAATAAAAGGGTTCCACAATTTCTGACAGGTTTTTGCACTGCTTTATTTCACTAAAATGAAATAAGTTACCATTACATAAGAGAAGAATAGGTACATAGGAATAATTATCAATAATTTCTTTGTGTTAACTGTTGTTTGAGTGCTTGGTATTAGTTACCTATGGAAACACTGTGTTGAGGTTACTGTTCAGAAATCAGTTGCATTACTTTGTGTACAATGGAATTGGCGGGAACAGATTGAAGGATTTTTTTCCTGCTTATAAAGTGCCATGAAGGACACTGGGGCAAAAGTATTGAAAAGTCATACAGTTTTATCAAGTGATGAACTGCACTTAATTTCCAGCCAAATACTGTGCGCTTTAAGTTGTAATTTTAATATGTGTGTGTCCTGGAAGCACAAATTAACTGTGTCATGGATTCTGCTTTCAAAACTACAAAACTTTGCAAGTGCCAGTTGTTAATGTGACAAACCATCTTGTATTTTTTTGGTCAAACTGAAACTATTCAATCGAATTTGGAACTGTATTGCACTGACTATATGTCTTCATTTGAATGAACAGATTAAAAATCCTGTGGTGTAATTTTTTCCCGGGTTGTTCTATTGATGGGCTTATAACTGTATGAAATGTATGCAACTTAAGCAATGATGAAGTAGTACAGGACAGCTTCAAGAAAAAATCTGGAAGCAGTTTTGAGAAGGTATATCCTATGTATTTATGCATGTATGAAATGTGATGTACACAATAAAGATGTAATGGGTGTAGTATTTTCTTATGATTACCTTCAGTATTGTGTTCATGTTGAGTCCCTAGAATTTATTTAATACTGTAAGTACATACCTGTGAAATGAAAAAAAAATATTTTTTGCCATTTCTTTAGAAATGTTTTGATATACATAATCCTTTCACAATATTTAGGCTGCTACAAATAGTGTGTTTTTGTTGTTTCCTTTTCTACAGCCCAAGACTTGAAGATGCACATTGTATTGGTCACAATGTAGAATATATTGGGTTTTTTTTTACAAAGAGGTGGTTTCTGTTTTTAAACAAAGTCAGAAAATGGGGTCCAAATTGCACTAGTAAATTTCCTTTGGTTTAGTGGTAAATTTAAATATATTTTAGAATGTAAATAAAGGTGCCCACTAGTTCTAGTCCCTAAGAATACAAACTCAATTTTAAAAACTTTCTTGAACTGTCCAAAATGGAAGCAATTGTTAGAAACCCAATCCTTTTCAATCTAGAGGCACTGCCAGCTTTGGTAAAGTGATTTTAAGTTAACATTAAAACATTGCAGAAACATGATTTAAGCATGTTCTAATTTACCTTTGAATTTCCATGATATTTTGGGCTAGTTGAACAGATTTTAATATTGGTTCACTTATAAGACTTATGAAAGTATTACCCTTTAAAGTTACTTTAAATAATAATATTACAATAATACGTTCTGCAATTATTTGAACCGGTTGTAATCTTATGCTTTTTTGTCTGGTCTCGTTGATGTAATGTGCTAATGAATAGGACAGTAGTGACGGTGAGGAGGTGGGGAGGAGTGATGACATGAAAGAGAAATTATTTTGTAGCAAACGATTTTGAATATTTACCTGGAGTGGTAAGGAGTAAAGAAGAACCACTAAAGTGCAGCTTTCAACCAAATAATTAAACTCAATAATCCATAGAGTGCAGGATAGTTACTGTACCAGCACTTCAAGATTGAACTTTGTCTCTCAATACATTTACAGAGCTAAGATAACAGAATGAGATTGAAAGAGAGCATCTTATATTTTGTATTGGGCTTTTTACGTCTTCTGAATGTATTGAAACTCTTCAAGGTCAGTGAAGACTTTTGAAATGTAGTCGATGTTGTAGGAAAATGATTAAAAGCAGAATATGATTACTTTCATCTTATGTACTATTACTAGTGATGTAGATAACTGGAATTTGGGTTTTTAACAAACATTAGTAATTATTGAAGTTCAAACTGGCCTTAACCTAGACCAGTGACTATCAATGGCTGGAATTTTCACAATAACAGGGAGCGTCTTTGAATGTAATGCCTCTCCCAAACCTGCGTCCACCATTATTGCTGGGATGGGGGATGGTGAGAAATGGGGTGATGTAGTTTGCACATTTGTGGTTTACTGAAGTGCAGCACATTGAAAGAGATTCCGTTTTCCATGAGTGATATTTCCAAAACACATCTTGAGGGCTTTACATTCTTCAAGAGAACATCAAAAGTCAACTTATGGGAGCTCTTCGGAGAGGTAAGAGCAACTTTTGGATAAGCCCATTGGGAAAGGCCAAGTGTCATTTGCGGTTGTTAAACTAGGTGCGCTTGAAGTGTTTAAACTCATTGGAATTGTCGAGACATTTATATCTCCTGAAATTTAAATTTAAATAGAGTGTGCAGTCTTTTAAAAAAGTACAATGCTGTTTCACGTTGTTTCTTGACAATCATTACAAGATTTGTACAGTGGGACTGATTTCAAAATCTCTTTTTCACAGCCTGTCAGTTACAATTTGACAGCTCCAAGGGATATAAAGTCATTTTGTGGGGTTGTGAATTTGAATATTTTTCAATAAGACGTTCAGTTATGCAAGGAATTTAAATGTAATGATTCGTGTTTATCAGTACGTGTTAGTTTTTAAAATAATAAGCATCAGTAATAACATGGGAATTTATTTTATTTCACTCCAGCCTGCTAAGGTTTACCCAAGACGGGGGATGCTGGATGAGTTTGCATGTAGGGTGTAAAGAAAATGGTGGTGTAGAGGAGGGCATGGAGGACATATTGTGCAGGGGGTACATGGTGGACATGAATTGGCATTGGACTTACTTGAGAGCCGTGAACAGTCATTGAGCTATGAGCTGGCATAGCTGGATCACGGGGGCTGTATGTGACGGTGAAGACTAGAGGATTTTGTTTTATAACAGCCAGGACAAAGTCCCTGATCACTGAGGTGGGTTCACACAGCCAATCTTTGCACCCAGCAGCCTGTGACTGGTTTCCACACTGTTTCAGGCTGGACCGAGCCAGTTACTGTGAGGACAGCAATCCCATCCTGGTAACAAAAATTCGAACATACCGGGAACATCCTTCCAAGCTGCCTTTGTGGACACAGGGATTTTATCTTTTCATCTCAGCCTCCTTTAGTTTGATTAATTCTAAGTGGCAAACTTTAGTGAAGGGCTAAGGAAAATGCATGAAAAAAATAGCATTTTTGTATTAAGTACGCCTTTGGATGTCAGTAATAAAACCTATGAATCTTATTCTAGGTATTCTCCCATGTACGATGACGTTAATCAAATTTGTAAGTAATCTCTTTATCTTGCATTCAAAGGTGTGCCCTTGTTGCCTAATATCTAACTGAGCAGTAACAAAACCCATCACTGTAATAATTGGACTGTTTGACATACTCACCAGAAATGTGCCTTATACACATGCTGCCACTTGTGCTTCTGCAATCTGTCCAAAAGTAGAGCAAACAAACTCATGATTCATTTACTACCTGATTTTATCGTTAAAACGCCTTACTCCACAGCTTCAAGCACGCATAACAAGGCAATAAGTACACTCCGACTCATAGAATTCGTTCAATACAATCCGTCTTTGTGCAGCAAGAAAGTCATGAATATGTTATATTTCACAACAGTGAGTCATCGTTGCTTTATTAAAGTAAGTCATTTGTATCTATCCTTCTGGAGTCGAAATTTGTGTCTGGGCAATAACATTTCCAAACAAATTGCTGTTTAAAGCGCAAAGAGAAATAGTTGGTAAAACTCAGCAGGACTGGCAGCATCTGTAGAGAGAAAGCAGAGTTTAACATTTTGGGTCCAGTGGCCCTTTTCTGGAACTGATTGTAGTTAGGAAATGGTTGTAGATGGGATAGGGGGGAGGAGTAAACAATAGGTGGAGATGGATACCAGAGAGAAAGAACAACAATTGGAGCACAAAGGAATGAGTAAAGGTCAGCCCGGGAGAACCAATAGCTGTTAGTGGCTGACAATTGGTTGGTTGTGATCACAGCCCACGTGATGACAGGGTCTGGTTTGTGGGAGTGGGGTAAAGATACGGGAGAATGTGCTCAAGCCCTAGAATTATTAAACTTTATGAGTCCTAAAGACAGCAGGGCCTCCAAGCAGAAAATGAGATGCTGTTCTCCCACAGTGCACTGAGCTTTGCTGGAGCACTACAGCCAGCCTGAGACAGAGATGTTGGCCAGGGAACATGGTGATGTGTCGAAGTGCCGGCAACAGGAAGCTCAGGGTCATCTTTGTGGATGTTCTGAAAAGCAGTTGCCCAGTCTGCATTTTGTCTCCCCAGTGTTGAGGAGACAACATTGTGAGCAATGAGTACAGTAGACTCATTTGAGTGAAGGGCCGGTAAATTGCTGCTTCACATGTCAGATGTGTCTGGAGCCATGGATAGTGAGGAGGGAGAAAGTAATTGGGTAGGTGTTACACATTCTGTGATTGCATCCTCCTATCTTAAGATATACCAACCATTTCCCAGCCACAATCCCTTCTGAAGAAGGGTCACGGAAACTGAAAGGTTATCTCTGCTCTCTCTCCAAAGATGCAGCCAGACCTGTTGAGTTTTGCCAGCAATTTCTGTTTTTGTTTCTGGTTGGAGGTGTTGGCAGGCTTAAAAATGGTCAAGTCTCCAGACCCAGATGAATTGTATCCCAGGCTGCTGTGGGAGGCAAGGGACGAGATTGCAGGGGCACTGACCCAAATTTTTAATTCCTGTCTAGCCAGCGGTGAGGTGCCAGAGGTCTGGAGAACAGCAAATGTGATTCCAATATTTAAGAAGGATTGTAGAGATAAGCCAGAGAATTACAGACCAGTGAGGGTCACGTCAGTGGCAGGGAATCTATTGGAGAAAATTCTGAAGGAGGACATGTATCTCCATTTGAAGAGGCAAGGCTTGATCAAGGATAGTCAACATGGCTTTGTCAGAGGGAGGTCATGCCTAACAAATTTGATTGAATTTTGAGGAGGTGCGTAGATGACAGGAGTGCAGTTGGTGTAGTTTATATGGATTTCAGCAAAGTCGGTGACAAGGTCCTACACAGGAGACTAATCCAGAAGGAATACAGGGTAATTTGATAAAAGTGGATTCAAAATTGACTCAGTTGTAGAAGACAGAGGGTGATGACAGAAGATTGCTTTAGTGACTGGAAGCCAGTGTCCAGTGGCGTACCATAGGGGTCTATGCTGGGTCTCCAATTAGTTGTCATTTATATAAATGACATAGATGACTGTGGGGTGGGGTTGGCTTGGATTAGTAAGTTTGCAGATGACACAAAAATTGATCAGGTGGTTAACAGTGAGGTTGAGTGTCTTGGGCTACAAGAAGATATAAACGGGCTTGTCAAATTTGTAAATAAATAGCAGATGGAATTAACCCTGAGAAGTGTGAGGTGATAATTAGGCACCTTTCCTGTCAGAACTATGATTGAATCTGCCTCACTACCCTCTTGAGCAATATGATTGGCTCTTGACTCTGCTGCCAACAGGAACAATTTCTTTCTATAATAAGACAAAGAACTGCAGATGCTGAAGATCTGAAATATAAACAGAATTTGCTGAAGAAACTCAGCATGTCCAGCAACGTCTGTGGAGAGAAAGCAGAGTCAATGTTTTGAATCCAGTAACTCTTCTTCAGAATTTCCTCAGTCTATCAATGTATCTCAACTCCTCCATACCTTGAATATTTCTGCTGGATTCTTTTATGCACTCTCAGTAAAATCCTCACATTCTTCCACAATTGTGCCCCAAATTGGAAACAATATTTCAGATCAGGCTGATTGATAAATACTTCAAATTTAATAAACATTCATCATAACTGCAATGATTTTTGGGGTGGCTCAGCGGTTGGCACTGCTGCCTCACAGTGTCGGGTACACAGGTTCAACTCCAGCCTCAGGCAACTGTCTGTGCGGAGTTTGTACATTCCCCCTGTGTCTGCATGGGTTTTGTCCAGATGTTCCGGTTTCTTCCCACAGTCCAAAGATGTACAAGTTAGATGGATTGGCCATGCTAAATTGTCCGTAGTATCCAGGGATATGCAGGCTGGGTGGATTAGCGATGGAGAATGCAGGGTTACAGGAAAGCTCTTTGGAGGGTTGGTGTGAACTCAATGGGCTGAATGGCCTGCTTCCACAGTGTAGGAGTTCTATGGTTCTATACACTGTGGAAGGAGAAATTTGAACAAGGAGTATTCAATGAACAACATAACACTAGAAATTTTTTTGGAACAAAGGACCTTGGAATGATTGACCGTAGATTTCTGAAGGCAAATGGGCATGTTAGTAGAGTAGTAAAAAAGGTGTTATGGGGCACTTGCCTTTATCAGTCGAGGCACAGATTACACAAGCAAGGAAGTCATGTTGGATTGTATAGAACTTTGGTGAGACAACAACTAGAGTACTGTGTGCAGTTCTGGTCACCACATTAGAGGAAGGATGTTATTGCACTGGAGGGGGTACAGAGGAGTTTCACGGGGGTGCTGCCTGGGGTGGAAAATTTAAATTAGGAGGAAAGGTTGGATCAGCTGGGGTTGTTTTCATTGGAGCAGAGACTGCTGTGAGATGGTCGAATTGAGGTGTACAAGATTATGAGGGGTGTGGACAGAGTGGATAAGGAGCAGCTGTTCCTCTTAGTTGAATGGTCAGTCACAAGGGGACATGGGTTTAAGCTGAAGGGCAAGAGGTTTAGGGGGAATGTGAGAAAAATCGTCTTTACCCAGAGGGTGGTGACAGCCTGGAATGTGCTGCGTGGGAGGATGGTAGAGACAAATTGCCTCAAATCCTGGATAAGGATTTGGCTTTTCATACCATTCAAGGCTATGGGCTGAATGCTGGTAAATGGGATTAAGTTGAAGATCAGGTATTTCTGACATGTTGTTGCAGACTCAAAGGGCCTCTTCTGCATTGTATGATTCTACGATTTTCGGCATCCGCAGTTCGTTGTTTTTTCTTTGTTTACTGTTTGAAGCCCTGCCTGTTAAATATGTGCGTGTATATCTCTCTCTGTCTCTCTACACCAAATCCTCATTATGTGCCGGAGAATGGGACACAGACTCCCTGCAGATAACATAAGAAGTGGATACCACTCCAATGTAACTCTCCTGTGCATCGTGAAGGACAGTGCAATCAGACCGGATAAGTCAATGGGAAGAAAAAAATGGTATCTGATCCCGATCCCGTGAGTACATCAATCCATGGGAAGTGAATCAGCAGATAATGAGGAATAAGTTTACTTTATCCAATGTGTTTATGCACGAAGGAATGGACTTGTGGTAACAAACTTCTGTGAAGAACTCAGCAGAGGGTTTCCCAGGAGATTTTGGGTAAAGTGTTTATCATTTCCCAAAACTGGATTCCAAATTACTTATTGTTTTTGGCCTTTGAGGCATTAACTGCATTGTCTAAATCATTAGCATTTTAATTGATTGATTGATTTATTATCACATATACCAAAGTACAGTGAAAAGCTTTGTTTACAAGCAGTACAGGCAGATTATAATAAGCAAGGACATACAGTTCAAAAAAACTTAGAGGCATACAGGTTACGTTGCACAGGGCATGCACTAGGCGAGATCAACGTTAGCAAGACCAGCATTATTTGAGACGATAGAGTCCATTCATCAGTGTAATAACGGAAACTGCTCATGTACGTGTTCAGGCTTCTGTATCTTCTGCCTGATGGAAGAGGTTGTAGGAGGTCATTACTGGGATGGGATGGGTCTTTGATGTTGGCAGCCTTTCCGCAGCAGTGAGTCATATAAATGAAGTCCATGGATGGAAGGTTGGCTTCCGTGATGGTCTGGGCTGTGCACACCACCTTCTGTAGTTTCTTACAGTCCTGGGCAGAGCAGTTGCCATACCAGGCCGTTATGCACACGGACAGTGTGCTTTCAATGGTGCATCTGTAGAAGTTGGTGAGGGTCCTTATAGACATGCCAAATTTCCTGAGCCACCTGAGGAAGAAGAGGTGTTGTTGTGCCTTCTTGACTGTCGTATCTATGTGGGAGATCCAGGACAGGTTATTAGTTATCATCACTCCAAGGAACTTGATGCTCTCCAAACTCTCAAACTCAGTTCCATTGATGTGGATGGGGGGCGTGTTCCCCTCCTTTCTTTCTGAAGTGAATGATCAGTTCTTTAGCTTTGCTGACATTAAGAGAGAGGTTGTTATCATTGCACCACGTCACAAAGCCCTCTATCTCCCTTCTGTATTTTGACTCATTGTTGTTAGATATCTGTCCCACTACGGTGGTGTCGTCAGCAAACTTGTAGATGGCGTTTGTTCAGAATTTGGCAACATAGTTGTGGGTGTACAGGGAGTACAGTAGGGGGCTGAGGACGCATCCTTGGGTGGGGGGGCGGGGGGCTGCAGTGTTGAGTATTATTGTGGAGGAAGTGCAGTTACCTATCCTCACTGATTGCAGCCTATGGGTCAGAAAGCTGAGGATCCAGTTGTAGAAGGCAGAGCTGAGGCCAAGGTCATGGAGTTTTGAGATCAGTCTGGAGAGGATAATGGTGTTGAAGGCAGAGCTGTAGTCAATGAGCAGGAACCTGACGTAGGTGTCCTTGTTGTCCAGGGATTAGTGCAGGTCTAGGGAAAGGCATCCTCTATGGACCTGTTACATCGGTAGGAAAATTGTGGGGAATTGAGCCAGGCTGGGAGACTGGAGTTGATGTGGGCCATGACTAGCCTGTCAAAGGACTTCACAATTATTGAGGTCAGGGCCACTGGGCAATAGTCATAAGGCACATTGCCTGTGTTTTCTTGGGTACGAGGATGATGGTGGTCTTCTTGAAGCAGGTGGAGACTTCAACATGTAGGAGGGAGAGGTTGAAGATATCGGTGAATACCTCCACCAGTTGGTCCACACAGGATCTGAGTGCTCAGCCAGGAACACCGTCTGGGCCCATCGCTTTCCTTGGGTTGACTCCCAGGAAGACCAATGTGATCTCTGCAGCGGTGACAGAGGGAACAGGTGTGTCTGGGGCCGTAGGGGCAGGCATGACCATACCACTGGCATTCTGCTTGAACCGAGCATAGAAAGCATTGAGTGCATCAGGGAGGGATGTGTCTTAGTCCGCTATCTTACTTTGCTTAATTTTGTATCCCGTTATATTGCTTAGGCCTTGCCATAGGCAGCGGGAGTCTGTTTGGTAGGTCCGGGCCTCTAACTTGGCCCAGTACTGCCTCTTGGCCTCCCTGATGGCTTTGTGAAGGTCATACCTGGATTTTTTATATTGATCTGGGTGATCTGACTTGAATGCTGCACATGTGGTCTTCAGTAGGGAGTGGATTTCCTGGTTCATCCGAGGTTTACGGTTGGGGAACACTCGGATTGATTTCTTTGATACACAGTCCTCCACGCACTTGCTAATGAAGTCGGTGACGGTGATGGAGTACTCATCTAGGTTTTCTGCTGAGTACTTGATCACATTTTGCTCAGGCATCCAACTAAAGCTGAGAATAAATTCTGCCTCAAAATTCCAATATTTTGATGTAACTTTGTTCATAATCCTCCATATGGGAAAAAAGTGCTCTAAAAGCCATGGAGTAATAATGACCAGTTTCTTACATTGGCAAATACTGGACTCTCCTTTGTTTTTGGATGTGAGCACATGAAACAAGTTGCAGCATGCACTTCATTAACACACGGGTGTAGTGCCAATGTCGCATGTTATGCCCCTATTATTTAATAAGAGCATGCTTTTCCAAATAAAATTAAAGACAGTTAAAGTAATGGTTGATAATTTATTACACTTCAATTTTTTTCCTGGTTAATCTATTGAGCTAGTCACTGACACTTGCCGATGCTATCATTACATTACAATACTGTGTCTAGGAATAAAGCTATAAAAAGTCATTGGAGTCCTACCAGGCCCTAAGGCTGCTCTCTCTTTACAGAGAAATGATTGGTGGTGGTTTAACCTAAGGATCACTTAGGCAATGGGAGATATTAAGACAGAAAATCCTTCACAGGCTGGTGTGAGAATTGAACCCACACTGTTGGCATCATTTTTGCACTGAGGGTGACTATCCAGCTAACTGAGCTGAGATGAATTGTTGCAGTTTATCTTGTTGATACACAATGCTGCTACTGTGTGTTGGTAATGTAGGGAGTGAGGTGTTGAAGGTGGATAGGGTTGGCTATTTTGCTATGGATGATGTTCAGCTATCTTGAGATTTGTTGGATCCAGGCAAGTGAAGAATATTCCATCACACTCCTAACTTGTGTCTTGTAGGTAGGTGGCATTGTGGCTCAGTGGTTAGCAGTGTTGCCTTACATGAAGCAGGGACCCAGGTTCAATTTCACCCTCAAGTGACTGTCTATGCGGAGATTGCACATTCTCCCAATATCTGTGTGGGTTTCCACCAGGTGCTCTAGTTTCTTTCCACAGTCTAAAGATGTACAACTTAGGTGGATTGGCCATACTAAATTGCCCCATAGTGTTCAGTGTAGGTTAGGTGTGTTAGTCATGGGGGAAATGCAGAGTTAGGGGTTTGGGGATGGGGATGGGGATGGGTCTGGGTGGGATTGCTTTCAGAGAGTTAGTGTGGACCTGTTGAGCCACATGACCTGTCCCTGCACGATAGGGATTATATGAAGGTGGGGGATAGGCTGGGGAGGGGGAGGAGTGAGTTTCTTACTGAATGAAGAATTTCCTGCCCCTGACCTGTGCTTGTAATTGTCGTATTTATTTAGTAGGCTGGTTTAGTTTCTACTCAGTGGTGATCCCCAGGATGTTGATAGTGGGGATGCAGCGATGATAATGCCACAGGATGGTGGTTGAATTCTTTCTTGTTGAAGATTATCATTTGCAACACACAAGACCTAAGGGTTCACGTATATAATTCTTTGAAGCTTGCATCACAAATAGAAAGGATAGTTAAGAAGGCATTTCATTGTTCAGACCTTTAACTGTAGGAGTAGACACATTACATTGAGGTTGTATGGGACAGGTTGGTGAGGCCTCTTCTGGAAAACTATGTCCAGTTCTGGTCTCCCTGTTATAGGAAGGATATCATTAAGCTGGAGAGGGTTCAGAAGAGATTTACCAGGATGTTGCTGGGAATGGAAGGTTTGAGGCTGGATAGGCTTTTTTCACTGGAGCATGGGTGATTGACCTTAAAGAGGTTTATAAAATCATGAGGGGTATAGATAAGGTGAATGGCAGGTGTCTTTTCCTGGCTAGGGGATTTCAAGTCTAGTGGGCATTATTTTTCAGGTGGGAGGAGAAAGATTTAAAAAAGAAATGAGGGGCACTTTCTTTTACGCAGAGGATGGTTGTGGATGTGGGTAGAGTTACAACCTTTTAAAGGCATTTAGATAAATACATGAGTAAGAAATGTTAGGATGGATATGGGCCAAGTGCAGGCAGGTGGGATTAGTTTAGTTTGGGATAAAGGTCAGCATGGACTGGTTAGACCGAAGGATGTATTTCCATTCTGTATGACTCTATGTCAGGCAATCATAAAATCATACATTACAGAATAGACCCTTCAGTCCATCGAGTCAGCACCAACAAAAACTACTCTAAATCTACATTAATCCCACTTTCCAGCCTTTGGTCCATAGCCTGGAATGTTATGACATTCAAATATTTTTTAAAGGTTGTGAAGTTTCCCATCTCGAATACCTTCCCAGGCCATGTATTCCACACTCCCACCACCCTCTGGATGAAAAGAAGATTCCTCAAAGCACCTCTAAATCTACAAAAATGTTATTTGTTACTTGTCAGCCCAAGCCTGGATATTGTCCAGGTCTGACTCCATTTGGCTGTAGACTGCTTCAGTGTCAGAAGAAAACAGAAAGAACTGTAGGTGATGTAAATCAGCAACAAAATTAGAAATTGCTGGAAAAGCTCAGCAAGTCAGGCAGCATCTGTGAAGAAAAAAATCAGAGTTATTGTTCCTATCAGCCCACTCTACAACCTCATCTTGGAGGGAAGGACTTTGATGAAATAGTTGCAAATATTTGTGCCTAGGTCTCTACCCTAAGGACCTCGAGGGTTCTTGTGGTGAAATGGTGGTGTCCTTATCTCTGTACCAGAAGGCCCACTTTCAAGTCCCACTTGCTTCAGAAGTGTATAATAATATCGCCGAACAGGTTGTTTAAAAATATCTGCCCAAAAGAGCTCCTGTAGTGATGTCCTGTAATTGATGAGATGATTGACCTCTAACCAGACACACCCGGCAGAATTCTGCTTCAATCTCAAAGCAGCCATTCTTGAATTCAGCTCATTTGTCCATATTTGGACAAGGCTGTAATAATGTGGGCCTCGTGGAACTCATTCTGAGTGTCAATGGAGAGGTCATCATCAAGTAAGTGCTAATTGAAAGCACTGTCTACGATGTCTTTCATCACTTTGCTGATGATTGAGAGTAGTCTGCTGATGTGGTGGTTGACTGGGTTCGATTTATCTTGCTTTTTAGATGTAGAACATACCTGGGCAATTTTCATGTTGTCAGGTAGATGTCATGTTTTAACATTTAAGCTAGCCTAAAGAAAGTCAGAATTACTTCCTTGAAGGATATTAGATAATCAAATATTTTTAATGATAAAAATGATAGTTTCTCGGTCACAATTATTGAAATTACCTTATATTCCAGATTTTATTTATTGAATTTAAATTCCACCAGTTGCCATTTGAACCCGTGACCCCAAACATTTAATCTGAGCCTCTGAATTACCAGTGACTTCACCACTATACCACTATCCTCCTGGGAGCACGAGGCAGCGATGAACTGTTCGAGCTCCCCTTGGGACCATGAGGCACGAGGCCGCCTCGTGCTCCCACGAGGAGCTCGAACAGTTCATCCACTTCACTAACACCTTCCACCCCAACCTTAAGTTCACCTGGACCATCTCTAACACCTCTCTCTCCTTCCTGGACCTCTTGATTTCCATCTCTGGCAACCACCTGGAAACCGATATCCATTTCAAGCCTACCACGGCTACCTAGAGTACACCTCCTCGCACCCACCTTCCTGCAAAAAGGCCATCCCCTATTCCCAATTCCTTTGCCTCTGCCGCATCTGCTCCCAAGATGAGACAGTCCACTCCCGGACATCCCAGATGTCCTCGTTTTTCAAGGACCGCAACTCCCCCTCCACAGTGGTCGAAAACACCCTCGTCCGTGTCTCTCGCATTTCCCGCAACTCATCCCTCACACCCCCTCCCCGCAATAATAACCAAAACAGAATCCCCCTCATCCTCACGTACCATCCCACCAACCTCCGGATCCAACGCATCATCCTCCGACACCTCCGCCATCTGCAATCCGACCCAACTACCAAAGACATTTTTCCCTCCACACCCTTATCTGCTTTCCGGAAAGACCACTCTCTCTGTGACTCCCTTGTCCGCTCCACACTCCCCACCAGCCCCACCACTCCCGGCACTTTTCCCTGCAACCGCAGGAAGTGCTACACCTGCCCCCACACCTCCTCCATCACCCCCATCCCAGGCCCCATGAAGACTTTCCACATCATGTGTTTCCACAGATGTTCACCTGCACATCTGCTAATGTGGTATACTGTATCCGCTGTACCCGTTGTGGCCTCCTCTACATCGGGGAAACCAAGCGGAGGCTTGGGGACCACTTTGCAGAACACCTACGCTCGGTTCGCACCAAACAACTGCACCTCCCAGTCGCGAACCATTTCAACTCCCCCTCCCACTCCTTAGACGACATATCCATCCTGGGCCTCCTGCAGTGCCACAACAATGCCGCCCGAAGGTTGCAGGAACAGCAACTCATATTCCGCTTGGGAACCCTGCAGCCCAATGGTATCAATGTGGACTTCACAAGCTTCAAAATCTCCTCTCCCCCGACCACATCCCAAAACCAGCCCAGCTCGTACCCGCCTACCTAACCTGTTCTTCCTCCAACCTATCCCCTCCTCCCACCTCAAGCCGCACCCCCATCTCCTACCTACTAACCTCATCCCGTCCCCTTGACCTGTCCGTCCTCCCTGGACTGACCAAACCCCTCCTCAACTTCCCACCTACACTCACCTTTACTGGCTCCATCCCCGCCTCTTTGACCTGTCTGTTTCCTCTCCAACTATCTTCTCCTCTATCCATCTTCTATCCACCTCCCCCTCTCTCCCTATTTATTTCAGAACCCCCTTCCCCTCCCCCATTTCTGAAGAGGGGTCTAGACCCGAAACGTCAGCTTTCCTGCTTCTCTGATGCTGCTTGGCCTGCTGCGTTCATCCAGCTCTACACCTTGTTGTCTCTGTAAAAAAAAGGCTTGACAGGTGCGATATATCATAGAATCCCTACAGTACAGGAGGGGGCCTTTCAGCCCATCAACTCCACACTAATCCTTTGGGGAAACATCCTGACCAGACTCAACCCTATCCCCATACTTGCTATAGTTAACCCACCAAACCTAAATATCCCCAGACAGTATGGGGCAATTTAGCATGGCCAATCCATCTAACCTGCACATCTTTGGACTGTAGGACGACACCTGCACAGACATGGAGAGAAAATGCAAACTCTACACAGACATTCACTCAAAGCTAGAATTGAACTCAGGTCTCTGGCTTTGTGTGGTAGCAGTACTGACTATTGAGCCACTTTGCTGCCTATGTGTTGTGGATAAATGTGTGAATGTGTACACTTAGGCAAGAAGAACAGAAAAACAGTACATTAGTGAACTGGAAAGAGATTGCAAAATTCACAGCTCAGTGATTTGAGTGCCATGACAGATAATTTACATAAAATGAGTATGGAGATATGGAAAATGGTTGAAAAAGTAAATGGAATGTTGTTTATTGCAAGTAGAATGGAAAATAAAAATGAGAAAGTTTTGCCACAGCTGTGTAGGACATTGATGGAACCAAACGAGCCAATTATGTACAGTTTTGGTTTCCTAATGGAAGAAAGGATATACTTTGGTTACAGCAATTCACTCTCTCCACCACCGACGCTCAGTAGCAGCAGTGTGTACTATCTACAAGATCCACTGCCGAAATTCACCAAAGATCCTCAGACAGCACCTTCCAAACCCACGACCTCTTCTATCTAGAAGGACAAGGGCATCAGGTATACGGGAACACCACCACCTGAAAGTTCCCCTCCAAGCCACTCACCATCCTGACTTGGAAATATATCACTGTTCAGTCACTGTCGCTGGGTCAAAATCCTGGAATTCCCTCCCTAATAGCATTGTGGGTCAACCCACAGCGCAAGAACTGCAGTGGTTCAAAAAGGCAGCTCACCACCACCTTCTCAAGGGCAACTAGGGATGTTCAAGAAATGCTGGCCAGCCGGCGACGCCCACAACCCACAAATGAATAGAAAAAAAGATTCAGTGAAGATTCATTCAAGCGATTTCTGGGATGAAGGAGGTTATCTAATTGGGAGATGGTGGACAGATTGGCCCTGTAGCCACTGGAAATTAGAAGAATGAGAGGTGAACTTATTAAAAAAACATATCATATCCTGAAGAGGCTTGACAAAGTGAATGCTGAAATAATGTTTCCCCTGTTGGGAAAAACTAGAAACTGGGAAAGCATTTTTAGAAATAAGAGGATTCCCATCTAAACAAAGATGGATTTTCTTTTTCCCTCAAATGATCATTATTTTGTGGAATTCTCTTTTCCAGAGATTGTTGGAGGTGGTGTCATTAAATATTTTACTCTGATTCTTGACGATGGAGTTGAAGACTGGAAGGAGCACACAGCAAAGTCAGATCCACCATGATCTTATATTAAAGAGCAAGCACAAAGGGGCTGAATGACTCACCCTTGCTCTTAATTGGTATGGATGTGAATGGAATATGGGAAAATTGGAACAGGTTTAGGCCATTCAGCCTACTGAATATGCTGAGCAATTCAATTAGATCATAGTTGATCAGCCACTTCCATTCCACTTTTCCACATTATCTCCTTATCTCTTGATGTCATTAGTCTCCAGAAATCTATGCTTTCTGTCTTGAATATGCTAAATGATTAAGCTTCCACATCTGTCTGGAGTCGAGAGTTCTTCCCTACCTTCTGAAAGAAGAGCTTCTTCCGCATCTAAATCTCAACCTACCCTTTACGGTGAGATTATTTATACCACCTGATTTTAGGCTCACCAGCTGGAGAGAAAGTATCTATGTCACACCTGAAAGAATTTCATAAGTTTTGCTGAGGTCACCACTTATTCTTCAAAACTCTGGGGAATATAAACCCAGGTTCTTCAATCACTCCTCATAAGGCAACTCTGCCAAACCAGAGATTAATCTGAACCTCCATTAAAATCCCTCTCTGACAATTTTATATTTCCTCAAATAAGGAGAACAAAACTATACTCAATTCTCCAGGTGAGGTCTTACCAAGGCATGATGTAACTGCAGCAAGACATCATTAATCCTGTGTGTAAATTCCCATGATGGGAATGCTATTTGGCTTCCTAGTAATTTGCTGCACCTAATTACTTGCGTCATATCTTTCAGTGACTCATGGACTGTTTCATGCTCCATATCTTTTTTTGCCCAGTTCATTTATGAAATTGAATCTTCTTGTTTTTATGCAAAATTCAAGAACAATTACTTAGAGTGAAGCTTTCTTCAACTTCCTCATGGCATCAAATGAATGAATCACAGTCAGTCGAGGAGAGAGCAGTACTGTTAAAGGAGAGTAAATGAGAAGGTGATGCTTGGGATTCTCATATAATTCAGTCTCATGAGTTAGAGAAAAAGAAAATAAATTTAATCTTTTCCTCTCCTGCTCAAGATGTATGATATCCCAGGGTTTAAACATTTTAGGCTATAATTTCTCTTGCTTCAGTGTAGTCATTCAGCACATATAACATAGGCCCTAGATTGGTCTGTGATGGCTGAAATCGTTTAAACCCTATGGTTCAATTTATCAGCAAAGACAAATTAAGCAGACAAGATGCATGCTTGTACATGCAGCATGTAGGACATGTTCTCCGGAAGTTAACATTAAAGCAAATCATGACATTATTTGTTTTTACTGTTCTTTAATCATTTAATCAAAGTTTCTGAAGTATCATAACTTGCTAGAGCATAAGTGAAAATTATGTAACAGTCAATAAAACAACTCTAAACTTATTTGTTATTTAAATCAGAGGCTAATATTTTCGTGCAATTTATTTTCCTCAATATTTTCATGTCCTACTGTATATTTGTATGTTAGTCCAGATTGAAATTTAAAATGTATCATATATTAATTTATTACTAGTTTATTTAGGAAAGCATGAAAGAAATTATTCAAGATATGAAGTGTGATTTCTGTAGCATGAAAGATATGCAAACTTTGGTTCTTTTGCAATTTACCTTATATTAAATATTCCTTTCTTCACTGCAAATTTGCATATAGGAAAATGGAACTCATAAAAGTTCTTAATGAATGAGTCTTTTGTTCACTCGATACAATGCCAAAGGGAGGGGGAGTACTCTTGTGGTTCAGTTGTAGTATCCATGCCTGTGGACCAAGAGGCCCTGATTCACTATATCATTCTTCCTTCACTATTTCTGGATCAAAGTCCAGGAACTCCTTCCTGGACCCCTCTTAATGTTCCAGAAGTGTTCAATAAACACCTGTGAGCAGATTGATTAGGAAGATATCTACACAGCAAAAGAAAGCCATTAATTTCTGTGATTCCTAAAGGTTTTTTTTTATGTAGCTCCTGATAGGGTGTGGGCAAAATAAATTGACAAATAGCCTAAAAAAGAAAAATCACCTTTTGCTATTGGTAGAAAAAGATCAGACAGTCCCAGTATCAATTGCCCAGTCTGAGATGTGTTATTCAATCCCATTGAGGCAGGACTAGAGCTATCATATTTGACTGGGGATAAATTAACTCTCACTCCTGCCGCTGATCAGTATCAAGATGGTGTTAATGTTTGACAATGTGTATATTTAACCATCAAATGGTAGCCAGCAGTCATCCAGTGTACTCAACACCCTTTAGGTTCCAAAATGAAGAATGGCCAAATAATCAACCAACATAGAAGGAGGCCAATTGGCATTTAATTTCAGTAAAGAATATTCTTTTTTATAGAATGCCTACAGTGTGGAAACAGGCCCTTTGGCCCAACAAGTCCACACTGACCCTCAGAGCTTCCCACCCAGACCTCTAATTTCTATGCCGGCTCTTTGATAGAATAGTATAAAACTAACCCTATTGCCTTGAACAGTCTCCAGGCCTGTAGCTTCCGCTTCATTTATTTATATATCTAAATTCCTTTTTAAATGAGCAATAGTCTCTGCCTGAACAACTGTGTAGCAATAAGTTCAATCCTCCAAAAATTCTCAATTTAAGAAAATGCTCCCAATCTCATTGCTCATTCTTGAAGCACTTCCCTCTGACTCCCCAACCAGACGAAACAATATTGGTTAATCTTGCCGTCAAAATCCTTCATGAATTCAAGCATTTCTAGTAAATTCTCTCATGACCTTCTGTGTTCTAGCGAAAATAATCCGAGTATCTAAGCCTTCATGACTGTGGCGTTCCAATCTTGGCATCATGCTTCCGAATTCATACGGTATTTCTATTGACCTTACTGAAGGTCTACCTAAACATTTATAGGTAACTGTACCTGGCTTAACCAAATTTTTCAATGAAGTCATCATTACTTCTTTACATTGGACCCTAAAACCCAAAATTCTATTGGCGTCTTCATGATTTAATCTTCACTTTTTTTTGTAGTGAATGTCACTGCCTACACCAGCCTTGTTGTCCATCCCTAACTGACCTTGAGAAGATAGGGATGAGCTGCCTTCTTGAAACTCTTCAGTCCATTTGGTGTAGCTAAACCTATTTAAGAGGTCCAGGAAGAAGTTCCTAGATTTTGATCCAGAAAAAGTGATACGGTTCCAAGATGGTGTTGTATGGCTTGGAGGGAGATTTGCAAGTGATGGTATTCCCATGTATCTGCTGTTCCTGTCCTTCTAGTGGCAAAAGTTGTGGATTTGAAAGGTAATATTCAACGAGGTGTGACAAGTTGCTGTAATGCATCTTGTAGATGGTACACATTAATGCCACTATGCATCATTGGTTGAAAGAGTAAATGTTTAAGCTGGTGGATGGGGTATTGAGCAAGTGGCCTGTTTTGTTTTGGGTAGTATTGAGATTGTTGAGTGTTGTTGGAGCTATATATATATATTTCCAGGCAAGTGAGCAGTATTCCTTTATGCTCCTAACTTATCCTTTAGAAATAGCAGGTAGGCTTTGGAAGTCGAAAGGCTTACCACTGCTGAACTGTCATTGTAGCCACACTGCCTGTATGGCTTGCAAGCCGTCAGAATGGTATATCCACTATTAGATGTGATTCTGCTATTGGACATTATTTATTAAATAGTCTGAACTGCACTAAAATGACGTCAGAAACTAATTTAAGGTCATCAGTCAAGCCTGCAGTGTGATGAATTTGTATGTTTCAGAAGTTTCATAGATTAACACGGACTATGACTCCTCTAGTTTCCGGGTGGCATCATTTTGACGCTGGAGGAGGCCCAGGATGAACATGTCACCCAGGGAGTGGGAGGGGGAGTTGAAATGGTTCACTACCTCTTTCATTGGGAAACAAAAAGGGGTCATAGAGATTGACAATTGCTGCTGCAGTCCAATGGCAACACCTTGACCAATCAGAATCTACAAGCCTGGACTGAGAACTAAGGTTGAAAATGAACTGTTCCTGATGCATCTCCATGCCAATGATGGCCTAACCAATCAGCACCTTCCTCTCGTGCTGCATAAAGTGGAGTTGCCTTCTTCAAGTCTGTTTTTTGCATTATTAATCGTGAGAAAATTGGAAAATGGCAAGAGATAGAGGATCAGCCATGGTCAGAATGGTGGAGCAGAATTAAAGAACCAAGTGGCTTCCTATTGCTCCTACCAAGTGAAAAGCTTTGACTTCTTGACTCATTTTAATAATGTTAAAGATAGAATTGACAGAGAACGATAAAAGGGGTAGAAAAAGTTTGCATTTTAATCACAATTTTTAGAACTGGAACAATGATTCAAAACTGACAGAATCAGAAGTAACTTCTCAGTGCCAGAAAGGTTGGTTGTTAGAAATTAAGACTGATTACAGTATTAAAATGTCAATTATATTTGAACAGACAAGTCCTAACATTTTCAAATGTATAACATGTATATTGTCAGTACGGCAGTTTCATGACCTTGATATGTTTGATTGCAGAACTTCTCAGGAAGATATCAGTGTTGTGAAGTTTGTGGAGCAGCAAGGCAACTGGGAGAGCAATCTCCTCATTTTTGCTTTCAACTGCACCAGACATTGCTGTCCATTATACTCAATACTAATAGTGAGCACTGATAGCCTCAGTCTATGATCAATTATCCACAAAATTAATTGAATAAGAAAAGGAAATTAAGGAATTATTGAATCTCTGGTAAAGGTTATGAGGTGATGCATACGTATATCTAAATCTTTAGCTGCTATATTTTGGAACGGAGTGATTTATGTAAAACAAACCACAGTTAATGCTGCCGCCTACTCACTGGTATCACAGATGCGGATGAGTCATACCAGCTGCAATACAAGACCATTATTGGTCATGAATCACCAGTCCACAAAATTGTACAACTGAAGAAGGAAAGTGTTTAAACAGCAGTTATTCATAGTTTTCTGATGGCTTTAACAAGTTTGCTGTTTTAAAAAGTGCACGCATATTGCTGATAAGGAAAATGATTCAGAACTTCCTCCCATTGTTAACTTTTGTTGCTATTGTGTGCTAAACTACAATCTTTGGGTTATAAATGGAAAATATTTTCCTTCCATTGGTTACATAAATCATATTAACTGTACAATAATTCCCTCAGGATAACTATTTAGTAACTATCATATTTGCCTGTATAAACCATTAAGTAGGCACAGAGCTAATTTTGCTCCTTTTGGTCATTATTCAGAAATGCAATGAAGCTGTAAAAACATTTTGAAAAGTTAAATTTGGTTTGTTCTTCACAAATACAATGCCAATATAACAGCAATGGGGTGGCATGGTGGCTCAGTGGTTAGCACTGCTGCCTCATGGTGCCAGGGACCTGGGTTTAATTCCACCCTCAGGCCATGTCTGCCTGGGTTTCCATCAGGTGCTCCAGTTTCCTCCCACAGTCCAAAGATGTGCAGGTTAGGTGGCTTGGCCATGCTAAATTTCCCATAGTGTCCAGGGATGTGTAGGTTAGGTGGGTTGGCAGAGTTACAGGGATAGGGGAGGGGTGTGGACTCAATGGGCTGAATGGCCTGCTTCCACATTGTAGAGGTTCTATGATAACATCTCCACCCACCCCCCACCTCCCCCAAAAAAAAATGGACTGGGGTTTTGCAGACCACCTGAAGGAAACTAAACAGGCCAATGGAACTGTAAAATGAGACCCCATGCTGTTAGTGGCATTCCCACCACTAGCCCACTTTCACCTACCACTCCTTTGTGTGCAACAAGGAGTGAGTGCTGGCTGGGCACGACCCAATTGAGGCTCCAACTTCTACTCAGGCTTAACAAGTGCCAGGGGAGGTCTGTGACTGTCGTGGAACCTGCTAGTTTGTCCCTGCTGACTGTTGACCTCTGAAAGAGTGGGAGACTATCTCATTTCAATAACTCTGGTGCTAATCAGAGGGCCCTCCAACAGTTCTCTCTCATGGTATCCACCATTCAATGCCTATCTCACACCCACACACCACTTTATAAGCCACTTATAAAAACAGCAAGTGCTGGAATTACTCAGTGGATCTGGTCTCTGAGGAGAGATAAACAGGTTTAGTGTTAGGAGTCCAATCTGACTCTGCTTCAGGGCTGATTTTTGGAAACTTTTCTTCAGAACTGAGCTGAGTAACTCAATTTACTGTGAGTTAAAAACAGTAAAATGATGGAAATATTCAGTAGGTCTGACAGCATCTGTGGAGAGAGAACCAGAGTTAACTTTTCAGATAGTGACCTGATGACCTGATGTAAAAAAACTCTTGAAATTTCAAAGCAGTTAGTTTTGCCAATATCTTAAGAGAGAGAGAGAGATGGAGACAGATCTCAGAGAGATGGAAACACACCTACAAGGATCCACAGACAGCAATCCTTTTTAATTAGAACAATCACATCTGCATTTATTGTGGAGACTTTAATGTAATAAAGTACTCAAGGTAGCTCTATAGCAATGTCATCAAATGTTGATACACAGCCAACGTAAGGAGAAATCAGGCATCAGCATCTCTAATAAAGTAACAAATTCACTGACTCATTACAAGCAACACCATGCAGGATCTGTTGATAAAATTGTCTAAAGACTACAGTTGCTAAACTCTGGACAAATAGTTAGGATCAATACATGAGGCTCCTGTAAGGTGTAGAAAGATTTCAAAATCCTAAATGCCAAGTTAGAAATCAAATTTGTCATATTTGTTATTGTATGCTCACATTGTGCGATAAGCTATATTTCCTTTGGGAGGTCAAGCTGGTAACCAGGCTATTGCTGGTTTGCTTTCATCAAAGGATTGTGATTTCTGCATAAGACGTTGCAATTCATGACATAGATAGCAAGTATATAACTGATATCGAGGGCTCTTGAGCTGTAGTGATAATGTCCCTAGCTCTGGTCAGAAGGTAGAGGTTCAGATCCTATCTGCCCCAGACATGTGTCTGAACAGGTTAATTAAAGATATACCCAACTGATATTTGCTTCCCCACAGACCTTGCACAATACAACTAGTAAAAGTTTAGAATTTTACATTGCATTTTCCAGAATGGGGGCGACTAAAGCCTTGTGTGTTTCAGTCAATTTCTTTCTGAATGGAATATGTATAAGCTGCATTAAGACTTAGTTAAATCAGTTACTGAATGTTTCAAATCCCTTTAGAATGAGACACAAACTAACAAAAGTGTTTCCTTTTATTTGAGATGCAAGGAAAGAGTATGGTTTGCACACATTATATTTCTGTCATAGAGTTTTATTGTTTGTTAAATTTCTACACACAAAAATTCAAATCTCTAATATTGGAAAAATTAACAATTGCATTCTCTAGATTTTAAGCAAATGGGTAATAGTTTTATTAAGCAGCAGCATGAAATTGCTAGATTCTGTGTACTAACTTTTCACTGCTATGGAGAAAATAGCAGGAGATGTGAAATGGCTGTCAATTCGCTAGGATTCACCTTTACATTATCAGAATTAAAATCAATGCCACTCCTTTCCTTCTTTAGTCCTCCCTGTTTCTTGATGTTCTTGATACTCTGTGTCTCATCTGCTATTTTCTGACTGCTGTCATTTCTCTTTCTGGTTGGCTTTCTCTGGTTTTCAGTTGTCTTTTTCTTTGCTGATGCTTGTGGACCAGCTGTCTATTTCTAAGTCTTCATGTTTGCACCTTCGATTTCCAACTCCAAATCAAACTGTTGCTTCTCCAAGGCCATTACTACCAGCTCCTCTAGCCCACGACACCAGTGAAATGTTGACTGTTGACATTTATGTATTACTTCCCTAGTTGTACATGTTTTATCACTTCAGAGACACATGTGCATAATCTCAGCTGACACTTCAGTGCAACGCTGAGGGATGCTGCACTGTCAGAACTGCCATCTTTTCGATGGGGTGGTAAATCAAAGCCTCGCCTGCCTTATTAGGTAGTTGTAAAAGATCCCACTGCACTGTTCAAAGGAGCAAAAGAATGTTTTCCAGGGTGCCCTGATATTTGTTATCAAACATTATCACAGAAAATACAGACCATCAGATATAGGCATTTGGAGGACCTAACGAAGTGCAGATTGGCTGTTGTTTGCATGACAGCAATGAAATGATTTTGAAAGGACTGAGGGACAAGCTGAGGTGCCATGTAAATGCAATTATTCTTCACCAACAATTTCTGCTTCTTATCTGTTTTGTTCATCTCGACTGCCTTGTCCTTCTTATAAATGACTAACTCTGCAGAAGACATTGAAAATTTACAGAATATAGATGACACTGGACGCTAGTCCCTCAAATGATGGTATTTGTGACGTTTGAGTTCACAACTGTGTTGATGCAGAAGGTCCGCACATGTGCAGAAGAGATGTTTGCAGAATTCTAAAGCAACTTCAGGTGGTCGCTATCATTGACAACAATTGAGCCACAAGCGTGAAATACTATGATTAATACGTATAGCAAGATGGGCATATTGTTACATTATGTCACATTGTCGTGAGTGAGATTAGTCCTAGTTATGAGCTGTAGTATGTTGGTTTGATCTTGATTAAACATGTTTTTGGCTCTTGATCATTGAATACTTAAAAAGGCAGAATCATGCAAAATATTCAGTATTTCACATCCAGATGTAAAAGGTGCATCTAAATTTCAGTTTGACTGCACTGTAAAATGCAGAGTAATGCCAACAGGGCTGGTTCAATTCTTGGACTAGCTAAGATTACCATGAAAGAGTCTCCTTTTCAACCTCTGCCCTCATCTGAGGCGTGATGACCCTCAGGTTAAGCCACACCAGTCAGTCTCTGTAATGAGAGGGTTGCTGTCTGGTTGGGTAGGACTATGGTGACGTTACATTTACCCTTTTAATATTACTACTAAGTAGCTGTTATTTTGCATGAAATAACCGTTCATTTTCTGAAATTCAATCAAACTGCGCTTTGATTTTAGGAGTTTTGCGATCACAGTTACCTAAAATAGCCAGTCAACGATTTATAGCTATCATCTGATAGTTTATTGAGAAACAACAGTTTAATATGGTGCATTAGTTAATTTGGCAAAGAAAGGATATTCAGAACTTATGATGAGTTGATAAGAATGCTTTACTGATTCTGGAGCTATTCTGTAGAATGGAGGAGTAGAAGCAGTGCACTCCCATGCCCCAGTGGTCCTACACACTTTTCTCGTCATCTCTGGTAGTCTTTGGTGTATTGGTACTAGTAGTCTTTATTCTTCCCTAGGGCTGATGACGAGAATACCTGGTCCTCCCCCAAGGAGATGATGTGGCACGTTTCCCTGAATCTTCTTGCCCCTTCCTCCCTCCTGTCCCTATTAATATACCTTATTTTGGGGACAGACCATCAATCAACTAATTCCACTTGGCCAAAGGGCACGGGACAGCTACTCCTGAGGCCAGATGATCATTGTACCCTTATCCACCTCCATCTGTGAGTTAGTTTATCATTCTTTCTAAGAATAAATACTTCTTATTTTTGAAAACACATTGATAACAGGGTCAATACAGTATGGCACTGGAGCAACACAGCAGGTCAGGCAGCCTCAGAGGAGTAGGAAAGTCTGGTTTACACCCTTTATACCATCAGTCCTGATGAAGGGTGTAAACCTAAAACATTGACTTTCCTGCTCCACTGATGCTGCCTGACCTGCTGTGTTCCTCCGGCTCCACATGTATTGACTCTAATTCCAGCATCTGCAGTTCTTGTTATCTCCCACATTGATAACAGGATGTATTTAGTGCCAGATAATTGTTGACGCTGATTCAATGGACATTGTGACCTCTGTGATTTTCGTAATTCTTCCCTTTGTTTTAGTATGCTAGAATTTTGGAAAATTAAATACTGTTATAATATTTGTTCAATGAAATCCCATGATACACTAAATACTATGAAAGTTCAGTTTAAGTGTCCCAATATCCAAAGCGCTTAATTCTCTTGGTTGAAATTCTGTGAAGTGCATTTCAACCCTTCGCGGTGAAGTTCCTAGCTTTATGTGTACAGAGGAAACAAAATTGAGTTTGAAACTGGTTTATTTATTAAGCAGTAAAATCCATGTTAATAACATTCCAGATGAAGCAAAATCCTAATAGTGGCTTAATGCACACAAACCTTTCTCAAATCCCAGTCCCACTCTTTACGTTGCACTTGAAGTGTGAGATTATGTACAATTATGTTTTCTGTCTGTTGCAATTAACTATGTCAGAAACACCAGGTTATAGTCCAACAGGTTTATTTGAAATCACAAGCTTTCAGAGTACAGCCCCTTCATCATGTGAAGAGAAGTGCACAGACACAATTTATAGGCAGAGACATCAAAAGATCATACAAAAGGTGTGTGAAGTGTCGACAAGTTTAATAATAAGTCTCTGCAGGTGATCAAATGTGTCAGATGGTGGAGTAAAGTGCCTACAGCTGAATAACAAGCAAAGGGATGACCTATAATCCAATTAAGTGGGGCAGAGAGATAATTACAAAAAATTAAAAATAGGGTGGTGGTGCTGGAAACAAACCAAATAGCTGGAATAACATGATCGGTATAAGAGTCGCAGGGTCTAACCAAAGTAACAAGTAATCCAAAACTGTACAAATTAGTTAACGTAAAGTGATCATAACAAGTTATCAGAGTGATGGTGTCAAAATGGGAGAGTAAGGAAGATTTTACAAATACAACAAAGTATAGTGAGGTCACATGTAGCACAACATGAACCCAAGATCCCGGTTGAGGCCGTCTCCTGGGTGTGGAACTTGGCTATTAGTCTTTGCTCGGCGATTCTACATTGTTGTGTATCTTGAAGGCCACCTTGGAGGATGCTTACCCGAAGATTGGAAGCTAAATGTCCTTGAACCCAGAAGTGTTCCCCCACTGAGAGGCAGCATTCCTGTCTGGCGATTGTTGCACGGTGTCCATTCATCTGTTTTTGTAGTGTCTGCATGGCGTTGCCAATATATCATGCCTCAGGGCATGTTAGATCTTCAGCCTGCAACTCTTATACTGAACATGTTATTCCAGCCATTTGGTTTGTTTCCAGCACCACCTTATTTTTAATTTTTTGTAATTATCTCTTTGCCTCAATTAACCGGATTATAGATCACCCCTTCACTTACTGTTCAGCTGTTGACACTTTACTCACACCGTCTGACATATTTGATCACCCACTTATCATTCAGCCGTTGACACTCCAATCACATCCTTTGTACAATCTTTTGATCTCTCTGCTTATAAAGTCTGTGCCTGTACGCTTCTCTTACTTCACCTGATGAAGGAGCAGCGCTTCGAAAGCTCGTGATTTCAAATAATGTTGGACTATAACCTGGTGTCATGTGACTTCTGACCTCATCCACCCCAGTCCAACACCAGCACCTTCATATCATCCCAATTAACTACATGCAACAGGAGTACAGACCACTTCAGAACAATTATTGCCTCTAATATTTTTGAGATATAGATTCAGAACACAGATATTGACTGACGCTAGGAAACAGCTTATCATATGTTTATAACCTATGAGCTCTTGGTTTATAATTCATTTTTGAAAACGTAAAGCCTTGAGTTCCTTTTCTGCGGAGTTGTTCAATAGTGGCCTTCTGGGAAAGGTGGTTGCCATGGTGTGAAAAATACTCAACATATTGCAGAGTCTGTCTTTCAATATATATGGGAAGTGGAATATTTGACTAACCTGGTATGGGTTGATATGACTTTTACATTGACACCATTCAAGGACAAGCTGAGTTTGTAGAATCTTGTCGGCAGAACTGAAAAGGTTAAGAGAGCCTTGCAAGTCTAGTACAGACACTGTAGTTATCCAAATAGGCCACATAGGAATGTGGTGATCAGTTTTAGCTTTGGCACAGAGGCAACTGAGGTTAAAGAGTTTTCAATCTGGAGGTGGGATTTAATGCTTGCAATGGAGGGCAATTATTTCTGAAGTCTACCCATTGTAAAGTAGATTGGAAATAGTAAAGAGAGCTATCACACAGTTTTGCTTGACATGGATTTAAATTTAAAGGTAACTTTTTCAGATTTACCACTTGGGACAGTTCCAGTCGTGCCATCATGAAGCAGTGACCATGCATGTAGGAGCAAAAGTGGGTCATTTGGCATGGCCTGATAACCCTAAACTTTACTCTGCAGTCTTATCCCCACAGTGGAAAGGTTGTGATGAGGTTTCCCGAACTTGTAAATCCCTGGAGAACAATCCACAGGACTTTGTGATTTAGTGATTCCCATTCTTTGATCAGATTAATTGTATGAATTATTTATTGTCCCATATATCCAGGGAGATACAGTGAAAAGTGTTCTGTGCAATAATCCAGCGTCATTTTGAGGTACAAGAAGAATATAATAAAGTACTTAAATAGAGTTCATCTTCATTGCTAGGGCTCCAGGACTTCTGCAAGGTCCCAACTCTGGGACCGACACCACCGCAGTCAACGACCCACCGCCACAGCTGCCCAGAGTCCATGAACCGGACGTACCACACCCAGGAGTCCCCCTCCCTGCCATCGCTGCCTCGCCACCTTTATACCAGGAATGCACGCATCAGGAGTGTGAAGCCAGGAGTTCATACTGACACCAGTCTGGCCTCCCCGTGATGTCACGAAGATGAAGAAAAGAGAAAAGGGACGAAAAGGAGAGGGAGAAAAAGAATGTGGCGGCCGGGAGCAGATGGGCTCAGTGCAAACGCTACCTGCTCGTTCGCCAGGAGACCCCTGGGCTGGATTGGAGCCATGTCTGGCTCATCCTGACGTTGCTGCTGCTGGAGAACCCCTCCTTCACCCTTTATAGCTTTCAGGTTATAAAGAATTCTGAGCAAACCGAAACCTTTTCTTCGATTTGTCTGGTAAATAATGCCAAGTTAGATGTTCCTCCGGAAGGTCTAAAACCGCATTCTGCCTTTGGCAGGAATTCCTCAGCCACAGGAATGTGGTTCAGGAGAATGTGTGTCAGGAATTTTCCTTGCAGTGGACAACAGAAAATGCCTCAACACTTCCTGCAGTGCGATTTGTTTCCCTTCTCAAAGATAGTTACATTGTCAAATTCTTAAAGTTAGGTTGGGGTGGAGTACTTCTTTCAAAGTCTATTGGTGAAAGTATGGAGCCTTGATGTGAGCAATTGCTCACAGGTTTTGAAGACCGTCACTGGAATGCAAATTCTCAAGACATTTGAAATCTAGTGGTTAGATGTGATTTATTTTGCTGAAAAGCTTTTTCACACAGTAAGTGGTTAGGATCTGGAATGCACAGCTGGAGATTGTGGGACAGGTAGTTTCAGTGAAGACATTCCAAAGGGAGTGGGATTGCTATTTGAAAAGGGTCAATATGTTGGAGTAGACAGAGAATGGCATTAAGTGAAATGGTTTGGAGAACTGGTCCAGAACAGTCACTGTATCCCAAGTGACTTTGCCAAGTAATGATGATGTGTTGGCTTCTCATTGGCTGGAAGCTGTCAGTGGGCAGGACTTTGGCACACAGGATGCTGGTGCTACCTTGCTAAAAATAAAAGTATGGCAGGTCTCCCTGAAAAGTAGCAATGTTGGGGGTTGGGGAGGGTGGGGTAGTCCTGCGGGTTGTTGGCTGTACATCTAGTGGGCAAGATCTCTATCGCCTAGATTAAATTTCGCCTATAATAAATGTTTTGCACTTCAGCATTAACAGCCATCTTGGTCCTAAATTATTGGAGCAGATGTTGATAATTGCAGTGTTTGTAGAAGAGTACTGAGGGTTTTCTTTTTTCCAGTAACTTGGCCAAAATCAGAACTAAAAAAGTTGAGTTTATCTATTTATTTGAGGAATTTTGTTGGGTACACACAGCTGCCATGTGTGCCGACAAAACAGCAGACTAATATAACAGAAAGACAAGTTTTTGCTTTCTCCATCTGAAATGACGTTAAGAAGAAATAAATGTCACGTCGAATCGATGATAAATTAATTGGGAGTAAAAAAAGAAAAGTTAAGGTAACAAATAAAATTCATGATCCCTTTTTTGGTCCCAAATGCAGTTTTTCTGCACTTGCTTAAATGAAGTTGCCCTGTCTTTCTTATCAAGTTATTTTCCTTGTGTCCAATCTACATTCAGTCTTCAGCATTTTCCTATGAGGATGGCAAGATTTGGGAATCTTGGATCATGAGAGATGTTGTAGTTTAGTCAAAAGGAGAAAGGGAGCATATGTAAGGTTTGGGAAACATATATCAAACAATGCCCTTGAGGAGTATAAGGGAAGCAGAAAAGAAGTCAGGAGGACTAGAAGGGCCATGAAATATCCTTGGAAAGCAACATGAAAGAGAAACAAAAAAAGAAATCACTGGAGCCGAAGCATTAGCTCTGATTTCTCTCCACAGATGCTGCCAGACCTGCTCAGTTTTTCCAGCAATATGTATATACACACACATGCGCAAACCTACATACATATATATATAGGTCAATTAGATATTTTGTTAGAGAACTAAGCCATTTTAAATCATACTGTGTCTTTGAGTAAACATGTGTTAGTCTAAGTTTATATTATTAGTGTTAGGCTTGGCCTGGGATATGAAAGAGTAATATAACCATAAATTTTACATTTGTCCTGGGCTGTATACTTGTCTTCTGTTTTACAACTAACCACAATTAAACAGAATATAATGTAATTTCTCACTTGCTTACTTCAGCAAAAATTATTAATTATTGAAAAATAACTCAATCCCACGGAGCAAGTGGTGGTCATGTAAGTTGCCAATTGGGTGGGGGGCGCGATCAGCAAGCGGCAGACAGCGAAAGAGATATGTACTTCAAAAGGAGCAGCATCCAGTTCCGCAGGCAGGTACTCAGAAAGGCAATGTGGCTGTAGTACCTGGTTTGCTTCAGGAAGTGGTCGAGCAGTTTCAGGGCCGAAAAGATTACAAGAGGGTTGCGGTGGGAGAGAGATCCACCGAGGTCTTTCCGGAGGAAGAAGCTGATTTCGGGGAGGTGGACTACAAAGATAGCATATGATAGGATAGAGACCAGCTGGCATGACCCAGTACCTGCTCTTTGTAACCCTCTGTGAGGAGGAGCAGCTGTACAGAGGGAGGGCAGAATGCTGGCACCTCCATAGCAGAAGCAGCAGGAGGGTCCAATAGCAGGTGAGCTAGGTAGTGAGGCGTATATAGGGGAGCACAAGCAGCCTACCATGTAAGTGAGAGCCTCTGTCTGGTACAGCACGTACTGTACAGTGCTCAACTATCTGTAACTGTCCAAGAACAGTAAAGATTGACACTCTCCAGGGACGCAGTTGCCAACCTATGTGCTGTGCTGCCCAAAAGTCCTTGGGATTTGGTGGATACCCAAAGCAAGTAGCCCTGAAGTTCACTTGGTTCTCAAATTTTACGCCTCCGCCTGTTTCCAGAATGTCGGCCCCGATTCTACCCAAACTCTCATTAAGCAGGCCACCGGGCTGCTGATCATAAATTTCAGGTTCACCAACTGACCCAGCTGAGTCCTGCAGGATGCCTCAGTAAGAGTGTCTTGTATCCTGGTGTGTGCTGCGCTTTGCTCAACCTGAGCCTGAAGAGCACTGAGGAGGACATAACTGATTTCCACTCCCCGTCCAACAAGGACGATGTGGACGAAGGTGCCGAGACAGCACAGGATGAGGAAACCTTGCACCAGAGATAGACAGCTGTGAACTGCAAGGAAACTCAGCACAATCTCATAGGCACCTGTAATAATAGCACAATACTGCAGATGCTGGGAATCTGAAATTAAAGCAGAAAATGCTGAAGAAACTCAGCAGGGCTGGCAGCATCTGTAGATATTCCAAACAAGAATAATATTAGAGTTGAAATGTTTGTCTGTTTCTCTGTCCACATGTGCTGCAAGATTTGCTGTTTTTCCAACACTCTGTTTTAGTTTACCATTGATAATTGTTTTGAGAGACTCTCAAGCCCTTTCTCTAAGTGGACAATGAACATTCACCTTGATACAAACTCTTTTGTTAACCCATACTCTGTCAACTGCATATTGATAGGACACAATGACAAACGTAAGGACCTGACCAAGTTCAGCCTATCCAATACTAGCAGCCTTTCTGAGGGAGTAAAGATGGAGATGACACCTGATAAGACAGCAGGAAATGCTATGATAACTAACAGTAAGTATGATATTCATTAAGGGGCAGTAATGAAACAAGTTAAACTAGCTCAGCAGGGGCAGGGGTCACAGTGCATTTGTTCAGTAGGAACATGATATAACGTAGAAAGGAACCAAGGCAGACTGAGTTCATCATTATGGTGTCTCAAGGGAATAAGGCAAGTCTGGATGATGTTGTTGATTTGCTCACCGAGCTGGCTGGTTATAGTTCAGGCGTTTCGTCACCATGCTAGGTAACATCATCAGTGTGGCCTCCGATGAAGCGATGTTGTTCTGCTCCACTTAGTATTTATGTGATCCGGTCTGTTGAGGTGTTTTGTGTCTTTTCTGGTTCTTTTTTGCAAGGGTTTGTGTATGGGGTCTAATTCCACACATTTATTGATTGCGTTATGGGTGGACAACCAGGCCTCTACAAATTCCCATGCATGTCTATGGTTGGCTTGAGCTACGGTGGTCATGTTGTCCCAGTTAAATTGATGGCCTTCATTGTCCGAGTGTACTGAAATGAGGGAAATGAATCAGAAGACATTTATTACTGCCAGAACTCCTTGCCAGCCCCTGGCTATTCACACACAAGTGCACCATCTCGTGTTACCACATTACAACTCACTGACTTGCATTGGCCATAGTGACACCCTCCCAATCTATCCTTTAGGTTCTCAGGTGAGCCACCAAGGCAGAGGAGTCCACCAAGGAGCCCCAGGGATCTTCAGTGCTGTTGTTCAGCAATCTACTGGGACAATATTACACACAAGGTTAGCAGCTTATTTAAAAATATTACCTTTCAGTGAGATGACCCTGACATTTGATGACTCATGATCTGCTCCCTTTCAGCTATTGCACGGGCCTCACCCCCCTACTTCCAGACCATCAATCAGTCGTGTGCCACATAACCACATTCAGCCAGCCACATGCCAGTCACGTGAAAGGGGTACGTAGTTCTGCTGCTGGTGCTGTGGCTCATGGCATCCATATCAAATTCAACCTAATGTTACTTACTGATAATGAGGAAGGAAAATTACTACGTTAACATCCTGGGAGATATAGCCAACTGCTGAGAAGTCTTCTCCCCCTCTTCCTGCTCCATCTTCTATCAGTTGTCCTGCTCCACTTTATCTCTGATCTTTCTCCAGGTCAGACTGTATTCCAAAGAGAATGTCCATGAGTGTACCCATGTCTGCCAGTAGCTGGTTTGTCCAGATAACTTGAGCCAGCAAAATGCCCTCTAGCACCTACCATGCTATGGAATTCAAGCAATGACAGAAAACACTAAATGCATTACAATCAAAATTACAACCAGAAGAAATCAACCAACAAATAACCTGTAAGTAGTTAATGAGAGGAGACTGTGGCTAGTGGTAATGTCCATGGAATACTAATCCACTAACCCAGCCTGATGTTTCTGGGAGCATGGCTTAGAAAGCTGGAATTAAAAACTAGACTAATAACGATGATATCACCATTGTCAATTGTCAGAAAAATCCATCTGGCTCACTACCGTCCTTTATGGAAGGAAATCTGCCATCCTTACTTGGTTTAGCCTACATGTGACTCCAGATCCACAACAATGTGGTTAAGTCTTAAATGCTGTCTGAAATGGTCTAGCAAGATGCTGCTTGGCCTGCTGTGTTCATCCAGCCCTGCACTTTGTGGTCTAGCAAGGCACTGAGTTCAAAAGGCATTTAAAGACGGGCAATAAATGTTGCCCTTATCAGCGGCATCCAATGAATGAATAGAGAGAAAACAAACCCTTTCTATAGTGCTGAACAGGCATCATTTCTCCTGCTGCTGAATGAACATTCAACTCTTCAGATTTAAAAAGGAACATTAGCTAAAAAAATGGGCTTGTGTCAAATCAACAATATACGCTGCTTTACATCATCATCTGCCTGCTCTTATACTTCTGCTAAGGGTGCTTTGCAACACCCTCACAAATATGACATTCACTGTAATTGCCCCCACGGGTGTGTGTGGGCTCTGGCACTATTTTGGAAAACTTAACATCATCCAGAAATTGGATGTATGCAACGCAATTTCTTGCTTAACAAGTTTTGTTGATTTGCATAATGGGATTTGTAAAGTTCTAAATGGAAATTAAAGTGGGTTAGATTCTTTGTCTGTTTTACCGAACAAAACAGCTACCCACACACTGAATTTACATAATTCCTCAAGTGGTTGTAGGTAAAAACTTCCTTGACAACACATAGAACATAGAACAGTACAGCAAAAGAACAGGCCCTTCGGCCCACGATGTTGTGCTGAGCATGATGCCAAATTAAACTAATCCCTTCTGCCTGTCCTTGGTCCATATCCCTCCATTCCTTGCATATTCATGTGCCCCTTAATCGCCCCTATTGTACCTGTCTCCACCATTATACCTGGCAGTGCATTCCAGACTTCCACTCTTTGTGTAAAAACCTGCCCCTCACATCTCCTTTGAACTTTCCCCCTCTCAACTTAAAATGCATACTCCCTACTATTGGACATTTCAACTCTTGGGAAAGAGATTCTGACCGTCAAACCTACCTATGCATCTCGTAATTTTATAAACTTCTAGCAAGTCTCTTCTCAGCCTCTGCTGGTCCGGAGAAAACAACCCAAGTTTCTCTAGCCTCTCTTTGTAGTTCATACGGTATAGTCCAGACAGCATCCTGGTAAACCTCTTCTGCACCCTGTCCAAAACCTCCACATCCTTCCTGTAATGTGGTGACCAGAATTGAACATAATGCAGCCTAACCAAAGTCTTATAAAGCTGCAGCGTGACATCCTGACTCTTGTATTCGATGCTCTGACCAATAAAGGCAAGCATGCCACACGTCTTCTTTACCACACTATGCTCCATGCTCTTAACCAGACATCTCACTCATTTCTCAGTGGAAAGACCCAGCAGCCAAAAGCACATTTGCCTCTGCAACCGGTATTCAAAACTTTTGGCAGGATCCCCTACCTGTCCTCCCCGAGGAACAATTATTAATGGGTTGAGGATAGATCAGTCACAACCTGGATGTGCACATTTGAATTGTGCCATCTCTAAAACTTTACAACAAAATAATTCTGAGATAGTTTGATCGCAACTCTCTTTGTCCTGTCACAGCAGGCCCACAAGATGGGCCACAACAAGCGTCCACATGCACTTCACTACAACCAGCCCAAAGATGTTGTAAGAGCTGCCGGTGCTGGAGTCTGAGATAACACAGTGTGGAGCTGGAAGAGCACAGCAGGCCAGGCAGCTGCTCCTCTGCTCCTCTGATGCTGCCTGGCCTGCTGTGTTCTTCCATCTCCACACTGTGTCAGCCCAAAGATGTGCCAATTAGGTGGACTGGCCATGCAAAATTGCCCATACTGTCCAGCAATGTGTAGATAAAGTAGATTGGTCATGGAAGATGCAGGACTACAGGGATAGGGTGTGAGGAGTAGTCCTGGATGGGATGCTCTTCCAAGGGTTGGTGTAGACTTGATGGGCCAAATGGCTTGTTTCCACAAAGTAGGGATTCTTAAGTAAAAAAATAGCCATAGGGCAGTGGCTGGGAGATGGCATGGTAGATTAAAATAACCCTAGAGTTGGAAATTTTAGACAAGGTCTTGGAGCATCTGCTGACAAATGAAAAAATGTATTCTGCACATGATGCCTCACCACCCATTTGGAAAATTGAGACAAATATTTCTGTACTGATTACTTCCTCTCCAGCCTTTTTCTTCCTCTTTCTTAAGATACTGCTTCAGAATTATTTCCATTTAGCAAAGATGCACTTTTATATATCTTTTAGAAGGACTCAATAGGAATGAATCACATTACAAAAAAAGATGAAATTCACCTGAATAAATCACTTCAACCATCAAATTCAAAACTTATTACTCTTAACGTGCTATATTCAACGTGCAGAATGTAAAGTTTCCAGTACATTATATTTTTACTTAAGCGACTGTGTATTTAGTTTCAAAATCTTAATTCCTTCAGTTGAGTAATGTTTAAACACGGGGTTGTTTAAAAACACGGGAATACTCTGCCACAAGTGATGTCATCTGACAAAGGGGCAGCGTCTCAAAAGCTTGTGATTTCAAACAAACCTGTTGGGCTATAACCTGGTGTCCATCCCAAACTAACCCTGACACTTCCACATCATGGCTACAAGAAAAGATTCAGCAAGGATATTTGAAGGGATCCTATTGACTGAACTGTCAATTTTCCTAATTGGTGCTACAGATTTTTTAACATTAATCTTTTACAATTAACAATCTTTCTGTAAATTAGACTGCTAAACTTTTTTTTTAAATCAATACCATCGTTACACTTGCTGAATTTGTATAGCCGTTTTAATTTACATCTTAGTTTTAATTACTGCAGCAATCGGTTTATTGGCAATCAGTGTTGCCAAGAAATCCCTCAAAGCCTTCGGGTTATAGAAGAAATAAATCAAACGGAACCACGCCCTGGAAATTAATTTTGTGTAATTACACATCATATGTGCTGACATTTCATTAGTCTCAGGCTTTGAAGCATTTAATTCAATACAGTCAACATACCCCACTCTGTGCTGCTATTGGAACTCTTCTTTATGGTGCGTTCAAGTAATCCTATTACTGTATTCATCAATTATTATTGACAATTTTACGTATTTATCATTCAATACATCTCCCCTCTTCAGTTTGTATTCCCATGACACAAGCTTAGTGTTTAATGAAAACTGAAAGAACTCCAGATGCTGGAAATCAGAAACAAAAACAGAAATTGCTGGAAAATCTCAGCAGGTCTGGCAGCGTCTATGGAGAGAAATTAAAGTTAACATTTCGGGTCCAGTGACTGTTCTTCAGAACTGACGGTAGCTAGGAAAATGTAGTTAGGGTGGGGCAATGGGGTTAAGGAGTAAACGATAGATGGAATTGGAGCCCAGAGAGAACAGTTGGCCAGATAAAGGAATGGATAATGATCAGTCTAGGAGAATGAATAGCTACTGATGGGGACTATTAGTGACTAACAATGAGTTGTGTAATAGCAGACCATATGATAAAAGGCCAAGGATGGCGAGGGAACAAGGTAGTGTGTTGAAGAGGCAGGCAGCTAGAAGCACAAGGTCTTTTTTGAGAACAGAACATAGATATTCTGTAAAGCGGTCACCCAGTCTATTCTTTATTTCCCCAATGTAGAGGAGACCACATTGTGAGCAGTGAATGCAGTAGACTAGATTGAGTGAAGTGCTGCTTCACCTGGAAGGTATGTTTGGGCTGTTGGATATTGAGGAGGGAGGAAATAAACAGACAGATGTTACACCTTCTGCAGTTGCTGGAAAAGATGCAATGGAGCTGTAGGAGGGTGTTGGCAGTGAAGGAGGAGTGATCAGGGTGTCCCAGAGGGAACAGTCCCTGCAGAAGGTGGACAAAGGAGGGGAGGGCATTATATGTCTGGTGGTGGCATCCCACTGGAGGTGACGGAAATGGCGACTAATGATCCTCTGGATGTGGATGCTGGTGGGTTGATAAGTGAGGACAAGGAGGAACTCTATCGCTGTTATTGGAGGGAAGAGAGGGAGGGAGGGCTGAAGTGCGGGAGATGGGTCGGCCCCAGCTGAGGGCCTTATCAGCTACGGTGCTGAGGAATCATTGGTTGACGAAGAAGGTGGACATTTCCCAGTCCACCTTGTTGAAGTTGGTATCATCAGAGCAGATGCGACAGAGACGGAAGAACTGGGAGAATGAAGTAGAATCTTTACAGGAAGCAAGGTGTGAGGATGTATACTCAAGGTAACTGCGGGAGTCGGTGAGTTTGTAGTGGAAATTGATGGCCAGCCTATCCCCAGAAATGGAAAAAGATGTTGAGGAAAAGAAGAGAGGTGTCAGAGATGTACCAGGTGAAGGTCAGAGCGAGGCGGAAATTGGAAGCGAAATTGATAAACTTTTCCAATTCCGAACGAGAGCGGGAGCAGCACTGACAATATCATCAAGAAACCAGAGAAAGAGTTGTGAGACAACAAGGTGCAGGGCTGGATGAACACAGCAGGCCAAGCAGCATCATAGGAGCAGAGAGGCTTATTAAGACGTTTCGGGCCTAGACCCTTCATCAGAAAAGGGGGAGGGGAAGGGGGTTCTGAAATAAATAGGGAGAGAGTGGGAGGCGGATAGAAGAGGGATAGAGGAGAGGATAGGTGGAGAAGAAACAAACAGGTCGAAGAGGCGGGGATGGGGCCAGGAAAGGTGAGTGTAGGTAGGGAGTTAGGAAGGGGATAGGTCAGTCCAGGGAGGACGGACAGGTCAAGGGGGCGGGATGAGGTTGGTCGGTAGGAGATGGAGGTGCGGCTTGAGATGGGAGGAGGGGATAGGTGGGAGGAAGAACAGGTTAGGGAGGCAGGGACGAGTTGGACTGGTTTTGGGATGCGGTGGGGGGAGGGGAGATTTTGAAACTTGTGAAATCCACATTGATACCATTGGGCTGCAGGGTTCCCAAGCGGAATATGAGTTGCTGTTCCTGCAACCTTCGGGTGGCATCATTGTGGCACTGCAGGAGGCCCAGGATGGACATGTCGTCTGAGGAATGGGAGGGGGAGTTGAAATGGTTCGCGACTGGGAGGTGCAGTTGTTTGTTGCGAACCGAGCGTAGGTGTTCTGCAAAGCGGTCCCCGAGTCTCCGCTTGGTTTCCCCGATGTAGAGGTAGCCACACCGGGTACAGCGGATGCAGTATACCACATTGGCAGATGTGCAGGTGAACATCTGCTTGATGTGGAAAGTCTTCTTGGGGCCTGGGATGGGGGTGAGGGAGGAGGTATGGGGGCAGGTGTAGCACTTCCTGCGGTTGCAGGGAAAAGTGCCGGGTGTGGTGGAGCTGGAGGGGAGCGTGGAGCGGACAAGGGAGTCACGGAGAGAGTTGTCCCTCCGGAAAGCAGATAAAGGTGGGGAGGGAAAGATGTCTTTGGTGGTGGGGTCGGATTGCAGATGGCGGAAGTGTCGGAGGATGATGCGTTGGATCCGGAGGTTGGTAGGGTGGTACGTGAGGACGAGGGGGATTCTTTTTAGGTTTTTATTGCGTGGACGGGGTGTGAGGGATGAGGTGCGGGAGATGTGGGAGACACGGTTGAGGGCGTTCTCGACCACCGAGGAGGGGTGAGTGCGGGCCAGAATAGGACTGGAACAAGGAATGTTCCTCGTGGCCCACAAAGAGACAGGCATAACTGGGACCTATGCAGGTACCCATAGCCACCCCTCTGACCTGAAGAAAGTGAGGGGAGTTAAAAGAGAAGTTGTTCAGAGTGAGGAAAGGCTAGCCCAGGCGGAGGAAGGTGGTGGTGGATGGGGACAGTTCAGACCTTTGTTCCAGGAAGAAGCAGAAAGCCCTGAGACCATTCTGATTGGGGATGTACGTGTAAAGAGATTGCATGGCCATGGTAAAGAGGAGGCAGCTGGAACCTGGAAACTGGAAATCCTGAAACTGACTTAAAGTGTCAGAGGAATCGTGGCTATAAGTAGAAAGGTGCTGGACAAAGAGAAAAAGTCAAGGTAGGATGAGGTGACTTCTGTGAGGCAGGAGCAATAGGTCTGCCTGGACAGTCCTGTCTATGGATTTGTTTAATTGTTTGCAATTTGTCATTGTTTAATGCTTTGGCCATTAGCCATATGTGGCAAAATGCAATTCTAATTCAAAATTAATAATTTGTTATAGATGCTGTTGTGAATCAAATGACCTGAGTACTTAAATTGACATGACTTTTTTGTGAGGACATTAACCTTTTTAGACATTGTTAGTAAGACAGTGCAAGTGGTTTCTCATTGTGAATGCTTTATTTCTTTGGTCATTGAATGGTATTAAACGTTTGTTAAGAAAATACACTAATGCGATGTCCATTCATCTGCATGATGTGAGTGTATATAAGGCATTCTCAGTGAAAATGACTAAGCCTATTTAAAATGGTCCATAGCCACACCTTTGAATCTATTGAACAAGATTGTAATTATCTCCATTCAGTGAGCTTTTCCAGAGTTATCCAAAGAAGCAATAATTAGGTGTGGTCATTATAAGACTGTCTAAATGAAACTTTGCAACATCGGGCTGTGTACTGGTGAGGGAAAATGGGAGTGGTGGTTCACTGCTTTTATCCTTCCCAACACCATGAAATGTTACTAATTTATACCCACAGTGAGAGGCTGCTTTGGTGTCCAAAGAAACTGCCTATAAGCCTTGGTGACTTCCCTGAGGGTCAGGGGAGGTTTAGGTGCTTGGGGAGCTCCTAATTGAGAACTTTGTGACCTGTAGAGGGTCCACTCTGTAGCAATGTCCACACTTGAGGCAACATTTTCCCCTCACTGACCACTCCATTGCTCTCAGCAACCTTGACCCCACTTAGCTTCTCCCAGGAATGGTGTCCATGCTGCTACACTGGTTTGGGTGCAGTATTAACTGTGGCCACCATTCCCAGGGGCACTATTGCGACTGAACATCTGCTGACCCTCTGATTAGCTAACTGTTTTTGGCAGTGGAATCTCGACCTTTAAAAGGACGGGAGACTCAGTGCCATGTAATTAGCTGCTACAAAGTCCAGTCAGAGTTTCCCAGAACTACTAATGAAGAAAGACCACACCCTTTCAAGCTTAGCTTTGAGCCACCACTATCCTGAGAACTTCCAGCCCACTTCAATTATTTTTAGGATTTTAAATCCATTAAATGTAGCGCATTTTGATAATACTGTACAGCAAGATGTATTTCTCTTTCACACAGATTATTCGGGTTAGCACGTTTATATTATCGTATAACTTTTAACTAGGACAATACATACTAGAGCTAAATTCTACTAACCGCATTTCTGAAGCAATGCAAAGCACACAGCTTGACAATTTATCAAGAGTGTGAATGATGAAAAATGATGATTTTTATTCCACGTCATAACAATGAATAGAACAAGGAGGGTGACTCTAATACTGCATGGAATTTTCCAATTTTTCACTTAAAGTGGTTCAAGTGAGATTCGTGGCACCCTGATCACCAAGACTCAGAGTGACTTTTCTTATGCAATCTTCCACTCTTCACCTCATTAATTATGTAATCGGTTTGTTGGATCCCTTCCTTGAGGAATCATGTAGCCAGAGAAGAGGAAGTGCTCACCTCTACTTTCTGGCATCATGCTGCAGGATACATATTTAAAGCCCAGCTGCACACCATTTCAGAAAGTGTGAGTCAGGAAAATCTCCACACACTGGTACATTTAGGGCATGGCCCAGAGGAAAGGACAGCTCCCTTCCTCCTTCATGGACAGGGACCTGGAAGTCTTGGATTAGGTTCCAGGTGAAAAGGACCACGCAGCACGACAGGAAAAAGATGCTGTGCAAGGGGATGTGCCACCATGTTCTCTGAACAACTTCACACTCACAAGGCTACCATTCACTTGAACTCTGCCACTGCACATTCCTCTCAAAAGGACTCATGAACTACAAGTCATCCACATCATCCTCCCAAACTGCAAACCATCCTACCCTCTGCACTTTACCACCACTCCTATTAATGCATCACAACAAACTGCTCTACTATCTGCTTCCATCCTACTCGGTCCCTCTCCTTGTTTCATTGCAAAAAAAATTTCCACTTCAGACTAACATCTGTACAGCGCCCCAATAGATCTGTGAAGGAGAAAACAGAGTTAACGTTTCGGGTCTGGTGACCCTTCCTCAGAACCCAGACGCATCGCCGGACCCGAAACGTTAACTCTGTTTTCTCCTTCACAGATGCTGCCAGACCTGCTGAGCTTTTCCAGCAACTTTGTCTTTGATCCTGACTTACAGCATCCGCAGTTCTTTTGGTTTTTATTTGGCCCCAATAGATCTTCCTGTCATTCCTAGATTTGGTTGCACTTGACTTGCAGGCTGACCATGGACCCATCCCCAGAACACAAGGACACGGATCCCATTGGTGTGCCTCACTGGGATAGTGTTCTGGCAATTGAGAGCTGCTATTCCAGTCATTGCAAAAGCTAAAGATTTTATAAGAGAGTACGAAATTCCCTGTTTATCTGTCTTTTGGACCCAAGGTGATAGAAAGCATACACCAGGTTTCTGTACTAAGCAATGATTATTGTTTATCACAAATAATTAGATCCGAGCTACAAATGAACAGTTATGAACCATCAACATAGTTAAAATGCTAACTCCCTTTTAAAACTTCCTTTACACACACATTCAGAAAGACACAGACAGACACAAAAAAGAATGGATGTTATAGGCAGAGGGAAAGACTGGGGAAGACAGCTCAATGTTCCCTGCCCTTGGGGTTCACTGAAATGATCATTTTGGTTTGTCAAGACTTGCATTTCCTTGATCTTCCTTCCTCTGGCACTTTGCTTGCAGGAGGCAGACTGACTGGTTCACATTTAAAATGTAGCAGATTTGTTGGTTAAAAGCCACAGCTTATAGCAACAGATAAGAGGAAATACTTTGGCTTTCTTCAGGCTTCAAATGTTTTGTTTTTACTGGAGAGAAAAGGACAGCTCCTTCCTTTCTGGAGGTCTGATGGCTTCTGATCCAAAGATTCACACCCACCATCTGTTCATTTACCTACGAGCTAAAGTCATAGTTGTTGACAGGCAGAAGGCCTTTGTCACCAACAACTTTAGACACAGAGAGTGATGGGCGTGTGGAATGTGCTACCGGCAGTGGTAGTGGAGTCAAACACTTTAGAGACATTTAAACGACTCTTGGATAGGCACATGGAGGATAGTAAAATGTAGGATATGCAGGGTAGTTTGATCTTAGTGGGATAATATGCCCGCATGACTTCATGGGCCGAAGGGCCTGTACTGTGCTGTACTGTTCTATGTTCTATGTTAACTGGTCACCATTTCAGAGACAAATCAGTTATGTGTTGCTGACCAGACCCCACTTTGTTCACAGCCACTGGTTCCAGCTCATCTGCACTTAACTTTTCCCCACTGCTTGAACCATCAGCTCTGTAAATAACACTTGTGATGAGTCACAGGTAACTTGCTTTTAAAAAGTGCAGCAATCCCTTCAACAGTCTTTGGTTTTTGAAACAGTCTTATTCCTATTTCAGTCCACAATCAAAAATATGGAAAATTAAACAGGTACGGATTTAGACCTCAGTGCCTGACGAGCATGGCCCTGGAATGGAATTGGACAAGCCCCTTGACTGATTGTGGTATTACCCCTGACTGACCGTGGTCCCTTTTCAACCCATCGAGGACTGTGCCTCTTTCACTTTCACACATTGACATTTTTGCCTGGCACATGCTGCAGATATTGATGTAGCCCACACACTTGGCTGTTCAGTACTCCCCACCATCACAAGCTAACCTGGCTTTCTCTCTGTGGTTAAAAACAATACAAGCCACAGAAGGTGGCAGTTTCCAAGTAACTGCAAAGTGAATGAACTGTAAGAAATGAAGCATAAACAGCAAGTGAAAGACAAAGCTAAGCAACCCCATAACCAACAGATCAGATCTAAGCTCTGCAGTCCTGCCACATCCAGTCATAAATGGTAATGGACAAATAAAAGTCTCACTGGAGGAGGAGGCTGCACATGATGGAAGAGCCCAAAACATCAGATCGAAAGACAAGGTTGAAGCATTCTCAGCAATCTTCAGCCAGATTGCTAAGCAGATGTTTCATCTTGGCCTCCTCCAGTGGTCCCCAGCATTACAGATACCAGTCTTCAGCCGAATTGATTCACTACATATGATATCAAGAAATGGGGTCATTGGATACTGCAAAAGGCCCTGACAGCATTCCACGAGTAGTACTGAAGACTTGTGCTCCAGAACTTGCCACTCCTTGAACTAAGCCCTTCCAGCAAAGTTACAACGTTGCTATCTACCCTACAATTTGGAAAATAGTTGAGGTATGTGCCGTACACAAAAAGCAGGACAAATCCAACCCGGTCAATTGCTGCCCCCAGAGTCTACTCTCGATCATTAATAACATGATGGAAGCTATCACCTGCTCAGCAATAATCTGCTCAGGGACACCCAGTCTGGGTTCCACCAAACCACTCAGCTCCTGACCTCATTATAGCCTTGGTTCAAACAGTGTTAATAAAACAGTTCAATTCCAGAGGTGCAATGAAAGTGACAGCTCTTGACAGTTGACCAAGTGTGACATTAAGGAGCAAAACTGGAATCAATCGGTTTCGGGGATAAATTCTCCTCTGGTTAGAGTCATACCTGACACATAGGAAGATGGTTGTGGTGTTGAAGGTCAGTCATCTCAGCTCCACAGGAGTTCCTCAGGGTAATGTCTTAGGCCCAACTATCTTTGTCTGCTTCATCGATGACCTTCCATCCATCCTAAGGTCAGAAGTGGGGATATTCACCGATGATTGCACAATGTTCAGGACCATTCGCAACTCCTTAGATACTGAGGTAGTCTATGTTCAATGCAACAAGATCTGGACAATATCCAGGCTTGGACTGGCAAGTGGCAAGTAACATTTGTGCCACAAATGCCAGGCAATGACTATCTCCAATAAGAGACAATCTAAACTACAAGCCCATGACAATCAATGGTGTTACCATCACTGAATCCCCCACTATCAACATCCTGGGAGCTACTATTGACCAGAAACTCACCTGGATTCGCCAAATAAATATACTAGCAACAAGAGCAGGATAGAGGCCAGGAAGAGTAACTCACCACCTGATTCTCCAAAGCCTGTTTACTATCCACAAGACACAAGTCAGCAGTGTTTTAGCCGAGACTATGTTCATCTGCCCTGATCCCTCACCACATTATATTTGGTTTGATGGTGCTGTTGTGGAACATTTTTACTGTATTAAAAGTGCTATGTAATGCAAGGTTTTGTTGCTGTTCAACTGGAAATCATGTTCCATCTTAACTGAATCCTGTCCTTACCTCGCAAACACTTCTTCACTTGTGAAAGCTGACTGGGTCACAGGGCTTCCCAAACTGTGGGTCACAAACCTCAGTGGCAAACTATTACGGTTGCAAACTCTGAGGCAGCAATGCCATAGAGCTCGGAGTGCTAAAAGCAGTGTGTCCCCTTTAAATCAATGATTATTTTTTAGTGTGACCTAACTGCCTGATCCTGGAGGCCTGAACAAGCTCATTGAAAGGCTGGTTTCATCATAATTGGAATGAAATAATTTTGAAGCCCCACTCCACCAAACCTGCCCCCCACCACCGTACCCTCCACTCCCAGCCCCACTTGCTGCTGTCATGAATTTGTACCCTTGGCAAACAGAGCCAGCACACATGCCTCCTGATCCCCAGCCCCTCCCCTCCAACAGGCTACTGCCGCCACACAAGTCTTCCCCCTATCCCACTTAACAAACTGGGGTCATGGCACCAAAACGGGGTGGCACTAGGAAGATATTTGGGAATCACTGCCAACAGGGAAGGACGAGTCTGAACAAATTTGGCTTTCCACACCAAGGGAGGCCACATAAGCTAAAAACATCAGCTGAAACCACATTGGACAGGTCTCAATGTTCTCAAATACCTCTGTTTAACCTGCTGAGCTAATGGGAAAGTGTATTTATATCTTCTCATGAACCTGTTCAGAAATGTTAGTGCACACCTCTGGACTTGAACCTAGGCCTCTTTGGGCAGTATAAATATTTTCAATCAACCTGTCATTGCATACCTCTGGAGCAGGTCGGACTTGAACCTGGGCGTCTGGTCAAGAGGTAAAGATACTGCCACTGCACCAGAAGAGATATATCAAGGGAGTATATTTTATATTTTTAAAGACTTTTTATTAACCTATTTTTCTATTCAAGCTGATGTTATTACACACCTCTGGAGCAGGTGAGACTTGAACTTGGGTCTCCCAGGCTGGGGTATGGACATCACTACTGCACCACATGAGGGCCTCCTATGTTTCTTACTTTTTTTTTATTTAACCTATTTTTCTAATCAACTGGTTCAGAGATGGTATTACACACCTCTGGAGCAGGTGGGACCTAAATCCAGGCGTCCCAGTCCAGGGCTAGAGACACTACCACTGCACCACAAGAGAGCCATTAGGGCAGTGTAATTATGTCATTAACACAGTTTAGCTGCTAATATGAAGTAATTCAGAAGCAATTTTGAATCATTCAATTGTAGAACTCTCTTGACTCTCCCAAGATATTAGCCCCAGAGCAGATCATTGATGTTCCTCTTTCTCTGCTCTAAACATTACTTTTCCTAATTAATTTGTAGTTGTTGGCATTTTCTATTACCAGAACATATAGCAAACAGTCTAGACTTGCTGTGCCTTACAAGACTCAAATAATGAATGATTATGAGATTCTGGTGCCATTGCGCTTCTGGTGTGTTCGTACAGCAGGATAAGGTGACCATGTTCAGAATTACAGATCAGAAAAAGTCTAAAGTTCCAGAGATGAATAAAGTGATTATGTCAAAAATGAAATTTAAATGAAAAATGAACAGGAGAAATAATTACCAGCATCAAAAAAGGAGATTTACATTTATATTCACATTTCAAATTGCGTCACTTAAGCATATTACTTAAAGTGCAATAATAATTGTTTTCTAAGCAAATGTACCAGCTATTTTCTGCATAGAAAGATCTCCTAAATGGGTGAATCACCACAATATCTGATTAGGGGCTGCTGTTTGAAGAGGGATGGTAGCATCACACCAGCATAAGTCTCTACGTCTTTCTTGTGTGTTCTGCCACGAAACCTTTGATATCAACCAGAAAATAAAAAATGAAAAGACAGGGTTTGATATGATCTGTTAGCCTTCGGGACTGAAAATTGAACATATCAAATAGCCTATCCCTTTGACTGTTCGCAATAAGCAAGGTACTAGCCATATCCAACCAGCTCATGCCTGCAAAACATGCAACACAGTGTCTAATATCAGCTGTGATTCTGCAATTGAACAACATTAGCTGGGTAATCATAAGTTTGCAAAGAATTACACTGACTGCTAATTTAAAATTGGCCATCAGGCTTCCAGTGTGGCATGCTGTGTGTACTGGAAGTTACTTACATTAACGCACAAGGCCCTGGTGTTTACAGATAGAAAGAACATGTACAGTCACTGCACCTATTTCAACTCAACAAAATAGGTGGCATACATTTGCTGGTTCATTTCGCAGGCAATGCCCTCAGCAATCTAAGTCAACTTGCTGGATTTAAAATGTAAACAATGCCTGGCAGTTAACTGTCAGTCAGCACTTACGGATGTATTCTCAATGGCACTACCCCTATCTATCAGAGTCCACTTGCCAACCAATCCTGCACTCTCCTCTCGTCCAGTTGGATCTTCCTCTTGAGATTGTATTGTTACAAATTGTCCTGATGAGTGCAAGAAATTGTGTATTTTCTTTAGTGATATTCAAGTTGCTTCTTGCTAAATGACTATTTTAATTAAAAGGGTAATTTAGGCAATGGAACGAAAAAGTTGATTTATTTAGTAAGGTCCCTGCTATTAGAAGATAATTAAGTACTTCGACCCTTTAATTATTACCATATTCAGGCAAACTTTGTCTGCAACTCACTACAGTACTTGTTTCTCATAGGACTATATGTTATGCCTCTGTTCACAAACATTATTATTAATCTGGAGCAGTCCTTTAAACTGTCACAAAAAAATTTTTTTTGTTGAATTCAAATCTATCCATACTACCTTTCTTGTTATCTTCTTATTGGGGCAGCTGCCAGTGTTCCTAATTACCCATTATTTTAGAAATGTCTTCCTCTTCAGACAATTTTCTGTCAGAACTAGTCTGAACTTTACTCCCACTGTAGCATTATATTTTATGCATTCACAGGACGTGGGTGTTGCTCCTCAAGAACATAGTGTACTCCATCCACCTCCACAAAAATCAAGTTTCCTTTCAATAAACATTGGGAAAAAAAGCAATGAGCAGCCAAGAAATAGAGCCTCATTTTATATGTATGTGCACATTTTAATCAATTACACAGATTGTTGTTTTGAATACTGCAAAAATTATGGGTAACAATATATGGGAAAGTGTGTTCTGGTCATGGTGTTGTGGAAAGATTAACCCATGTTGTCCAAAAGTTAATATTTACCCTTCCTTTCGCTGATAACTTGTCTCTTTATGCTACTCAATTTAACCCAGATTTCTACTTCTATTCTTCCCTCACCATTTAAATTGACATTTCCCTCTGCTGTGCTCTCAATCACTCTCCAACACCTCCCGATTCCAGCAGGTGATGCAATACAGACTTGACCCAAAGAGTGGAGAGGTCCCTCCCAATGAGGGAATTGTCTTTAATTTATGGGGAGAGGTGGTTAAATATGATAATACAGTCCCCATGTTTGTAGATAATGAAGCTAAATGTAATTAATTAAGAGCTCAGTAATATTATTTGCAATTTCTTCCTCAAGGTTATATGGATATAAGATACATTAAATGAAAACTATAAATTTAATCTTACAGTTTAGTATCAATTTGGTGCAGCTTCATTTAGCAGTGCGTAACATATTCAAGCAAATGTTTAGCTTTTTATATTTGCATATTCGTGTCTAAATCATTTTAAGGAAGTCTGTTTGCTGCCACTTAGTTGGTTCCTAACAGGGCACATAAATCAAACAGCTTGAGACCATCAGCTAACTACCAGCAGATGCTATGGGCATGATAGTGATCGTGCAAAAAAGGTTTATTGACAATGCCTTGGTAAAACTATCTATGTTTTTTGTCCAATTTCAGCAACATCCAATTGTTGTCTCCTCTGTCAGAAAAATGCCACATGAAATAGATACAAGCATAATTCCTTCCGACCAGTCCATTTGCTCTATAAAGTGAGCCAGTTTTTCACCAGTGGCAGCTTTGGGAAAATTGCAACTCCATCACAAACCAGCAGGTATTTGACTAAAATGTTACCTTTAGCCCTGCCTCTCCACACCCACTTCCCATTCTAACAGAGACACGTTAGAGTGAGGACATGCACAGGAGGTAAATTTTCAGTATAATCTTTAAGGAGGTTCTGTGATTCCACTGTTCACACATGGAGACCAGGTTCCCAGGGCTTGGAATCTCAGCAGGTCACCACAGGGTGAGAAGAGTTGGATCCAAGATTAGAATTTTTAAATCTTTTTCAGGAGAGCAAACAGTTGCGTGCACGATTATACGTACCCAGTTCACTCCAAAGCTGCCGTAAATTGCTTTGAATTAGTTTTTAAATTTACTCCTGGGGGTCCAATGACCACAAGCACCACCCCTCTCCTTTTTGCGCATTCCACCGAGGAACTGCCAAAGCTAATCAGCAAGGTGATGACATCAAATAGGGAGCTGCCACTTCCTGAAGGGTCTCAGCACTTCGAAGTGGGCACCAAGCTTGCCTCCTGGCCAATCAGGTCATTTGCATTTAAAAATAGACTTGCAAGAGCTGCAAGTGCCTGTCGAGGATCCATGATCCACCTGCATGTCCGGTTCCTGACCTTGCTTTGAAAACTCAGCCCTCTGGGCTCCATTACAAACTGGTTCTTATCTCTCAATCTTATTGACCCTACTGTGGAATGTGCTCGTCTATATTTCAACTTCTTGTTTTCCTATGCTTCATGTAACAGAGAAGGTGAATAGGACCTTTGTCCTAATGTCTGTCTTCAGCCTGGGGCTGGTTGTCTGGCACAGAGAGATAGTCTTCAATGAGGGGAATGTCTTTAAGTTCTAGGGAGAAGCAGTTAAGAATATTAATTTTCTGAAGAAGGGTCCAGACCCGAAACATCAGCTTTCCTGCTCCTCTGATGCTGCCTGGCCTGCTGTGTTCATCCAGCTGAGTTATCTCAGACTCCAACATCGGCAGTTTCTACTATCTCTAAGAATATTAATGCTGTGCCCATGTTTGCAGAAGTCATCTGCCATTGAGGACACTGTGTAGGGTCCTGGTCAACTTGGTGATCTCCCACACACCCAAAAAGGAAAGCAAGAACAGTGGAACTCCCTCCCTAATAGCCCTGTGGATCTACCTACACCACATGGATTGTAGTACTTCAAGAAGGCAGCTCATCACTACCTTCTCCAGGGCAGTTAGAGATGGGAAATAAATGCTGGCCCAGCCAGCGATGCTCACATCCCATGAAAGAATAAAAAGATGAAGCAAAAATCATGGGCAGGCTGGGAGTCAAAGCCTGTGCCCAGAGATCAGGCTGAAGAAGGGCAAGGCTAGAAACCACAAGGAGGAAGAGAGAGAAACAGCAACAAGGAGTAGAAACAGAAACCTAGGACCTTCTCCGTCACAATGTGGAGAAGACAAAGCTTCTATTAAGGCAGTTGGAAGGCTCTGACAATGACAAAGAAACTAAGTGAGCAGTCAACAGCTGCTGATCCACAGACTGGTCAATGGGAAGCCCACTGTCAGGCTGTCTCCTGCCCTTGCCGACAAATCTCCTTCATTCTTCAGCCAGTGACCTTGCCATCCTGCAGAAACCAGCCATCGCACATGACTCAGCCCTGCTGTGGGTCACTCTGTGATCCTGGGACTCAGGTTAAGTGCCTTTCCTGCAGCAGTCATTGCCTCCTCTATTGCACTACTGAGCACAAAAAAAAACCATCTTCTGATTGGCTGGCAGCCCTCAGTGGATCTCACCTTTCAGGGTCTTGGTTTCAGGTGAAGGCCTATTGGTGGTCTTGGCACTGCCTGATTGGCTGGTGGTCCAGGATTGGTTACTGACAAAGACGTGGCAGTCTTTGTCAGCTGTTGTTCGGGTTCACAAGTTTCTGCCATGGGTTTGCACATGATTGATCTGCAGTCCAATTCTGGATACATAAATCTTTGCACACACGGGGTAAGTGGCTTCCAAAGTGGAATTTACTTTTTCCTCTCTTCTGTGGATCTGCCTCAGCATTAAGGAATGGAGATTTTGTGGAGACTCAAATCATGATGCAGTGTGACGGCCAAGTTGTTGCAATTTTGAAGCCCTTGTGATTTTAAAAAGCTCTGTGTGTCTTGAGGTCAGTATGTTATTGGGTTTCCTGGAATTTCTCTTTCTACCACATTTAGTTATTTTTTTCCTATTTGTCTTTGGGAGTCCGGAGCCTTTGGAATCATGCCATCATGACTTATGACCTTGGCTTGCTCTGCCAGACAATGAAGGCTGCTCGCTTTTGTTCTAATTTAGAAGGCTACATATTTCAGTATCATTTTCATAAAGCCAGACCTATGATGCAGAGTAATAATGTTATGAAGCAAATCAACGTGTACTGCAAATTTCAATGATAGCACTGCTTAACTTCCCTTAACTCACCAGAACTGAGTACTGTGTTAAATGGGATGAAGTCTCTGTGACCAGTGCAGCTAGATAAACTATTGAACTACTTACAGCTTAATTGTTTGGTTATTTTTACATCCAGGGACAGATGGCCTAATAGACATTCTGTTTGGAATTGTTGTATCTCAGAGAATGAAGAGAGACCATGCAGGCACAGCAAGATGTTGAAATGGGTAAAGATGGAAAGTCCAAATCTGGCAAGAGGCTTTAGGGAGCAATTCTCTGACCAAAACTAGTTTATGAGATGTCCGTTTTTAAAAAACGATGTCATGACAGAAATCTGTCAATTGATGTCCAACAACTGCAGCCTTAAATTAAGGCAGGGCTGTAGCTCTTTATGTGCCTGTAATTATTAACCTTTTATGTATCTGGATCCTACCAAGCAGCTGATACAAACGTACAAACAAGGAGCAAGAGTTGGCCACTCGCCTCTTTGAGCCTGCTCCACCGATTAATAATATCATGCCTGATTTGATTTTAAACTCAACTCTACATTCCTGCACACACCCAATTATCTTTCATTTTATTAGTGATCAAAAATCTATCTACCTCTGCCTTAAAAATACTTAAAGATTCTGCATCCACTGCCTTTGAAGGAAAGAATTCCAAAGACTCACAATCCTCTGAGAAAAATGTTTTTCTCATTTCAACATTAAATGGATGACTTTTTTCTTAAACCATGACCTCTAGATCTAGATTCTCCCAGAAAAGGCAGCTTCCTTTCTATATCCACCTAGTCAAGTCCCCTCAGGATCCTATATCTTTCAATATGTGTCACCTTTGCCACTTCTAAACGGAGGATACATGTATAGCCTGTCTAGTCTTTTTTCATAAAGCAATTGTCTCAGGCATTAGTCTTGTAAACCTTCTCTGAAATGCTTCCAATGCATTAACATCCTTCTTTAAGTGCAATGACCAGTACTGTTCATAGTAGTCCAAATGTGGTCTCACCAATGTCCTGTATAATTGAAGAAAAATCTCCCCACTCTTGCATTCAGTTCCCCTTGCAATGAAACATAACACTCCATTAGCTTTCCTAATTACTTGCTGTACCTGCATATTAATCTTCTGCGATTTGTGCACTGAGATACCCAGATCTTTTGCATCTCAGAGCTCTGCAACCTCTGACCATTTAGACAATATACTTCTTTTTTGTATGCTTTCTGCAAAAATGGACAATTTCACACTTACCCACATTACATTCCATTTGCCATATTTTTGACCACTCAGTTAACCTATCCATACCCCACTTATTTCTAATTCACAACTCATATGAACAGATCATTAGTCCAAATCTCTGGATTATTAACCCAATAATATAACCACTGACAGTTCACTAGTCTCTCCTGGTCCAGCAGTGTCCATGACTTCAGCAGTACCCTTTCCCATGGTTGAACAGTACTGTGGGGTTTAAATCATACAGGAGAAGTTTTTTGCTGCCAATGCACCATCTTCTTCAGCAAGAAAGAGGGAGATGGATCAGTCAGTATCCTGCAGCATGTCTGAATGATATGATGAAATGGTTAAGAGCTGCTAATGCACATGAGCTGTAAGCATAAGGCTAGCAACAGATTTCAGTGCGTAAGTGTGAGCTAAAGCCAATGACTTAAAAGATTGAGTTGTCATTATTGGGAGGTGAATGAATGAGTGATGGCTGTAATGAATTAAGCGACAGTTGACACTAGCAACATTCCCTCTAAGAGCATACTTTCTGGAAAAATGGAATATTTCATGCCTTCCCACATCATATTTACCAGATCTTTGCCCACTCACTTAACCTATCCATATCCTACGTTTCTTTTGTCTCTTCGCAACTCATGTGACCAGGCCTGAGCTACCACACAGCTGCTCGGTGGTTCCCCAGGTGCTAATTCTGGTGCCGATGTGCAGAAGCCACTTTCACACATTGGATCTTGAAGGTCCCCACAGCAACAGGAAAATGTACAGGGAATGTAGGAGACTAGTAGTGCAGCTGGCAAGATACCTTTTTGCATATGAGTCTGAAAGGGTTGAAATTTCTTTTTATACTTGATTGAACACAGTAAGCATATCACATATCACTGTGGTCATGTCATGGGTAAATTAAAGAAGGAGGTGGGAAGAGACAAACCCTAAGGTTAATGTGCACCTAAATGTAAGTTTTATTCATGTGCCCTGCAAATGGTTACATTCATGTAATAAGCTTCCTAGTGTTTACTCAACAAGTCCTTTCTAGATGGACCAGGAAGGTGGCTATCCTCATCCATGCTGTACCATTTCATACTTGAGGGAATCCAGTCACACAATATCCCTATTGAAGATGAACTCACTCCTCAAAACAACTTCTTTCATAGAAGTCATACAACCGTTACAGTGTGGAAGCAGGCCATTTGACCCATTGAGCCCACACTGACCCTCCAAAGAGCACCCCACGCAGACCCATTCCCTTACCCCTGTAACCCTGCATTTCCCATGGCCAATCCACATAACCTGCTCATCTTTGGGCTGTGTGAGGAAACCAGAGCACCCGGAAGAAACCCACACAGACATGGGAAGAATGTGCAAACTCCACACTGACTCCGAGGGTATAATCGAACCCAGGTCCCTGGTGCTGTGAGGCAACAGAGCTAACCACTGAGCCACCATGCTGCCCTATCATTAGCATTCATATTATTAAACATTTTCCTGCACTATATTAATCATCTTGGAGCAGCAATCTTAGCTTTGATTGCCACCACTACTTATAGAACCGTACAGCACAGAAACAGACCCTTTGGTCCAACCAGACCATGTCAAACATAACCCCAAACTAAACAAGTCCCACCTGCCTGCTCCTGGCCCATATCCCTCCAAACCTTTCCTATTCATATAGCCACCCCAATTTCTTTCAAACATTGCAATTGTACCCATATTCAACACTTCATCAGGAAGTTCATTCCACATGCGAACCACCCTCTGTGTAAAGTGTTTGCCTCTGATGTCTTTTTTAAAATCTCTCTCCTCTCACCTTAAAAGTGTGCCCCTTAGTCTTCTATATATATCTCTCATCATTTTATAAACGTCTATCGGGTCACCTCTCAACCTCCTACATTCCAGTGAAAAAAGTCCCAGCCTATCCAGCCTTTCCTTATCTCTCACACCTTCCATATCCAGCAACGTCCTGGTAAATCTCTTCTGAACCCTCTCCAGCTTGATATCCTTCCTATAACTGGGCAACCAGAACTGGACACAGTATTCCAAAAGAGTCCTCACCACTGTCCTGAACAACCTCAACATAACATCCCAACTCCTATACTCAAAGGATTGAGCAATGAAGGCAAGTGTGCTAAACGCCTTTTTTAACCATCCTGTTATATGTGACGCAACCTTTAAACTTCCGTTCTACAACAGTACCCATGGCCCTACTGTTAATTGTATAACACTGACCCTTGTTGGTTGTACCAAAATGCAATACCTCACATTTATCCAGATTGAAATCCATTTGCAATTTTTCAGCCCATTGACCCATTTGATCAAGATCTCCCTGTAATCTTAGAAAACCTTCTTCACTGTCTACAATGCCATCAATTTTGGTGTCATCTAAAAACTTACTAACCATGCCTTCTATATTCTCATTCAAATCATTTATATAAATGACAAACAAAAGAGGACCCAGAACCAATCCCTGTGGAACATCACTGGTCACAGGCCTCCAGTCCAAAAAGCAACCTTCTACCATTACGTTGTGTCTCCTGCCATTAAACCAATTATGTATCCTATTGACGAGGTCACCCTGAATCCCATGACACCTAACTTTACTAATTAGTCTACCCTGTGAAACCTTGTCAATGGCTTTACTAAAATCCAATAAACAATGTCTGCTGCTCTGCCATCATCAACCTTTTTGGTAACTTCCTCAATAAACTCAATCAAGTTTGTGAGACACAATTTTCCTTGCACAAAACCGTGCTGCCTATCCCTAATCAATTTTTGCCTCTCTAAATGTCCATAAATTCTATCTTTTATAATCACTTTCAAAGTTAGACTTCCTCCCACTCCCTTCCAACCTCGTGCTTGGAAGACCTGCTGGGTCATCTTCTCACAATATTTTATATCCACTCCTCAACTGCAGCATTCAGAAATCTTGGTACTTACTCTCTTACATATTTAGCCAGGTCTTAATGTGACAGATTTGATTGACTATTTACAATTCTTGCCACTGTCTTGCAGCCACAATGCACTTCCCCTTTAAGTAGCTTGAGCCAGTTGCAGTATCATGCACCCACTGATGTGTGCAACCAATCATTTAAGTGGCCAGCATTTCTAATTCAACGTGCTGCCTGGATCACAATGAACAGCCACAAGTTAATTAGATATTGCAATCCCCATGCTTGTTTTTTTGGGATTTTTCCAGTTAACTCCCAGTGGCTGAGTGTTTTTATATAATTATTTGGCAAACTAGTTTCTTTTAGTCATTTAGTTGGGCAATACTGGCCTCCTTTCTAATATTGCCCTTTATGTTACAGATGACAAAAAAAACTGTAGCTTGTTGCAATCTCACTCTCTGGTTCCAATCTCACAGTTTCCAGAATTATTTGTCATTTGTGATATTCTTTTACCTCTGGCTCCACTTGTCATTAAAATGTCATTCAAACAATATTTTGGCAGGGGCTAACTGAAATATACAAACTGCAAGTTCCATCAAATATTTATTCCTCTGTATCTCTTCGGGCCAAAACAGTAACACAGTGTAATGCTAAAATGTTTGTTACGCATATTAAACTCAGCTGCAGCATTGAAATTAATTCTTTTAGGTTCACAAGGAATCATTATGAGTCAGTAATCTTTGTGCCAAGGCTTTTGTCGTTATGGGGCACATAAGCCTAATCCAGTGAAACCTCAAGGGTCACTTGAAATTTTAAACCCACATTACCATTAACCTGTTTAGATCTAAAGTCGCTCATAGAGTCGTAGAGTCATAGAGATGTACAGCATGGAAACAGATTTCCATGTTAGCTGATCTTAGTGTTCTGATTTATGATTTATCTGCGATGAGGTAACAGTGTTCAAACATGCTCATAAAATGGAAACAGAACAGACCTTGCTTGAGTTAGGGTCGTAAGTTAAGAAACCAGAGCTGCATTTGACCTATGGGTCAGTGTGGATACCCTTGCATTAAATTGTCATTTTACGATGAAATGCAGACATATATTTGGAACAAAGTTGGACCAAGGCCATTATGTTTGCTGATTTGAGCAAAACACATAAAGTGAGTATAAAGAAAGAACAGTCCCTGATTTTAATTACTGCCCATCTATTGTAAATGGTTTAAGGTATTAATTATGTGCATTTAAAGTTGGTAGTACAGAAAACGTTATATTTTCATCCCATTCACCAGACACTTTGCAATTGCCTAACTTCCCTATGCTACTTCCTGTTCTCAGTCTGACTCTGACTTGAGTCTTCCAGCCCAATCCAGGGGTATCCATAACTTTAAGTAAATGTGTTGTCTCTCCAATCCAAGTTTAAGGGTCCTTCAAGATTGGGATTGGGTTAAAATTGGAAATTAGTTTGGGATCAAAATTGACTGCAGGAGTTGAGTTGACCTAAGATTAACAGGGGAAATGGGTGAACAATAGAGATCGGGCCACCCGAATGGACATACATCAATCCAAAATATGTGCTGTGTTCCAATCAATTTTCAAAGTTTGATCTTTTAACCATTGTCACTGTTAGTCACTTGCAGGTCTCATATCAGTCGTTGTTAGACTTGCTCAGGAAATCTATGCCTCTCTTATCCTTAAACCATTATCTCTGTCTTTGTGCCCTGTGTACCTTTCTATTCCAATGCACTCTGGGCAGTGTCTGTGAACCTGAAGTCATCTGAAACTCAGTTGGAATGTTTTAATTTCCATCAAGTCCCATGCAACTATTCTAGACTATGAAGTTGAAAACATTCTCGAGATTAATCTGTTACACATTTACCAGAGCCAGTATAAATAATTGCACTCGGCAACTGCTGAAGATGAGCAACTACAAAAGTTTTACGAGATCATTATTCAGGATAGCCTAACAGTATTAAAGATCTATTTTCAACAAGTTATTTTTAAGGACAGACAAGTCCTAATACCAAAAGTATTACATCAAAATACCACGTTCACATTATGTCAGAGATGTATGAATACACACCAGAGAGTTAGCAGCTAACACGTGAATCTGTGCACTTGCAAGCTATGAGTCAGAATATTCAACCACTCGTGAATGCATGTGAGGCATGCCAAATGTAGCAAATCCCACAGTGGAGGGAGCTTCTACATTCACGTGATGCTCAGTCCACTTCTTGTTGAAAGAGGCAACAGATTCATAGTGCATGGGAAAGATTATATCGTTGTGATAGATGACCCACTGGTTAACAAATTAGAACTACAATAAACACAAACACCATTGACACAATGAGCAGTATCTACGCTTTATACAGCTTATTCCCAGAAAGGATGGTGTCTGACAACAGACCACAACACACTGGGAAACATTTAAAGAAATTTGCTAAGTGGGGAGTGACCCATGTCACATTGTCACCCCACTCTCTATGCTCAAATGTGGTTACAGAATGTATGATATACATCATCAAATCTTAAGATGGCTGTGTTGAACTTTAAAGCAAGATTTTTCATTGCTGCATTTTCGTGCGATATCAAGGTTAAAGGATTAAAATCCCCACCATTGTAACTTATCCACTGCAACTATGGCTGGGAATCTATGCCCTCTTGTTCTTGTTCCTTTTATGAGCAAGAATAGCTTCTCCCTATACACTCTATTCAGCCAACACAATTTTGTAAATCTCTATCAAATCTCCACTCAGCTTCTTCTCTCCGAGGAGAACAGTCTCAACATCTTTAATCTTTCCTCATAAGTGATGTTTCTCATAGCTGGAACCATTTTTGTAAATCATTTCTGCATTCTGTCCAATGCAATTACATCATTCCTATAATGTATTGTCTACAACTGTACACAATACTCAAGCTGAGGTCTAACAAGTGTCTTATACAAGTTCAGCATCACCTCCTTGCTCTTGTATTGTATGCCCCCATTAACAAAGCAAAGAACATTGCGCTCTCTCTACCTGTCCTGCTACCTTCAATGATTGGTGTACAAATGCACTCAGGTCCCTCTGTTTCTGCACCCCCCCTTAGAATTGTACCCTATGTTGTTTACATAGGGTTTTTGATCCGACTTATTTATTGTCGCATGTATTTTGTTACAAAATACAGTGAAAATGTTTTATAGTGTCACCACTCTCCAGCACCATCTTAACACATGGAAAAAGACATAGAATATAAAGGCAGAAAAATAAAGAAATAAGGAAAAGTGTGCAACTTTGCAGTCCTTCTTGTTAAGTGCTCCACCATGGTCAATGGGCCTAGTAGCCAAGCATGAGTTCCCTTTGCCATGTCACCACCACTGGAACAGAAGTCACCACTCTTCAGCACCATCTGATTCAAGCAGTAGTGGAAAGTTTGAAGACAAGCTGAAATCTTTCCCATGCACTATGAATCTGTTGCCACTTTCAACAAGAAGTGGACTGAGCATCACGTGAATGCAGAAGCTCCCTCCACTGTGGGATTTGCTACATTTGACATGCCTCACATGCATTCATGAGTGGTTGAATGGAGTTTCAGCTGGCAACAAGTAGCTGATTGGTCTATGGGCTAGTGACCGGTTATTGATGACAATAACCTTCTGCTGTTAACAGGCATGTGATTGGCTCCTATGTTGCTGAACAGCTTCAAACTGCAATAAAGATCATGAGAAGCCTTTGGATCTCTGCAATCTCAGGAGATGCCTCGATCTCTGCAGTAAAAACTGCTTTGAGCATGAAGAAAATCAGTTTGTTTCCCCTTCAGCATTTGCTGTAAGTTGTGACATTTAATTTATGAGTCAGAGACTTTTGTAATTGTAAGCCAGTCACCCCCATGCTTCCTGCAAGCAACTGAAAGCATCCAGAGTGGGAAGATTGAGAAGCAGCATTCTGACCAGCACAAGAATCCTCTCAGCAAATGCTGTGGACAGGAACGACTGAGCTGTTTTCTCAGCCTTTTATCGGTCCATAAACCACTGTTTTTTGCCTTGTTCGTGCCTGTCTGTATGTTAGTAAAAGGGAGAGTTACTAACCGCGTTTTAACTAGTAGAGTTGTATGCCAATGATTCATAATGATTTACCTGCAGCTACAATCTATTTATTTGTAACAGTCGTCTCTCTTAAGCACAGAAACTTTATCTGTGTTTTCTGTCAACCTGGATCTAAAAGACAGGTTAGTTGGGGAATTCTGCATACTTTTTAAAATCCTTAACTTTTGTGATGATTCTTGGAATAGCAGGGCTTGATCTCTCGTGCACTACCGCAGTGAGGTGTAACACTGACATGCTGTTAATGCCACCTAGGAGCTCCTCAGATAGTTGTTGTAAAGCTGATGGCCTTTGGCACCTACAACTGGTCACAATTCCAAAAACCAATCAGCAACCTAATGCCACCCAAATGTATCAGAGATAGTAGGAACTGCAGATGCTGGAGAATCTGAGATAACAAGGTGTAGAGCTGGATGAACTCAGCAGGCCAAGCAGCATCAGAGGAGCTGCTTGGCCTGCTGTGTTCATCCAGCTCTACACCGTGTTATCTCTGCCACCCAAATGTTACTTTGCACACTGGGCCTGGGCCAGTCCTTTTACAAACAGCTTTCCCCACTACTGGAACAAAGCACACGCAATAGGTTTAAATAACTTGCTTTTTGAAAGTGCAGCAATTCTTTCCTCAGTCCTTTGTTGTAAAATGATCCGTTTTGCATTTCAGTCCGCAATCAAAATTAAAAGCAAAGTAAAGAGATGCGGCCGTTGCAATGGGTCAGCATGTTCAGAAGAGAGTAAAAAAAATTTACAATGCTGAAAAATGGTCCATTGAGTGAGGAATCCCAAAGCTGTAACCTAGAAGGAATCAGGTATTGAGGAAAAAGTTGAAAATGGTGGTGGCATAAGCCAAAAAGTCGATTCCATATTGCAACATGCGCAATTGTGCGTTTGACTTCGTTTCCTGGCATCGCCAGGGTTTAAAATGACGAATGCTTAAATAATTTTCACTTCCATGTGTTGCATATGCTCATTACTAATAAATGGAGTAATATAATTTAAATATTTATAATATATTAAAAGTCATATTTCTGCATGCACTACCAATCAACTCCATCCATTATAAATTCCCATGTCTGCTGTTAACACTGGAAAATGGCTGAGTAAGCTAGATAAACACACAAAAGAGAAAAGAACATAAGGTTATACTGACCAGTTTACATGAATTAGGGTACATGGAGTACTTTGGTGTGGAAGAATTGAGCCAAATGACCTGTTTCTGTCCTGCAGCTTCCATATAATTTTTTGAGTATGCATATCATGTAATTACACCATTTTGCCCATGGAAAAGCTACTGTGCCACAGAGGGTATGACTTCACTGTTATACATATACATAAATATTCTTCATTGCAATTATGAAGATGGAACTTTATAATGAAAATTTAACAAAACAAAAATAAGAAAATAACATGTTGCTTTGAAATGGCGTGGCTCAATGGTTAGCACTTGTGCCTCACAGCACCAGGGACCCAGGTTTGATTCCACCCTTGGGCAACTGTCTGTGTGGAGTTTGCACATTCAACCCGTGACTATGTGGGTTTCCTCCGGGTGCTCTGGTTTCCTCCCACAGTCCAAAGGTGTACGGGGTAGGTGGATTGGCTATGGCCTGTAGTGTTTAGGAATGTGTAGATTAGGGGGATGGGTCTGGGTGGGATGCTCTGAGGGTCAGTGTGGACTTGTTGGGCCGGAGGGCCTGTTTCCACACTGTAGGGATTCTATGAAATGAGAACTGGATTATGCTTGCAGCTCTGGTTCAGTTATTTCCCTGCTTCATTTAAATACTACATTTGATTTAGAATTCCCACATGTGATATATTTTTTAATATGTTATTATATTATGAAAGTTGTGAGTGATAAAATTTATAACTCTTCTACAATTTTGTGAAACATGCTGATGTGGTGCATCTGACTATTTAATGTTGTCATGGTCAAGTCCTGATCTCCAGTATAGCTTCACCAAAGTATTGTTGAATTAATTAACTCCCAAAGAAAGATGTGGAGATCCTGGTATACGATTAATCTAAAAGAAAAACAGTGCTGGAGAAACTCAGCTGGTCTGGCAGAATCTGTGGAGAAACAAGAATTTTCTCTCCATGGATTCTGCCAAAATGACTCAACTTCTCCAACACTGTTTATTTCAGATTTCCAACATTGGCAGTACTATGCTTTTCTTTATATGATTAATCCAAGCTCATTCATTATAAAGCAGGCAGCATTTTGACTTCCTGCTGTTTTTAATGATTGCTGCATGCAGCTGGCTCTACCCAAATTGTTCATCGGTTATGTGTATTAGTAGAGGGCCTGTTATTTCAGTTGCCTACAGCCTATGCCTCTTTGGGGCACAATGTTAATGTTCCTATCTCTGGCCCAGCAGGTCTGGGCCCAGGTCCAACCTGCTTCAGAGGTGTATCATATAATGGCTGAGCAGTTTGATTAAAAATATCTATATCATTGAAAGCACTGTGGCTATAATAAAACAGAGGAGCTTTTTGAAAAGTGCACCTGATTGAGGAATGGCAGCACATGCAGAGGATTTTGGACAATTCATTTGTGTTCTTTGTGCAAGATATGAAGAGAAAAAGAGAGAATCTGGATTTGACTTTTGAATCAGGGTCAGGAACTCAGCGATGAGATAATTCTAGATCTTGGCATGCATGGTGTCTGTGTTGCTCATGTGTTGCAATTTGGAAATGTTAACGCCTGAATTCAACTGGAGGCAAGCTTGGTTCCCAATTAGAAGTGCCAACCTCTGCGAGGAGGTGGGTGAAGCTTGTTGGAGCAGAAGTGTCAAAAGCAGAAGGCAGTCCAACAAGGCCTTTCACTGCATTACACAGAGAGGAAGCAAGAATACAGAAAGCCAGAACCTCAGTGATCAGAGATTTGGACAATGGGCCAGCCAAAAGGTACTGCATTCAAGGTCACTGAAAAATCCCTGGCTGGAAACAATTTTATTGTCTCGCATAAAAGCTCCGTTAAAGTAGACAACTGTGCAATCATATACGCTAGAATGTTCAGGTTTGATGATTACCAATATGAAAATTGCTTCATAGACTTCTGCAGCTAATGAACAAGTTCTTCAAAAAGCCTAATGGGCCATTAATTAGAGGTGAGTGGGTTTCCAGATCTCTGCCTTCTCTATAAAAATTTATTTCCAGAGCTGTTGAGACCAAGTGACACCCTCCATGTGAGCACACATTCCTGCTTGCCCCCTCCTGTAACTGAGTCTGTGCAGGGGACGGGGGATCCTCTGGGAATATGCTCAGAAGTGGGAAGCATAAGGGAGCCTACAACCCAATGGTCTCAATGTGGACTTTACTAGTTTCAAAATCTCCCCACCCCACGCCTCATCCTATGACCAGCCCATCCCCCCACTCCCACCATCCACACCTCTTTGACCTGTCCATTTTCTCTCCCACCTATCCGCTCCTCCCACCTCACTGACTAATCCCCACCATTGCCTACCTGCACTCACCTATCACCATCCTACCTACCTTCCCCAGCCCCTCTCATCCCCGCCTCCTTCACCTGTCCGTCTTCTCTCCCACCTATCTGCTCCTCCCACCTCACTCACCAATCCCCACCACTGCCTACCTGCACTCACCTATCACCATCCCATCTACCTTCCCCAGCCCCACCCATCCTCTCTCTATTTATTTCAGATCTCCCTTCCCCCTTCCCCATTTCTGAAGAAGGGTCCCAACCCGAAACGTCAACTTTCCTGCTCCTCTGATGCTACCTAGCCTGCTGTGTTCCTCCAACTCCACACTGTGTTGTCTCTGACTCCAGCATCGGCAGTTCTTACTATCTCCAAGCATAAGTTGTTGATGTGTTGCTCCAGGAAATCATACAGTAGGGGAAGATGTTTCTGAAAAGAACCACATGAAGATGTAAAATCAAGGTTAATTGTTTTCAACCCACCACATTTTGAATATGTTATTGAATGCATAGTTCTACTGTATAATGTTACTTGTTTTTTACTGGTCTGCCCATTGTATCCTAGAATTGATCAGCAAAAAACGAGAGTATCAATGGATATGTTTGGAATTTCATTCCTATATTCAGAGTTTCAACTCCTCTAATTTCAAGTTCAGTCATTTCAACTGGGAAGTTCTTTCTTTTGTCCATCCAAATATTATCCATACCATCTCTCTGAGCTACAACACCAATTTACATTTTTACAGCACCTATAATATAGTAGAATGTCCTGACGCATTACACAGGAACTCTAACAGCTCTGCTCTTAACTACATCCTTTGAAACCACTTCACTCTGAACCTAGGATAACAAGGTGTAGAGCTGGATGAACACAGCAGGCCAAGCAGCATCAGAGGAGCAGGAAGGCTGACGTTTTGGGCCTAGACCCTTCTTCACTCTGAACCTAGTTTTCTGTGACCACCCCATTCCTATCCTTTCCCATGGAACCACTCTGCACTGATGTCAGGCCCCTGTGAACTCGCTGCTGTGGGCCTTACCTTCTGTGACAGTTCTAACTCAGAACTTTAAAGCTACAAGCTAGTTAAGACAGCAAGTGAACAGTAAATGACTGGCCATGGCAAATGGCTGTCTGTCTACTAAAAGTGGATGCCTGAATAAACAGAATGATCGACCAATAGAATGCCTCATGAACTGAGTGTCAAGTTGGGAATTTATTGCAAGTAGGAACTCTGTGCAGAGAGAGACGGAGGCCTTGCTTTTTACCCTTTTGTTTTGCCTGCTGCAGCTGTTTTTTTTGAAGCACATGAAATTAGCAACTAAATTGATGAATTATGTAAATAAGTTTAGGCAAACATGGCAGGGTTATGGATTCGCCATCAGTGTTAGATTTTTGGCCTTTCAGGGAATCAAAGGATATAAGAAGTGTTTGCGAAAGTGGAGTTGAAGTCAGAGATCAGCTATGATTATATTGGTAGGTGGAGCAGACACAATGACATATATGGTCCCACAAACAATAATAGAATACTAACCAGATAATCTATTTGTGATGTTATTTGAGGATTAAATATTCACCAGGACACTGGGATGAATTCACTTATTCTTCTTCAAAATAGTTCTATTGGATCTTTTGCAATCATCTGAGCTGGCAGACATGGCTTAATGTCCCATCTGTAGGAAGGCTTCTCCAACAGTACAGCTTTCTGTCAGTACAGCATTAGAGAATGGAGCTGCATAGTGTAGTTAGTTATCTAGATTTAAAATAACAACCTTCTGACTCGGAGTTAGAGTGTTACCACTGAGTCATGGATTAACAATATTTATTTTAATGATGCTACATAGTCTTCTTTTCCATTTGTTCAGGGTAAATGTTTGTTAGCTGCTAGCACACAATAGGGACAGACCCTGAACATCAGGAAACATTGCAGCTTGGTGGCAGCGAGTTAGGTGGCTGAACAAGTAATTAAGAGGGATGGAAATCAGGAGAAATTGTAAGGGGTCACAGGGTGAGGTGAATTTGAAAGACATGATGATAGCTGATCACCACAGAAAATTTGTTTGCAGGGTTGGAGAGACTTCCCCTGAATCTCCTGGTCTATGAGCAGTGCTCTAAATAATAATCCCCTGCTGCATCTTTTAGCTGATGGATTTCCTAAGCTCTGAGAATCTACAAAGGGTGTTAAATTAAAATTGCAATGAAAACATCGGGAATGGGAGATCAATCACATTACATCAATCATTACAGAACAGCATTTCTGGAACAGCTTATTTGTTCTGTCCAGATCTCCCCATGGTTAAAGTAGAAACAAACCTGTCTGCAGTGCTTTGGTGTTGGATTTCATAAATTTCCTGAATTAATCATCTTCTCACCTACACCCCCACCCTCTCCAGCATTTTCTTGAGGGTTAAAACTTCATCTATGGTACAACAAAGTTGTCTCAATCTATGCTAACACTTGGAGCAGCGTTTCCTCCGATTGCTATGAGTCAATGCTGTTGTAAGCTTAACACAAATATTCCCCCTAACAGTTAATTCTCACAAGATTTTAAAAGTCATTGAGAATGAATATATTATGGTTGAACCAGAAATAGTGATTGAAGGCAATCATCCTGCAGTGTTTATAGTTTTGCTAGAACAAAAAAAACCAAAGGAAATTATCTCCACATTGGCAAAACTTCAAAGAAGTTCTATATTAAATAAAGTACTGGTTTCCTTCATAGATTATTCAGATGTATGACTGGTATTTATCTAGCAGTTGTTTGTTGTTTCTATGTTTTCCCAATGTCAAAACAGCAACAAGAATAACTAATCTTTATACAGTGCCTTTAATACTGCAAAACATCCTTTCACAGGAGTGTAATATGACAAAAATTGGCCACAAGCCAAGAAGGGGTCAGATGACTAAGCTCATTTAAAAATTCAGGATGGCCTAGAAAGAGAGCAGAATTGTGGAAAGATTAGATGGGTTTGGAAAGGAATTTAAGAGATCAGAAACTAGGCAGCTGAATGCCTAGCTGCAATTAGTGGAGTGAGAAAATGGGATTGCACAAGATTCCAAGGTTGGAGAAAGACTGAGATCTTGCAGGATGTTACAGGGATAGGGAGGGAAGAGGTCTTGGGGGAATTTGAACATGAGAATTTTTTTAAAAAGTGTAAAAATTTAATAAAGGTGAATTGAATTGAATAGTAACAACAGATGATGGAATTACATGTGATTTAACATGTGTCAATGACCTTACAGTGCAAAAGATAAAAATTCAAGCCTTAGGAAAGGAACAAGTATAAAGAGAAGATTTTGAAGCCACATCTGTATGGAAGCTTGATAAGAAGAACTCTATTGGTATTGAATTAGAAAGAAAGACACAAAGCAAGAAGAAGGAAAAAGAAAGATGTGTTTATAAGGTATTTTACAATCACCAGATGTCTCTTTACATCCAATGAGGTGCTTTTGGTGTAGTCAGTGTCATAATGAGAGAATTGACATTTTATGAGCCTTATCAAGAAATTGGAATTTTAGGTAGACATGCACACTGATATTCTGACCTTGCAGCAATTTTAAGCATTGGACTTTTTAGTCTCCAGGGGTCTCCAGTTTTGGCCAGGGCAAGATTCAGTGGGGAATACATCTTGAGCTTTCACAGCAACCCTATATCTATGAAGCTCGTTAATTTGGCTGGAGATGAGACTTCCATCACTTGGAAAGAAGTCCTGCTGCAGAATGCTGCTGACCAATGTGATTAGCCAGGAGCTCTGTAGTTCCAGCAAAAACAGAGAATCAGATTACGAGCAGTCCTTATGTTCTAAATTCCAGAGTCAAGAATCAGGAAAGTATGGTTCCAGCGTTTGTCATGGCTGATACGGAAAGTGCGTATTTGAGGGAGGTATCCCATCCAATCCTGCCTGAGACCCAACCCTGCTAGGCTCTCCCCCCAACTCCATGCCTTCCATAATCACCCACCGCCCCCAATTTTGAAGGTGAGTAGGAAGCATCACTTGAGTTGCCAATAATTGGGATGAGGCAGACAGGTCATCCCAAATCTTGGCTGTCCACCCACTCACCAGGGCAGGTGGCTGGGCAGGAAGGTCACCCAGAGCATTTTACAAGCTTCCCTACTTGCCCCCAGCAAAGCGCCTGGCAGGGCAGCGTAAAAGTTTGTCCAATGAATTTATACTGCAAGCATGTAACATTTACCCCTAACGGTTAGAATGTGCTATAGCTTCCTTTATCAATGTGCAATAATTGGAGCTTTTTTATTTCAATTCATTATTTTGTATTGTTTCGATTAGTTTATGTTTGGTGACATATTTGGGTGACACCAGTATAATCCTGAAGGACTGTTAACCTTACTCAAACTGTTATCTTTCAAACGAAGCATAATCTCAAAGTTCCCAAGTGAATAAATGATACCTGGTATCAGCATTCATTCCATAGCTAACACCACCAATATTTTGTTTTCTTTATTCATTCACGGGATGAAGGCATCACTGGCTAGGATGATTTATTGCCTATCTCTAATTGCCCAGAGGGCAGTTCAGAGTCAACCACATTGCTGTGGATCTGGAGTCACATTTAGGCCAGACCAGGTAAGGATGGTTATTTCCTTCCCTAAAGGACATTAGTGAACATTAGAATAACAGATTATCCAACCATTCATTCATTTGGAATTGTACTGTATACAATTTGGCTACTTTTTTTTCATTCATGGAATGTGGGCATCAATGATAAGATGAGCATTTATTTCCCATTCCTAATAGTACTTGAGAAGGTGACATGGTAAACTCCTCTACTGGCTTGCTATGTCAATTTACAAGTCAGTTTGGAGTCAATCACATTGAGGCAGATCTGGAATTATTTGTCAGTCAGCCTGCATAACAACAAGCATTTTCCTTACCAAACATGAACTGAGTTTTTACAAAACAATAGCTCCACGGGCACCATTACTCATGCTAATTTTTTATTCCAGATTTATTTTGTTAACTGAATACAATTCAATATGTGTATTGCTGTCAGGACTGTCATTTATATCCCACTTCTAATTATCTACAGTGATATACACACCAGCAATGTGGTAGTCTGACTTTCTTATTTATCCAGCATGAAAATGCTGCACTATGCTTCATATGGCTAAGCAATAATCTTCTTTTACCTTTGTCTGTCCGCCAGAAACAAGAAAGACTTGCTTTCACTCCAGGGTGTTGGGGGCTTGGTTCTGCAGTCGCTACTAAATAGTTCAATCCTGGAGCTGCAGACTCTGCCATGTGGGAGCAGCTGGTGTTTGAGGAGGTGGGTGGGTGCGTGGGTGGGACACTGTGGATGCTGTGTCCTCTTTCCACTGCTTGTGCTTGACCTCCAAGTGCTCCACTCAGTGACACTCGAAGCACCGTCGCTTCTTCTCCAGTTTGTGTGTACTAGGGCAAGAGATTCCCGTGTGTCAGTGGGATGTTATATTTGTTTAGGGAGGCTTACAAGGTGTCCTTGTATCATTTCCTCCGTTCTCCTAGTGATAGTTTACCATTGTGGAGTTTGGAGCAAAGCCATTGTTTAGGGAGTTTTGAGTCAGAGATATGGCCTGCCCATTGCTGCTGGTCGTGTGTGATCACTTTCCCGATACTGAGGATATTGGCTTGGGAGAGGTTTGGAACACCTATCCTGCCAGTAGATTTGCAGGATTTTGTGAAGGTGGTTCTGGGGATGATTCTGCAGGGATTTGAGGTAGCTGCTGTACATGGTCCATGTTTCTGATGCATATAAAAGGGTGATATTGTAGTAAGACATTCTTCTCGAATCACCACAATCTGTGTTATGAAAGTGCTCCCACAGTCCTGGTGCATCTTGTAATTGGCACACAATGCACCCTTGGAAGGCTGGTGAAGGAGGTAATCAATTGTTAAACTGGTAGGTGAGATTATGTGAGCCTCACAGATGCCTAGTTTTGAGCTACTCAATCTATTCCAAATCTATTCCATTTGGCATAGTGATATCCCATACAATGTGACTTTGGCTCCATGGTGGGGACCAAGTGGTGGTCAGTCCTTTCAAAATTGTAATGAACAAATGAATCAAATTGGGTAGAGTGATGAGACGAGGTCAAGTGGGTTTTTCCCTTGTATTTTTCCCTCATCACCCATTGTAAGCCTAATCTGGGAGGACTCGACTAACACAGTCAGCAGTGGTGCTACCAAGCTATGCTTAATGATCATTATTGAAGTACCCCACCAAGAGTCTGTTACTACTTCCCCTGTTCTTCCTGTCTTCACAGCTAACTAGGTCTAGGCATAGGTTCACACATGCCTGTGGCTCTTTAATAATTCACCTCAGTAGCTTGGAGTATATGTGAATGTAGGGAAACCATAAGAAACCAGACATGGGAGCAGAATTTGGCCATTCAGAACAGTGAATCTGGTCTGCTATTTAATAAGGTCATGGCTGATCTGAAGATCCTCAGCTTCACTTTCCTGCCTTTTTTGCCATAACCCTTGATATGCTTACTAATTAAGAATCTGTCTATCTCAGCCTTGAATGTACTTAATGATCCAGCCTCATCAGCCCTCTGCGGTAAAGAATTCCACAGATTCAGCTCAATTCAATATGTGCAATGCTGGCAAGGCCAGCATTTATTGCCCTTCCCTAATGATCATGCCGTTAGATGCACATTTTCCAACTTTCTCTGTAAGAAAGTGCTACACTATATTTGACATATTTAAAAAAGAACCCGGAACATGATGTTAAGACAACTTCTTGAATCAAGATAAAAGCCTGCTAGCATTCAATGAATAGATTTACATTTGCATTCTAGATACTTGACTGAGGCAATTAATTGCTGTTGTTGCTCATAAAACTATACCTCTCCACAGAGAGGTGGCAGGACCAAAGAGAGATAATTCAGTGCAAACATCAGTAAGAGAGGTATACTCTTTATCTTGAACCTCATCTAGACATGATATTGTTTACATTCATTTAGTATCTAGTGAGAATTTCTGTTCAGCCATATCATACACATAGCAGCACTCCCTTGCAGTGGGAGATAGAAAATCAGTGAAATGATGACCACATTACTTATGTATGTCTGACAGTAGATGATTTTCAAGCAAACTTTGGAATGGTCTGGACTACCCATTCAACATTTGATTTTGAGGAAAAACGATAAGCAAAGGAAGTAATTCCAAAGTCTTTGTTTATCCAATTATGGGTACTTTTTTTTTCTGCTGATACTTTCATAAGTCTGAAATGTAGTCATTCTTTTGTAATTCCCAATTCCACCATCCCCGATTCTTCCCTCAGAACAACACTGTGGATTTCCCTACCTGTTAATGACTTGCAGCAGTTCAAGAAGGCAGCTCACCACCAACTACTCCAGGCCAATTAAGTCTAGGTAATTAAAAATGTTGGGCCCAGCCAGCAATGCCCATCTTCTAGGAATGAACTAAAAAAGTGATCAATTAAGAGGTCACTGTTGAGACAATTGTTGAACTGAGGATGATCCCTTAGCAGCATCAATGATAGAGGTGCTCACTGCTAAGGCTGTAGTAAGAAGGCACCAGTACCATTCCAGGGCCAGGCAAACAGGTTGATGCTGGTGATTGGGGGTGTATCTTCCAGTTGTGTTGACATTAACATGGAGGTGACCAATGTCTCTGACTGCAGGCCATTAAGTAACCATAAAGAGCCCTCCTCCAGCATGCCTCTGGGAGGTAACAAGGTGTAGAGCTGGATGAAGACAGCAGGCCAAGCAGCATCAGAGGAGCAGGAAGGCTGACGTTTCGGGCCTAGACCCCCCTTCAGAAATGGGGGAGGGGAAGGGGGTTCTGAAATAAATAGGGAGAGAGGGGGAGGCGGATAGAAGATGGATAGAGGAGAAAATAGGTCCTCACATACCACCCCACCAACCTCCACATCCAACGCATCATCCTCGGACACTTCCGCCATCTGCAATCCGACCCCACCACCAAAGACATTTTTCTCTCCCCACCCTTATCTGCTTTCAGGAGGGACCACTCTCTACGTGACTCCCTTGTCCGCTCCACACTCCCCTCCAGCCCCACCACAGACAGGAGACAGACAGGTCAAAGAGGCAGGGATGGCTAGTAAAGGTGAGTGTAGGTGGGGAGGTAGGGAGGAGATAGGTCAGTCCAGGGAGGACGGACAGGTCAAGGGGGCGGGATGAGTTTAGTAGGTAGGAGATGGAGGTGGGGCTTGAGGTGGGAGGAGGGGATAGGTGGGAGGAAGGACAGGTTAGGGAGGCGGGGACGAGCTGGCCTCGTTTTGGGATGCGGTAGGGGGAGGGGAGATTTTGAAGCATGTGAAGTCCACATTGATACCATTGGGCTGCAGGGTTCCCAAGCGGAATATGCTGTTCCTGCAACCTTCGGGTAGCATTGTTGTGGCACTGCAGGAGGCCCAGGATGGACATGTCGTCTGCGGAATGGGAGGGGGAGTTGAAATGGTTCGCGACTGGGAGGTGCAGTTGTTTAGTGCAAGCCGAGCATAGGTGTTCTGCAAAGCGGTCCCCAAGCCTCCACTTGGTTTCCCCGATGTAGAGGAGGCCACAATGGGAACAGCAGATGCAGTATACCACATTAGCAGATGTGCAGGTGAACATCTGCTTGATGTGGAAAGTCTTCTTGGTGCCTGGGATGGGGGTGAGGGGGGAGGTGTAGGGGCAGGTGTAGCACTTCCTGCGGTTGCAGGGAAAAGTGCCAGGTGTGGTGGGGCTGGAGGGGAGTGTGGAGCGGACAAGGGAGTCACGGAGAGAACGGTCCCTCCTGAAAGCAGATAAGGGTGGGAGGGAAAAATGTCTTTGGTGGTGGGGTCGGATTGCAGATGGTGGAAGTGTTGGAGGATGATGCGTTGGATGCGGAGGCTGGTGGGGTGGTACATGAGGACGAGGGGGATTCTGTTTTGGTTGTTATTGCGGGGAGGGGGGTGTGAGGGATGAGTTGCGGGAAATGCGGGAGACACGGTCGAGGGTGTTCTCGACCACTGAGGGGGGAAGTTGCAGTCCTTGAAAAACGAGGACATCTGAGATGTACGGGAGTGGAATGCCTCATCCTGGGAGCAGATGCGGCGGAGGCGAAGGAATTGGGAATAGGGGATGGCATTTTTGCAGGAAGGTAGGTGGGAGGAGGTGTATTCTAGGTAGCTGTGGGAGTCGATGGGTTTGAAATGGATATCGGTTTCTCGATGGTTGCCAGAGATGGAGGTTCCAGGATTTACCTGGCAATGTCCACACACAGTGATCTATCCAATGCAGGTAAATGGCCAGAGGGCAGGATGTGGGCCTGAATTAAATACTTAATTGAGTCACTTGTTCACCCAGTGAGTGGTCATGCCGCTGAGGTTCCTACCACTGCTAATGTGCTGTGGTAGCAAGAAGACATAGGTCCTCTTCCCTGATACCTTCTGCTGCCATTTTACCAGCACTTCCACTTGCCAGACCTTCTCCATAGGGCCACCAGCTCAGTAATTGAGTTCTTATTCACAAGGAGCATCCCAGCACCTAAACCACTACTCTTATCCACTGCTCAGTTTGCTGCATCCTCATCACCCGCCTGCCTGTGATCTCTATAGATCAGGATTCAACCCTGAAATTCACTATATTCCACCTTCACATGCACACCACAGTTGCCAGCCTTCCACATATTGGCTCACAGTGCTCTTACATATTGGCAACAATTCAAACATAAGAATCATATCATTCAAAAATATTGCACAACATTCCACAGGTCCATTTCCCTCTTTCTTGCAGGAGAAGGTGCCCTATAGCAACCATGGAGGAGACAGTGGTGCTTATCATAGAAAGAGGAATCATTGAAGCTGTCACCATGTGATACTGCAACAATGTGATGGTGAAGGTATTTGGATTCTAATCTTCCTTCTCCCATCGTTCTCTTTGCTCATCTCTCAATTCTCTCTGAATGACAGTGCAGAATATGTAAGCCTCTTACCTTCTCTTTTCCTCTCAAAACAACTCGACTCTTGTTCCTTTTATATTTCAGATATCTAGGAACTAGAAACTGCCGCATCAGAGGTGGGTGAGAAAGAGAGTAGAGATGAAAAAGAGGCACTATTTTTTGATTTTACACTGGTTATTTGTCAGGGCTGACAATTATGTAACCTTCCTGTGGTGACAGTAAACAGAATGAGTAGTCACTTGGATTTACTTCTTTAACTGGATACTTTCTGGCAGGGTGTCACTCATTGCACTTATGGGCCACAGCAACTGAGGCTTCTATGAACCACAGGGGATGTTTGTTAATCAAAGCACAGCTGGTATGCAGTCACAAGAAGAAGTTCATGCTAATCCATGCCAGATTCCTTGGGATGAATTTCTACTGTGGCAGTCTAAAGTTCCAGACCATTTCTTCCAGAAAGCAGTCTTCAGATCTGGCTCATGGGAGGCAAGGCATATTCATTTCAAACTTGCTTCATGAACTGTGTGAGGCAACCCATCAATGTTGGATAGGGGCACTGTAACAAGAGTTGAATGACCGCTAAGTGTATCATAAAGCAACACAATGGAAAGTTGTAAATGCACTTCAGGTGCTTAGATATGTCCAAGTGCACTTATCAGTGAGTGCAGTAAATGATAATAGTGTGCTGCATCCTGCACAGCACTGCCCAGCAGAGAGAAATGTAGTGGCTCATCAACATCTTCAGGTGAGGTGAATATGGAGGAGGAGAAGGAAGGTGAAAATGAAGCACTTATTGGTACACCAAGCACTTACATTACTGCTGGGATGCCCTAATATCACAATGTGTAAAACATAACAAATGAAATGGACGCTTTGTACTAAATAGTCTTACAACACGCATACACATATTGCACTTGTTTGCAATAGGTCCCATAATATTATGGTATTCATCATGAAACAATAGAAAGTCCAAGTTGACGCTCAGAATACAAAAATGGGCAATATGTGCATTCACTGACTGTGGGACAGGTACATCACACTGCATTAACTTTGGGGTGAGTGGCAATAATAAATGAACAAATAAGGAGATGAGGAAGTGCAAGAAAAGTGATTATAATAGAGTCACAGAGTCATATAGCATGGAAATAGACCCTTCAATCCAACTCATCCATGCCAACCAAGTTTCTCAAACTAAATTAATCCTACCTCCTGCGTTTGGCCTCTAAACTTTTTCTATTCATGTATCTGTCTAAATGTCTTTTAAATGTTGTAACTGTATCTGAATCTGCCACTCCCTCTGGAGGTTAATTCCACATATGAACTACTCCTCTGTGTGAAAACATTGAACCTGGGGTCTTTTTAAATCTTTCTCCTTGCAGCTTAAAATATGCCCCCTAGTTTTGAACTCCCCCACTCTAGGGAAAAGACCCTTGATATTCATCTTATCCATGTCCCTCATGATATTATAAACTTCTATAAGATCACCCCTCAATCTCTTACTCTACAGTGAAAAAAGTCCCTGTTGATCCAGTCTATCCTCCAGTCCTGGCAACATCCTGGTAAATCTTTTCTGAACCCACTCAAATTTAATAATATCCTTCCTATAGCAGGGTGACCAGAACTGCACACAATACCCAAAAGGGGCCTCACCAACGTGCTGTACGAACTCAACATAACATCCCAATTCCTATTGTCAATGGGTTGAGCAATGAAGGCAAGAGCGCTAATCACCTTGTTAACCACCCGGTCTACCTGTGATGCAACTTTCAAAAAACTATATACCTGAATCCCTAGGTCTCTGTGTTTGATAACACTCCCCAGGGCCATACCATTAACTGTATAAGTCCTGTCCTTGTTTGTTTTACAAAAATATAATACCTCACATTTAGCTAAATTAAACTCCATCTGCCACCCCTCAGCCCATTGGCCCATCTGATCAAGATCCCGTTGTAACATAGATAATCTTCTCCACTGTCCAAAATACCACCAATTTTGATGTCATCCACAAACTTACTAACCAAGCCTCCTAAATTCTCATCCAGATTGCTTATATAAATGACAAACAAAGCACCGATCCCTTTGTAAAACCACTGGTCAGAAGGCCTACAGTCCAAAACCAACCGTCCAACACCAGCCTCTATATCCCAATGTCAAGCCAATTTTGTATCCAACTGGCAAGCTCTCTTTGAATCTCATGTGATCCAATTTAACTAATTAGTCTACCATGCGGAACCTTGTCAAAGGCTTTACTAAAGTCCAAGTAGGCAATGTCTACCACTCTGCCATCATCAATCTTTTTAGTTACATCCTCAAAAAAACTCAATCAATTCTATTAGAACACAATTTCCCTCACACAAAGCCATGCTGACTATCCCTAGTCAGTCCTTGCCTCTTCAAATGCATGTAAATGCTCTCTGTCAGAATCACCTCCACCAATTTACCAACCACTGATATCAGATTCACCAGTCAATAGCTCCTAGGTTTCTCCTTACAGTCTTTCTTAAATAAAGGCACAACATTATCCATGCTCTTTGCTACAGACCTTGCAATTTCTTCCCCAACTTCCCACAATGTCCTGGGCTGAACTTGATCAGGTCTTGGAGATTTATCCACCTTTATGTTTGTTAAGACCTCCAGCACTTTCTCTTTTGTTATATGGACTGTTTTCAGGCCATCAATATTTATTTCCCTGAGTTCTCTAGCCTCCATTTCTTTCTCCATCGTAAAAGCTGAGGCGAAGTATTTGTTTAGTATCTCTCCCATCTTCTGTGGTTCCACATATAGATGGCCTTGTCAATCTTTAAGAGGACCTATTCTCACCCTCGTTGCTCTTTTGCTTTTAATGTACTTGTAGAATCTCTTTGGATTATCCTTAACCTTATCTGCCAATCTCATATCCCCTTTTTGCACTCCTGATGTCCCTCTTAAGAATGTTCCTACGTTCCTTATACTCTTCAAGAGATTCACTTGATCCCAGTTGTCTGCACCTGATATATGACTCCTTCGTATTCTTGACCAGAGCCTCAATATCTTTATTCATTCATGTTCCCTACTCTTACCAGCCATACCCTTCACCCTAACAGGAACATAATGCCTCTGAACAAGACTATGTGTTATTGAAAGTATAATTTATACAGGGACTGTGCCTAAGAGTAGGAGGAGGAAATTAGATTATGATAAAAGCAAAATACTGGAGCTGCTGGAGATCAGAAACAAACACAGAAAATGCTGGAGAAACTCAGCAGGTTCAGCAGGATGAGCAGAGAAACAAAGTTAATATTTTAAGTCCAGTATCAATATTCTTCAGAACTGCTTCCTGTACTGTATCTATGAACTGGGTTCTATACATCTGTTGCTCACCTCCTATGCTGTTCCATGATTTGTGTGTTGCTGAAATGCTGGAGAGAAGTATTTCCCTCATTCTCCTGACTGTCCCCAATAGTAATTCTCATGATGTGTCATTGAATCTTTAATTACCTCATCCTATGTACCCTAACCTTTCTGACCATCATTTTCCATTTGTGCACTGTCCCTTTAAATACTGCCAGATTATGACATGTTGGGTGCGTAATATGTGCACTGTGCAGTTTGATATTGTGAATCCATTCATTCAATCGAATTGATATCACAGATTCCAACTCATTAATTTTACTTTCAAGTTTCACCCATTCAGTTCCATACCTCAAAACCACACGGAAAATATATTTTAATAAGGTATGAAACCTGACTTGTCTCAGTTGATTTTTAATTGAGTGAATTGGATAACAGCGCCAGCTGAGGTTAACATAGATTGCACTTGCATGATGGATTACTTCCAAAGCAATACTTCTGTGCAACAGAGATAACAAGGTGTAGAGCTGGATGAACACAGCAGGCCAAGCAGCATCAGAGGAGCAGGAAGGCTGACATTTCGGGCCTAGACCACACAATTTTTATTTCTTATTTTTTAGTTAATTGTTTAATTTGCAACTTAATTCTTTTATTTACAGCATCCTATCTGGATGCATCACAGCATGGTATGGCAACTGCTCTCCCTGAGGCTGCAAGAAACTACAGAAAGTCATGAATACAGCCCAGTCCATCACACAAACCAGCCTTCCAACCATTGACTCCATCTACACTTCCTGCTGCCTCAGGAAAGCAACCAACATAATCAAAGACCCCTAAATCACCAGTTGTACTCTCATTCCACCCTCTTCCGTTGGTCAGAAGATATAAAAGTTTGAATACACATACAAATAGATTCAAGTACAGCTTCTTCCCTGGGGTTATCGGATTTTTGAACGAACCTCCCAAATGTTAATTCTGATCTCTCTCTCTTCACTCTCTCTGCGGCTGTAACACTGTATTCTGCACTGTGTTCTGCTACCCTGGTGCACTTTGTATGGTCCAATCTGGCTGTATAGTACACAAAACAACACTTTTTACAGTATCTCAGGACATGTGACAACAATGAATCAATCAAACAATCTACCAGCTTTGCTGGCATGGCTGGTGCCTGTAGGCAGATGGCTACAATGTCTTGGGTAAGATGTCCTATCTTTCATATAAATTATCCTCCCAAATCTCCCAGTTTATTAATAGTTGCTTGGGAATGGTGATGGTATTTGTGTGCCTCATAGCCAGAAAAGATTTAATATCTTCTGGAAAGATAAAGTGAGATTCAAAAAACTTTTAACCTGGTCTAATTTGAAGTAATTTATTAAAAACAATGAATTGTAATGAAAAATTAGATGTAGAAAAGGGGCCTGTAAGCTAAATTTGACAAGAAACATATACTAAATATCAGCTTGGTACAGTAACAAAGTGTGTCAGTCAAGAGTCACACACTCCTGGACTCAATCAGACACTCTTCATCAATAAAATCTGCACAATTTCAGAGGTGCAGTTTTTAGTTGTAACGTTAAACTAAACCTTTGCCTATTCAAGTGGCTGTAAAAGGTTCCATGACATTAGTTGAAGAAGGGCAGGAAAATTTTACATTCTCTTGATCAATATTTATCTCTTCAGCAACTCCAGTAAAACAGATTAACTTGTCCCATCTCATCTGCCATTTGCAGAGCTTCATTATGCACAAACACTGTCTCTTTAAAGAACAGGGATTGTAAGTAATTCATCATGATGAACTTGGGATACCCTGAGACAATGCAAAGCACTATAATAGAACATGTCTTTTTCTTTCAACACAAGCTGAAAATTACTGCATGTAGCATTACTAATGCTTTTAAATTGCTGTATGATGTACTGATTTTAAATCCCCTTTGCTATTGTTTTGACAGAAGTGCTAACTTACATTCATTTTTAGGATTACAATGAGCAGCTTTAATGTAGAGAAACGATGTATTTCAGCAAGAAACCTAAAGAATGAGCATGAAGCCTCACTTGGAAGATGTTGATTTGTTTACAGAAATTAAGATATTTCAGTGTAAATATACAACCCATTGAATGCATGAATGTAGAAAAATAAATCCGCAAAAGACCAATTGTATTTGGTGTTTTGGAATAGTTATGAGTACATAGTGAAGATGTTACTATGACTGCATTGCATTATTCCTTCATGTCCTCAGCTTCTTCATAGTGTTCTTCTCATTGTCTTTCTTCAATTTTCCAGTCAGGCTGCCATCATTTGGTTCCACTCTTACCTATTTCTGTACAGATTGTTGAAAGTAGCAGAACAGGTTGAAAAAGCAGTTTAAAAGGCATGCAGTTAAAAAGACATTTTGGATCAAGGATTTGAAGTGAGTCACAGAATGTGAAAGCAAAGAACTTATGACACACTTTTATACAGCACTGGTTCAATATTAAGCGGAGTATTGTGTCCAGTTTGAGGCATCACTCTTTTAGAAAGATATGAAGGTTTTAGAGACAATGCAGGGTGAAATGATATGGGCTATGGTGAGAAATGTGGGACAGTCGGGTGAGATGTTGAGCGAGACTGTTCTTGTCATTGAGACAAAAAAGACACATTCTCTAAGAAAGTGTTGGACATAGTGGTGCAATTTTTACTAATGAGTGGCTCATTATTACCTAATCATCCCTCATTAATATGCAGTTTTTCATTCCCCCACTCACTGGATAGAAAATAGAAGCTGAGAATTCCCAACATGAAAGATCGAGTGGGGACCTGACAAGTCCAGTTCCCCGCTTGTTCCTCTAGATCTTGAGTTTTGACACCTGGCATCAGTGTTCCCTTACCAGCTGTGTGGGCCTCTGATATCTGTGTATGGTGGTGACTTTCAAAATCATTAGTCAATGCCATGATTGATATTCTCGTGCCAGTCACAGTGCGTGGAATAGCTCAGAGGCAACATTGCCTGGCACCAGCATGTCAGGTCACACTCCATGAGCAGGGAATGCACACACCCCACGTCCAAGGACATTGGTACCAACCTCTCTGCTTCATCATGGCACATCAATGATTCATTTACAGTATGGTCCTGCATTTTAATGTTGCACTTTAGAATGCACCAGTACTTTTTATTGTAATGCTGCTGCACTTGGCGCGCAGGGATAGGCACCCAGTTAACAAACTGAACCAGGCTGCAAATCAGGGCAGTTCATTCACTCTCTTAGTGCACACACCTGCCTGAATGCTCACTGCATCCTTGCCTTGCCTGTTTGCACTTTCCTCCCTCAGCCAGCGCTTAAAGGCTCACTATATTTCTGCCTTGCCTTGCCTCGCTATTCCGCACAAACACAAAGCCAAGCACCTTGTCATTACTGTCAGTAGGTGTCAGTCAAGGGGATGAATGGTTTGCCAAATGGCACCATCCTATCTCAATGTAACACCTGCAGCATACACCAGAGTCTACATGAAAAAACACTGCATGTGCATCAAGCAACACCATGGCTCAGTGGTTAGCACTGCTGCTTCACAACGCCAGGGAACAGCACTCAACTTGGTGCACAACGAACTTTGAAGTATGGCATCAATGCCAGAGATTCCAGGATATCTGAGCAGTAGTCAATACTTTCATCTATGGTAAGTGGAAGAATCAGACTAACATCAGACAACAGAAGGTGCCACAGGGGCATGGTACCTAGTTAACTATCCTCTTATTTAAATCATTTCATGACCTTGCCTCTATTCCTGTACTGGATGACTGCTCTGCAGAACACCTACATTTCGTCTGTAATAATGACCCTGAGCTTCTGGTTGCCTGCCATTTCAACACATCACCATGTTCCCTGGCCAATACTTCTGTCTTGGGCTTGCTACAGTCCTCCAGTGAAGCTCAGTGCAAACTGAAAGAATTATTCCACTTGGAAACCTTGCAACCTTCAGGACTCAATATTGAATTCAATAATTTTAGGGCCTGAGCACTTTCTCCCATGTCTTTACCCCAACCCCCAGACACCAGGCCTCATCAACACAAGCAACCCATTCTCAGCCACTAACAGTCCCCATTAGCAGCTATTCATTCTCCCAGGCTGCCTTTTACTCACTCCTTTGTATGCCCAACTGTGTTGCTCACTCTCTCCATCTCCACCTATCGTTTACTCCTTCCCCCTCCTGCAACCCCTTCTCTAGCATATATACCAACTTTTTCCTAGCTACAGTCAATTCTGAAGAGGTGTCCCTGGATCCAAAATGTTAACTCTGCTTTCTCTTCACAAATGCTGCCAGAACTGCTGAGACTTTCCAGCAACTTCTGATTTTGTTTCCTTTCCTGCAATGTGTTCCAGGCATCAATCCTCTCCAAATCCTCAATTTCTCTGACTGTAGTCTTTTGTCATCCTTTTGCCTTTTTGTCCCATCATTTGCTGCTGATCCTTTAGCTGCTTAAAGCTGTCACTCCTATTCCTCTCCTTCTGTAAGGACTATGTTTAAACTCCTCATCTAAACTTCATTCAACAAATCTTTTATCATTTACACTATTATTTCCTGTTTTATCTAGGCCATTTCTGGTATGATTGCAAAGACTTGAATAAGTTGGAATGCTTTTCTATATTAAGCATCTTATACAAAAGCAAATTGATACAGTTAACAATGTACAAAAGAATAGTAGGCCCACAATCAGTTTGGCGGTTGAAACCATTATATAGAAAGAACGTTAAACCATGGAAAACACATTGCATAGATTCATTAGATTAATTAGATTAGCCCTCTTGTTTTCAGCGGCAGCAGCGTGAGCCAGAGTGCTGACGGGAAGGTAAGGCGGTTTTTGATTCTCCCTGTATAAAAACTTACCTCGTGCAGCAAGTGGCCCTCTTGTTTTCAGCGGCGGGTGTGTGGAGGGAACGCGAGCCAGGAAGAAACAGATAAATTTGGGCATTGGCTAAACCCGAAACACTACACGTGTAGTTTCTCCCACCCATCTTCCTCCTCTAACCAAAAAAGACTGTGTGGAGGTTCGGTAAGGTAAGGCTTTTTTTTATTCTTCTTCTGGAAATCTTGAGTAGAGGGAATGGAAGCTAGGGCAGTTGCATGCTCCTCTTGCAGGATGTTGGAGATAAGGGTCACTGCTGGTGTCCCCTCTGACTTCACCTGCGAGAAGTGCACCCAACTCCAGCTCCTCAAAAACCGTGTTAGGGAACTGGAGCTGGAGCTGGATGAACTCCGGATCAATCGGGAGGCTGAAGGTGTGATAGAGAGGAGTTACAGGGAGGTGGTCACACCCAAGGTACAGGAAAAAGGTAGCTGGGTGACTGTCAGGAAGGGGAAAGGGAATAGACAGACAGTGCAGGGACCCCTGTGGCCGTTCCCCTCAATAATAAGTATACCATTTTGGATACTGTTGCGGGGGACGACCTATCAGGGGAAGGCCATAGCGGACAGGTCTCTGGCACTGAGCCTGGCCCTGTGGCACAGAAGGGAAGGGGGGAGAATAGGAGAGCAATTGTAGTGGGGGATTCAATAGTAAGAGGCACAGACAAGCGGTTTTGTGGATGCAAACGAGATGAAAGGATGGTATGTTGCCTCCCGGGTGCCAGGGTCCGTGATGTCTTGGATCGTGTCTTCAAGATCTTTAAGGGGGAGGGTGAGCAACCAGCAGTCATGGTACACATCGGTACCAATGACATAGGTAGAAAAAGGACAGAGAATGTGAAAAACGAGTACAGGAAGTTAGGTTGGAAGCTGAAGTCCAGGACAAACAGGGTAGTTATCTCTGGATTACTACCAGTGCCATGTGATAACGAGGTAAGAAATAGGGAGAGAGTGCAGCTAAACACGTGGCTACAGGGCTGGTGTAGGAGGGAGGGCTTCCATTATGTGGATAATTGGAGCACATACTGGGGAAGGTGGGACCTGTACAATAAGGACAGGTTGCACCTGAACTGAAAGGGCACAAATATCCTGGGAGGGAGGTTTGCTACAGCTGTACAGGATGGTTTAAACTAGTTTGGCAGGGGGTGGGGAACCGGATTTATAATTCAGAGGATGAGGTACTCAGCCTTCCAACAGACAGAACAGGGAGTGAGGTGGTTTATAAAGAAATGTGGTCAGTGGAGTGTAATTGCGGACACCGAGATGGTTTGAGGTGTGTATACTTCAATGCTAGAAGTATCAGAAATAAAGCGGATGAACTTAGAGCATGGGTCGGTACTTGGAACTACGATGTTGTGGCCATTACAGGAACTTGGGTAACTCAGGGACAGGAATGGTTGTTGGAAATTCCGGGATTTAGATGCTTTAAAAGAAATAGGGAGGGTGGAAAAAGAGGTGGGGGTGTCATTGCTAGTCAGGGCGAGTATAGCAGCTCCTGAAAGGCAGTTCGAGAATGATATGTCTACAGAATCAGTTTGGGTTGAGGTCAGGAACAAGAAAAGAGCAGTAACTTTGTTGGGGGTTTTTTACAGACCCCCGAATAGTTGTAGAGAAGTAGAGAAGCGGTTTGGGAAGCAGATACTGGAAAGGTGCAGAAGTCACAGGTTGTAGTCATGGGTGACTTCAACTTTCCAAATATTGATTGGAAACATTTTAGTTGTAATAGTTTAGATGGAGCGGATTTTGTCCAGTGCGTTCAGGAAGGATTCCTGACACAGTATGTAGATAGACCAACACAAGGAGAGGCCACTTTGGATTTGGTGCTTAGCAACGAACCGGGCCAAGTGTTAGACCTGTTGTTAGGAGAGCATTTTGGAGGTAGCGATCATAACTCTGTTTCTTTCACGATAGTCATGGATAAGGATAGGTACATATGGCAGGGTAAAGTTCATAATTGGGGGAACGGTAATTACAATTCAGTTAGGCAAGAACTGGGTAACATAAATTGGGAACAGATGCTGTCAGGGAAGAGCACCACAGAAATGTGGAGATTGTTTAAGGAATGCATACGGCATGTGCTCGATATGTTTGTCCCTAGCAGGCAGAAAAGATGTGGTTGAGTGAGGGAGCCATGGTTCTCAAGAGAGGTCGAATGACTGGTTAAGAGGAAGAAGGAGGCTTATGTAAGGTTTAGGAAAAGAGGAACAGAAAAGGCTCTGGAGGGATACAAGTTAGCCAGGAAGGGGCTGAAGAAAGGGCTTAGGAGAGCTATAAGGGGGCATGAGAGAACCTTGGCGGATAGGATCAAGGAAAACTCTAAGGCTTTTTACACGTATGTGCAGAACAAGAGAATGACCAGAGAAAGGGTGGGGCCGATCAAGGATTGTAAAGGGAATTTGTGCACAGAGCCTAAAGAGATAGGAGAGGTCCTTAATGAATGCTTTTCTTCAGTATACACAACTGAGAGGGACCTAGTTGTACAAGAGGATGTTGTGAAACAGGCAGGTAGGCTAGAGGAGGTTGATGTTAGTAAAGAAGATGTGCTAAGAATTTTGAGGAAGTTGAAGATAGATAAGTCCCCGGGCCTGATGGGATTTATCCAAGGATTCTATGAGAAGCGAGGGAAAAGATCGCAGGGCAATTGGCGATGATCTTTTCGTCCCCACTGTCCACGGGGATAGTGCCGGAAGATTGGAAAGAGGCAAACGTCATTCCTTTGTTCAAAAAAGGGAACAGGGATAACCCCGGAAATTACAGGCCAGTTAGTCTTATGTCAGTGGTAGGCAAATTATTGGAAAGGGCTCTGAGAGACAGGATTTATGATCACTTGGAAAGGCACAGTTTGATTTGTGATAGTCAGCATGGATTTGTGAGGGGTAGATCATGCCTCACAAACCTTATTGAATTCTTTGAAGAGGTGACCAAACACGTGGATGAAGGTGGAGCAGTGGATGTGGTATACATGGATTTAAGTAAGGCATTTGATAAGGTTCCCCATGGTAGGCTCATGCAGAAGGTAAGGAGGCACGGGATAGGGGGAAATGTGGCAGATTGGATTCAGAATTGGCTGACCCTTAGAAGACAAAGGGTGGTAGTGGACGGAAAATATTCAACATGGTGCTCAGTTATGAGTGGTGTACCACAAGGATCTGTTCTGGGTCCTCTTCTATTTGTGATTTTTGTACATGATTTGGATGAAGGAGTGGAAGGGTGGATTAACAAGTTCGCGGATGATACAAAGGTGGGTTGCATTGTGGACAGTGCGGAGGTTTGTTCTAGGTTACAAAGGGACATTGATAGGATGCAGAGCTGGGCTGAGAAGTGGCAGATGGAGTTTAACCCTGAAAAGTGTGAGGTGATTCATTTTTGAAGGACAAACTTGAAAGCAGAATACAGGGTTAACGGAAAGATTCTTGGCAGTGTGGAGGAGCAGAGGGATCTTGGGGTTCATGTTCACAGTTCCCTGAGAGCTGCCACCCAGGTGGATAGAGTTGTTAAGAAGGCATATGGTGTGTTAGCTTTCATTAATAGAAGGATTGAGTTCAAGAGCCATGAAGTTATGCTCTAGCTATACAAAATCCTGGTTCGGCTACATCTGGAGTATTGTGTCCAGTTCTGGTCACCTCATTACAGGAAAGATATAGAAGCGTTAGAAAAGGTGCAGAGGAGATTTACCAGGATGTTGCCTGGAATGGAGGGAAGGTCTTACGAGGAAAGTTTCAGAGAGTTAGGGCTTTTCTCTTTAGAACGACGAAGGATGAGAGGTGACTTGATACAGGTGTACAAAATGATCAGAGGTATAGATAGAGTAGACAGCCAGAGACATTTTCGTAGGGTGGAGGTAGCTTTTACAAGGGGGCATAGTTTTAAAGTGAAAGGAGGTGGATATCAGGGAGACGTCAGAGGTAGGTTCTTTACTCAGAGAGTGGTAGGGGTGTGGAATGCATTGCAGGAGAGGGTAGTGGAGTCGGCCTCATTAGGGTCATTTAAGCAGCTATTAGATAGGCATATGGATGATAGTATCAGGTAGCGGTGGAGGTTAGATAGACCTTAGGTTTAGGGTAAAAGTTTGGCACAACATCGTGGGCCAAAGGGCCTGTACTGTGCTGTACTGTTCTATGTTCTAAGTTCTAATGTCATGCACAGGAAACTTAGTTATGAAGAGATTTGAGATCCATGTACTAATTCCACAAGAGCAAAGACAGCTGAGGAGATATTGAAAAATCAATGTTTGAAATATTAAAGGATTCTCATAAGATTAGTGAGAAAAGACTGTTTCCTCTAATTTATAAATCAGTGAAGCAGAGTCATAATTTTAATGTTGGGGAGTCTGTGAGGAATTTCTTAATTCAAATGCATGTTGGAAATCACTGATGGTGAGAGCTTTGTTTCTTTTAAAAGATCAAACAGACACTTGAAACAAAGGAAATGCAAGATTACAAAGGAAAGCTGGACATTGACATTAGTTACAAAATGTTTTACTAAAGAATCAGCACAAACAATTGACTGTGCTGTGCTAACAAGGTGTAGAGCTGGATGAACACAGCAGGCCAAGCAGCATCAGAGGAGCAGGAAGGCTGATGTTTCGGGCTGTGCTGTAAACTTTGAAGATTCTATGGCATTTAACTACAAATTTAGTGTATTGGTCATAACTCATTTCCTAAGCTGCCTAGTTTATCAATGATATGCACATGAATTACAAACTAAATGGAACAAACTACAAATTAAAACTCGTGAAAAAATGTTTCATGCTGTGACAAGAACAAATTACTTTATAGCCTGTCTCCATCCTAGGGCATTGTTGTTTCAACTCCTTGAAATGTTTACTGGCCATTCCTTTGCCATATTTCCAGGGAGAAATAAATGCTCTTGGCAGGAAATCAGACTGCAATTTTCAAATTGATTTATGAATATTAACTTGATAGTTTTAAACCATAGTGCGTTGCTGGAGACAATTTTATGTTCCAGCGCTTTAGACTGCACTAAACCAATGCAAGCAGTGCAAATAAAATCTTGTCCAAGGGCAGTAGGTAAGATGGTCACCAATCAGTTATTCAACTTTTGTTGTTTACCACATTTATTATTCCCAGCAGACATCAGTGTTGTGTTACCTAATGTTGCCAGAAATCCATGTAGTGCAAAATATTCTGTAGGCTATTATTTCTGTGGACAATCCTGAAAAATACCTTTTCTGCCAAAGTGGAGGACATCTTGGTGTGATTTGAAATATCCCTGGAAGCTGTGCTGTGGCTCCCTGGACAGCATTCAGAAGTTTACTTTATAACCATTTTGAAACAGTTGCCAATTTTTAGTGTAATTTTAAAAATGTAACCCAATGTTTTTCAAGTATGAGATATCAAGAATTTCAAGGTCATCTTGACTAGACTATCCCTAATTTCCTGAAACAGTACTCATTATCAAACATTATTATTTAAATATAATATCAATCAAAATTATATATTAAAAAGATATATATGCCTATGTGTTTTAATATAAAATATTTTCACAGGATATTGTGAATATATACCATAGAAATAGAATCTAACATTATGTAAACAATTTTCATTTAGTCATCTAGCTGTGAAGATATACTGAGCTTGACTTTGATGAGATGAAACATTAATAGCTATAAAATTTACTTCCCTAGTGATGATGGAGCCAATAGTACAGATAGTAGTCGCCCTCAAAGTAATGGATACAGCACTTCTTGCCACTTCTGGTATGTCTTGTAGGATTTCTGATACTTGGAAATAGACCCATGCAGGTGTGCCCTTGGGTGCATGAGAAACTTTGACAGAGAGCAGGGTCTGACATTAAACAGCTTCTAAAGTTAATCTGATGTGTGGTCAGCAAACATAACTGCACAAGGGCTCCTCCCAACTGCGTTATTTAAAGTGCCTGACATCAAATTTGCAGTGGGATGTTTCTGACTTACTTTTACTCTTGTAAAGCATTGGTGTATTTTGGGATGAGCATTGGTGACTTGCTGATTTTGCGAGGAAATTTTGCTGCATCTTACCAGGCAGGTCAAAAGAATTTTTCAGCATACCCACACAGAAACGCTGATAGGTTTATGAGGAATTTATTTGCAGTTGCTCTTGAGCTGTGACAGGACCAGGAGATCAAGCTGAGATTGCAGAGACAGATGCTGGACACAGAAGCAGGAGGAAGAAACCTCCTCACTGAAGGCCCTGCTCCCAACCCCATATCAGTCAGGTACAGTGTCTGAGGTACCTGTGAGTCAACAAGCAGAAGTTACAGAACCATGCCATCTGCTTCAACAGGACCTTGAGTCTCAGAGATGGGCCAGAACAATGTTGCCTGTGGCCATCACTCTCAAGCTCTCACTTTCCATTTTTCCATTCACATTGCATTAGGGAAATAATGTAACCAGAGAGAAGCAAGAGGAGACACATGGTTTTACCAAGATAACAGGATTCCCGATGTTCTGGAAGACATTGACTACAGCTAATGGTTTTGTGGATTCCACACATAAAGAAGAAATATACAGGAAATGTAAATTCAGTTGTTGTCCAACTCTGTTCAATCCATCAAATTGGTAACAATTCATTATCCTGGCAGAAACCACAAAATCTTCATCCTGAGGCATTTGCAGTTTCCTCCATCTTCAAGCCACCAGGATGAATATGAAGCTGGCTTCTTGGGGATGAAGATGCTGTTGAATACATGATCCATGACTCCCCACCACTACCACCCAAATACATGAGGACCATATGCCTAGAATGGCCCAGGAACATCATGAAATAAACCCTCAAGATTATCAAGCAACTCTGCTAAGGCCAATTGGCCAATGCGCTGCACTACTTGCCAGAGATGTCACCAAATTCAGAGCGGCCTGCTGAGTGCTCCACAGCCTTGTTGTCATGAATGTGCATCCTTTGTTACCAGCTATCCCGAGCCACTCCAAGAACAGGAAAGAGAGGAGGTGGGAGGAATCATCCAAGTCCTCTTTGCTCCATTTGGGCCATCTGTGAGCATCTCTTGAGACACTAGTTCTGTAATGACATCATCTAATGACCCTTTTGCAGCTTTCTAACCATCTGCTGTGTTCCATCACAGCATTTCCTTGGTCAAAATCCTGCAATAAAAGTCACTAAGAAAAAGCCTTTCAGTAACAATTTTGTTCAACAAGATATACAAGAATACATGCAAAAATGTACTACTCACCTCCTGTATCCCTTAGTGCCTGTCTTAAGGGATGCTTTGTGTAACCTGCGTAGCGTTGTCCCAAAGGTTACAGCAGATAGAAGACTGTTGACTTCCAACAATGGAACCTACCTTTATAAAGTTGAGGTTTTGTGGATCATCTGTCTTTCTAGTTTAAGGCATAGTGAAGTAATGTAGAGAAGCATGGGATTTGCTCTGAATGCTGCCCAACAATAACCTTGTGTCTTTGAAACCCAGGACGCAGATTGAAACTCAAGGAGAGTAAGATCCAAAATATTCATAACTAAAAATAAAAGCAAGAGCTGTTAGACTGACTGTGGACAGAATTTCTGTCTCAGAGTTTTTGATGAGAAGTGAGGTAGTGGGATTTCAGAGAGAAAGGGCTACAGCTGGTGAGAGCCACAGAAAGCTGGCCTCTGCAAGCTATGAGTCAGAATGGGGAAGGATGCACACTAGGTCAAATAGACAAATCCCTTGGCAATTTAAAGACTAGAAAAGATTTGTTCTAGCGAGGCCAAGAGGAAAAAAAAAATCACTCAAGGAAGGCTTACTGTTGAAAGTCGGTTTGGAAATTCTCAGAGGTCTGAGTAAGGGAACTGCTAACAATTATGAAAATAGCAAAAAGGAACAAGAGTAGGCCACTCAGCACTTTGAGCCTGGGTTCAACAAGATCATGGCTGATCTAATTTTAACCTCAAATCTTTATTCCTACATATCCCCAAATCATCTTTCATCCCTTGTTTGCTCCAGGTGCTGGACATAATGATTTGGTGAAACAAGGAGCTACAAGGTGGCATTGTGGCTCAGTCATTAGCACTGCTGCCTCACAGCACCAGGGATCCCCTGTTCAGTTCCACCCTCAGATGACTGTCTGTATAGAGTTTGCACAGTCTCCTCTTGTCTGGGTGGTTTCTTCTGGGTGCTCCAATTTCTCCCACAATCCAAAGATGTGCAGGTTGGATGGATTGACCATGATAAATTGCCCATAGTGTCTAGGGATACGCAGGTTTGATGGATTAGCCATGGGAAATGTAGGGTGATAGGGCTAGGAGGAGTTGGGTCTGGGTGGGATAATCTTCAGAGAGTTGGTGTGGGCTCGATGGGCCAAATGGCCTGCTTCCACACTGTAGGAATTCTATGATTCTGGATGCTGGGTGTGAATGTGGGTTGCTTCCCATGAAGACCATAACCCTGTGGCAAAAATGTATAAAGCATATGTACATGACATGGGGTTATCAGTCATGTAAGACATTAATAGGATTATCATTTCTATAGCAGAGAGCAATAGTTACATACTGTGTAATGTTTAGTCAAAGTTACTTTAATTTTTTTACAGTAAAAGCTTAAAGCTTGAAATCTCGTTATGCAATTCATTCAAATTGGTCCCTGATAATTCAAATTTGTAATTTAAATTTGCTCATTTCTATCCATTCCATCCGCTGCAGATGGCTTTGAAAAATGTTCTTGAGCATTTTTGGGCTTTAACAGTACATCTTCAGACTGCGCCATCTTTGCAACAGTTTGAGCTGGCTACATGCAGTAGCAAGGGCACTGTCATCCCATGAGAGCTTTGTGCTCCACGGAGCTGCTTACTTTCCTCAAGGACTGGGCCTCAGCAACCTGTTTGCAGACAGTTTCTAAACTGTTGTGGTACCCTGTAATCTCCATTGCCCAATGTAATCCAAAGGCACAATGGCAACAGTCCTAGTCTGAATGGCAGCAAGTGTGGCTGTCATTGTCTTTGCCTGACATTCTTCCACTATAGCATCAAGACATTGAGTGGCTTCCACTTGTGATGCGATGTAAGTTGAGACAATGGCTATCATACTCCATATCACAGCAGGGTCCACAAATGCTGTTCATAGAGTTGGCTTCTAAATCTATGCCAGAAAGGATAGGCTCCAAGCAATGTGCAAAACTTTGTCCCATGCTGGAGGTGTTCTCTTCTATACCCCTTGATAGTGGCAGGATGCTGGTTTCTATTTTTCTCTCTGGAAGAACTCATCTGCTTTTCAGTGAGATGGCAAACAGACTGTCCTATTTTCCCTGAGGAAAAAGAAATCATAAAATGTTAGAAACCTCAGTAGAATACTTCAAGTTGAATAGGACTCTTCTTCAGAACCCGAACCCCATGATGTTGCTGCTGTCCACTTGTACCAGGTAACTTGCGTCACCTCTATAATGCCTTCTAAGGCATGTGCTATGCCTGTATGTGAATTGGTGGGTGTGATTTTCAGCTGATGTGATGGAAATGTCTTCCTCATTGGTCTGGAACACTTACACCCTTCCACATGGCATTGCTTTGACAGCTATCTAGCAGTTCTCGGGGAGCTAAAGTAGAAAATCAGAACAAAGATGCTGGAATGAAAAAATGGGTTTCAGATATAAAACAAGTAGTGATGTGAGATTGCAGGGTGAAGGTGATTTGTGAAAAGCCATAAGGCAGGGACCACTATTCTAGGTACTCTCAGAAGTACTGGATGACCAGGGAGGTTGTGAACAGTCCCTCCAGTAGGTTAGGTGTTGCAGCCTTTGTTCCTAAATGTTATCTGGGACCTTGTACTGCAAGAGAAAGCGACAACTGGTAGTGTGTGTGTGCATTGTGTCTTAGTGATATGCCTTTCAAAGCTGAATAAGAGCTGGTATGTGCAGGCTGCATAAAGTTTGTGTGAAGCTGGCAATCTTTCTTTCATCACACTGTTTTGCTTTATTTGATTTAATAGATTGTTTTATCCTCTCACAATGGCCACGCTAAGTTGCACCTTTATGTGTTTGACCAAATTAGTTTAAATATAAAGACAAAATGAAAAGTTATATGTTATCAAAAATATTAATTCCAATTACCAAAGAGGCAAAGCTGAGTTCACTTAAATTTTGAAGGCTGGTCCCAATCCTTCAAATATCAATATACTCTCTAAGCATGAAATCAATATCTTCCGATCTAACAACAGGCTTCCTATAAAGCCTAACTAAGGGAGCAAGTCAGCAAAATCCAATCCATTGAACAGCTCTGTTGTTTTTTCAAAAACCATTAGCATGATGCTCAGTCTTTATGGAGGATAGTATAAGGTGGGGGTGGAGGTTAGACAGACCTTAAGCTTAGGGTAAAAGTTTGGCATAACATCGTGGGCCGAAGGGCCTGTACCGTGCTGTACTGTTCTATGTTCTATGTTCGTCTGAGAAAAACCCGGAAAAGTTTAAGAAAGGCAATAACTGAAAGGTGATATTAACACTCTCAATGTCATTGAAAAGATAAATCAGAAAACTACTTTCTCTTAAATTTATCATAGAACATAGAACATAGAACATTACAGCGCAGTACAGGCCCTTCGGCCCTTGATGTTGCGCCGACCTGTGAAACCAATCTGAAGCCCATCTAACCTAAACTACTCCATTATCATCCATATGTTTATCAGTAAGGCAGAGTCAATTTTAAACTAGGAAAGGAAAGTGAAGAAGTATGACCACAGGTATGACTAATACATTGAATGGACTCATGGGCATTTAACAATATCACAGAGTCTCCACTGTAAATGGTGGTTTCCCAACCTGGAAGGAAGTAAACAGTGGAATTCTCCACAGTTAGGAGTAGTGATCACTGGTCTTCTTGAAGTATATTAGTAATCTAGAATTGGTTATACGGTATAAAGTTCAATATTTTCAGATTTTACAAAACTTTTGAAATGTAGTAAACCATGAGCAGTAAATAAAAGAGGATCGGAAAGGACACACAGATAAGTGAAATAGGGAGACACATAGTGAATTAATATTTAATGTAGAGATGTGCGAAATGATTCAGTTTGGTGGTGAGATTGAGTAAATGAAAAAGTAGTACACTTTTAAAGGTGATAAGAGAACAGAAAGATTGGTGACTGCACATATGCATGTCTTTGAAGGTGGTAGTCCATAATTAAAATAGGTGCAGAGGAGATTTACTGGTATAGTACTAGAGATTAAAAGCTTTAAAGCTTAAAATGTAGTGATAGAGAAACTGAAGTTTTTATAGAGTCATAGAATCATACGGCATGGAAACAGACCCTTCGGTCCAACCAGTCCATGCCAAACATAATCCCAAACTAAACTAATCCCACCTGCCGGCTCCTGGCCCATATTCCTCCAAACTTTTCCTATTCATGTATATATCCAAATGTCTTTTAAACATTATAATTACACCAACATCTACCTCTTCCTCAAGAAGTTCATTCCACACGCGATCCACCCCTATGTAAAAACTTTACCCCTCATGTCTTTTTTAAATCTCTCTCCTCTCACCTTAAAAATGTGCCTCCTAGCCTTGAAATCCCCATTCTGGGGAAAAGACAACTACCAGTAACTCTATCCATACCCCTCATTATTTTATAAACTTCTATAAGGTCACCTCTCAACCTCCTACACTCCAGTGAAAAATTCCCAGTCTATCCAGCCTTTCTCTAATAACTCAAACCTTCCATACTTAGCAAAATCCTGTTGAATCTCTTCTGAACTTTATCCAGATTAATAATACCCTTCCTCTAACTAGGTGACCAGTCCTGGACACAGTATTCCAGAAGAGGCCTCAACAATGTCCTGTACAGCCTCAACATGCCTTCCCAACTCATACACTCAAAGGACTGAGCAATGAAGGCAAGCGTTCCAAATGCTTTTTTTTTAACCAGCCTGTTTATATGTGATGCAAACTTCAAAAAATTATGCACCTGAACCCTTAGGTTCCTCTGTTTTACAACACTATTATTAATTGTATAAGCCCTACCCTTGTTTGTTGTACCAAAATTGAATACTTTGCATTTATCCAGATTGAACTCCATCTGCTGTTTTTCGGCCTATTGACCCATTTGATCAAGACCCCTCTGTAATCTTAGAAAACCTTCTTCACTGTCTACAATACCACCAATTTTGGTGTTGTCCGCAAACTTACTAACCATACCTTCAATATTCTCATCCAAATCATTTATATAAATGACAACCAAAACAGAACCGATCCCTGTGGAATACCAACTGGTCACAGGCCAGGGGATGGTGAGAATCTGCCTTTTACCTTTCTTTTAGATGCACGTTGAAAGAAAGCACAGGCCAGGTTTCTATACATGACAAAAATAACTATTTAGTATAAATAAATAAATTGTAGCTTCAGATAAGTAATTATGATAAGTCAATATACAACTCTACAAATCAAAACTCTGGCCCCCTAATAAAACTTCCTCTGCACATACAAACAAACACAGACAGATACAAAAATAACATGGGAGGTATGGGCAGAGGGGAAGACTGAGAATGCATTTCAGTGGGCCCTGTCTACAGGATTTACCTTATTAAATTCTGCTTCTTCTCGATCTTCCTTTTCCGGATATGCAAACTTACCTGCAAAAAGTACAGGATGACTGGTTTGCGTCTATTACATCTCTGACTTATGGGTTAAAAGTCACAGCTTACAGTAAATGATGAAAGGAAATAAACTGGTTTTCTTCAGGCTTGAGGTGTTCTGTTTACTTCAGAGTAAAGGACAGTTCCTTCTCAGACATCTTCAGCCCAAGCACAGGCACAACAAGGTATTCAGCTACCTGAGAGCCAATCAGATAGTTCATGAGGCAGAAAAGCTTTGCCATCAACAATTGGTCACCATTTCAGAGATGAATCCATTACTTGGTGAATTGAATCTCCCTTCATACACACCCCTGATTCCAGCTCATCTGCAGTAACCTTCTCCACTCTTGAACAAACAGATTCCTAATATTGATCCAAATATCCTTTCTTAAGGAGAACAAAACTATATTTCATCTGTAGTCTTTCCAATGTGCTGTGAAACTATTGCAAATCTTACATATCTTCACTTTCCATTCCCTTGCAATATATTACAACATACAGTTTACCTTCTTAATCGCTTGGCATAACTGCATATTAACATTTTGCAATTAATGTTCCTAGGCAGCAACAATCGTGGCCTTTAGAATCCAGAAATAGAAGAATATGTAAAATTAACTGTTGAAAATAAGCAGGAATATCATTTGGATACAAGTGTCAAAAATAAACTTTATTACAAATTAAGAGGAATTGGGGAGTGGGCAGTGGTTTGATATTGGATGTTTAGGAACTTGAATCTTCTCCAAAATTTTCCAAAGACAGTTGAATATTTTTAAAAAAAAATCTAACTTTAAGCACAGAATGCATTGTTTGGATTGCTTCTAGTCAGAGAACCTCACAACGCGAAACAAAAGAAACGTGGCATTGGCCGAGGAAATCGGATTGTCTGGCTTCCTTCATAAATCAGAATAACATCTTTACGTTTCCTACCGCCTACCAGAGATGTCGAGCAGTGGTTCCCACCCCGTCAGATTAGACCACCAAAGATTGAACAAAAAGCTACCACTACCACCCTCCCAGACTTTGTACTTTTATAATCTTGTTGTTATTCATTATCAATAACAAAGCTATCCAACTATAAAAGGAAAATTGTTCTATTGTATTATAACCCAGGAGTTAAAGAACAGTGCAAAAGGGCCATTGTTTATGTGGCTTGCTTACGTTCAAACACTTAGTTTTTGAAGTCAAAATCCCTGGGCATAAATAAACTAACTGTTTAGCACTTATTAACCTTTTTTTTGTAAGCTATTTGTTTTTGCACTTCTTCACTGCAACATGAATCATCCGGCAAAACAGCAGGTAGGCAAACCAATCTCAAGCTTCTATCAACTTTAGCTCTGTAACTAATCGTTTGGAGCTTTTATTTTTCTTTCGCCCTCCTTTTCTTTCCATCTGCTTTCATTTCAGCGCTTTCACTTGAGATTGTGGTTTAACTCAGGAATGCATGACGTAGAGAATCCTAAACGCAAACTGATATCTTATCATTTACTGACTACAGTTTAAAAGAGTACTTCGTTGACTGCACAACATTTGACACATCCAGTTGACGTGAAAAAGCGCTTAATTTCTGTTTTGATTTATTTCGCTGAAGATAAATTCAGCGCACTGTTCATAAGCCTCTTTCTTCTAATGTTCTCTTATTCTACGTTCTGAAATCACCATTGAAGCCTGGTTCTACTTATGCTGGCGGCCCTAGGAGTTGTGCAGGCAAGGTATATTACAATGGAACGTAATAGCGCAGAACCTAATCCAATTCTAACTTGACACCCACATAATTCAAAAATGGAGACTCTGCCTTTTTTATCCTTATACCAAGCTTGGTGATCGGGTGCGGTTTCTTTCTGCAAAGCGCCATTAACCTTTGGAACATGGTGTTCTGTGATTAGTATATCTCTATATCAAGCTGGAACTTGTTTTGATCGTTTTCAAGGTCGGAGAGCAACGTTCCAGAGTTTTCTTTTCACCTGAGTTAACCTTTTCTTCGCTCTTCCAGGAGATGGTGAAGTTGCTGGTAGATGGGCAGCATTGACTTTAAAAAAAAAGTTAATCAATTGCAACCTGACTGGTGGATCAACAGCTGTTTTACTGTCATTTTCGTATGCACCTTTCTGCTGATAAAAACTCATTCAACACAGATTAGGGATTAAATCTTCCACGTATTCATTTGGATATAAATTGCCCTGTATCTTTCGAATGCTGAAAATATAACTGAGTTGACTCAATAATTCAAAGCAGTCTTAAATTTGAAACAGTTTTACAGCCATTTTCTTCTTGATTTAACACATTATAATCGCACTTCAAATATGAAATAATGCAGATCATCCTACTAACTCAGACTGTATAGGATTGGAGTACCTCATTCCTAACCTGGATTGAATTCACAAATTTCATTCACGTTTAGATTTATCAGCTCTTGGTGAAGTTTAACTCGTTCTGGGTTGTCTGCATAAGAAGTGAGGATCGATAGAGTGCAGCTGTGGAAACACGTCAAGGCGGCTGCGTTCCCACGCACACAGCAGAGCTTAGAATTTAAAAACAGACATTTTCTCCCCTCAAAAATTAAACAAATAGGTACGGAAAGAGTTTTGATTTGTAACGGAATTAGACTGGCTCATTAATGGAACATGAAGGGGCGGAAACAATTAGCCCTATTCCGCTTCCTGATATTGAAAATAGGATCCAAACCAGCAGCAAAATAATCAGACTCATGAAGGAAGACCAGAGCAGAAACACAACTACGTGTCTTTCCTTTATTAAATGAAATGACATATCGTGCCCCGAACGTGTGGAGCGGTCGGTCAACACAGCAAAACATGCAGAGGTAGCTGAGCGAGTCGTTCTGCGGTGAAAGCTGAATGAGTTTAGCACTCGCAGCATCGTCCCCTCCATTCTGCAACCAGCACTCACTTCCCCATGAATGGGCTTCCCCCGAGCACCCCCATCTAGGCCCCACCCACTCACGGTCCCATTGGGCGCAGCGGGTGTGTGAGGAAGTGACGCAGCCTAGTGGCCCGGCACCGACTCTGGCGGTGGTGAGAGGCTGCCTGTCTGTCTCTGTACGTCCGTCCATCCATCCGGGGGTTGCACTGACAATGAACACCGGGTCTAGGCGGCGGTGCCGGGGCAGCTCACGCACGGCGTTCCGCGGCGCCGGCAGGAACCGGCCGTAAAGGTGCCGTAGCTCGACATTCAACCGACGACCTCCCTCCCACCTACCCACACCCCCTCCCTCCATCGCCAAACCTGCAAAGACACGGAACAACGGGTTCCTCCTTTTGATTTTTTTTTCTCTCTCTCTCTGTCGCTCGGCTGAAAGGAGCGGCGCCTCGATCTGCTGCACCTTCTCCTCCGGTGCAGTCCCGTGGATTTGCGGGAGGAAAAGGGTGGGCGGGGGCGGCTGCAGTTTCGAAGGGCGAGGCGAGGGCTGGGGAGGTGAAGAGGGTTGCTGCTGTTGCGGCGGCGGTTGGAGTTGGAACGCCGGGGCAAGGCTCGAGGAGCGCCGGGATTCCAGAACGCGCCGGTCCCGCAATCTGGTGGCTGGCGCGCGCGGCGGACCGTTAGTGCCGGGAGGACCCCGCCGCTCGGAGGAGGAGGAGGCGGCGACGGCGGCCGCCGCTGCATCTTTCAATGCCACGCCGTAGTAGTCGTCGTCCTGGTGGGGGGAGCTAGTTAGTGGGGAGGAGGGGAGGGTGAAGGGGGAAAAAAAAAAGACCGGGAGGGGAAAATAAATCGCCCACATGCGCTGGAATAACAGGATCTGGGAAAAGAAGAAGAAGAAGAAAAAGGTGTTGAAGTTTTTTCATTCAGTGCGGGGCTCTGTGGCTGGAGGAAGATGGCGGACTGGAGGTGATCGGCGAAGCTCGGCTTCTGATTTGGTCTCTTCTCCCGGTTCTCCTCCCCCACTGCGGCCAGACTTCTGCGATCGGACACATGCAGGCCAAAAAACGCTACCTTCTGCTGTCAGCCGGCGCCGGTCTGCTGTTGCTCATCTACCTGGCGGGAGTGCGGATCGGGCGGCTGTCCGCAGCGAGGAGACAGAGCCGACGGTGGGCTGCGGCCGATGGCTCCTCGTCGGCTCCCGACCGCTGGCCTGAGTGGTCCAACTCGTTGCAGGGTTTCTCGGTCGGGGACCAGCCCGAGAATGAAGAGTTCGGTCAACGCGGCTCCCCCCGGCACAAGAGGGAGATTAACACCAGCGTGTACAAGGGCAAGAAGTGCCGCATGGACTCTTGCTTCGACTTTTCCCTGTGTCACAAAAACGGTTTCAAAGTCTACGTCTACCCGCAGCAGAAAGGGGAGAAAACGTCCGAGAGTTACCAGAACATCCTGGCAGCCATCGAGAACTCCAAGTTTTATACCTCGGACCCGAGACAGGCTTGTCTCTTCGTGCTAAGTTTGGACACTTTAGATCGCGATCAGCTTTCGCCTCAGTACGTACATAATCTAAAAACTAAAGTTCAGAGTCTGTACTTGTGGAACAATGGCAGGAACCACTTGATTTTTAATCTCTATTCGGGAACTTGGCCCGATTACACGGAAGACCTGGGCTTCGATATCGGCCAGGCGATGTTAGCTAAAGCCAGCATCAGTACTGAAAATTTTAGGAGCAATTTTGACGTTTCCATACCGCTCTTTTCTAAAGAGCACCCAAGGACCGGAGGAGAGAAGGGTTATATGCTTTTCAATAACATCCCTCCCTTGAGAAAGTACTTACTGGTATTTAAAGGGAAAAGATATTTGACTGGCATAGGCTCTGATACCAGGAATGCCTTATATCATGTCCATAATGCAGAGGATATTGTCCTCTTAACGACCTGTAAACATGGAAAAGACTGGCAGAAACATAAAGATGCCCGCTGTGATAAAGACAACAGTGAATATGAAAGGTAAATGTTAATTTTAGAAAAACGATTGCTTCATCCATGGAAAAGGTAGATATGGATTTAACGACTGAGTAATAGGTCCGCATCACATTTCTATTTGTTGGTAGAGGAATCATGTTGGGAATGAGCTGCTTTGACAGTAGGAAAAAACCATCTGAACAAAAGTCATACAATATGTTTTGTGCCCTACAGTAGCAAATTTCCTTTCAAACTTATGGTAGGTTTTGTTGTGACATGGAGTTTTAGCTTTACTGCGATATTGGGAAGGTGTGTGGCCTCACGAACAATGGTGTGACTCTGTTGTCTGGTTCTTTTGCGTGGTGGGATGACAAGTGTACATAAACGATCAGTTTCTGACAGGTCAGTGAACTGCTTGCCTATGCATGGTACAGCATGATGTAAAGTTTAAAACACAGTTTTGCTTGTGTTATCTGTGAACTGGAATTTTTGGGTTTTATTGATAGTTCAGAAGTGGAGTATGGACGCTAACTTTTTAAAAAAAAGTTTCTAATCGAGCTATATTTCATTGTTTTGCTCTTAAACAAAATATCTCTTCGGCCAATTCATACAAAATGATTTTCTTTCCACTTGGCAATGATTCTTACTTTTTGCCAACCTGTTCAGTTTTGAAAGGACCTATGAGAATTTTTTAATGCCTTCAAGATTTTTTGCTCTCACTGAAGGCAATTAAACTGGTAAGTGCTGTTGGGATTCTGGTGCATCTTTTATGGAAGATGGAATATTGTCAGATGAGTTCTCAGGAAAACATTTTGGAAATAGTGTTTTTGCCTAGTTGTTTTAAGATGTTAATTTTCTTCTATCCTTTTAATGAAAAATTGTTTCTTGAAGCTCTTGTTGCTTTTACACTTTCCTGTAGTCATGGAGCTTTTATTGATCACAATTTAGCCAAGGGGTGTCAGGAATGCTTTGCATTACATTCTCCCAGTCACTGATTGCATGTGAATGACTCTAAACCTGAAGAAATGCTGGCAATCTGCAGTTTCTAAACACCTTGCATATCCAATAAGAAATTTCACAAAAGATGTAATGTTTTCTTTTTCTCCTGACCTACATTTTAATAGAAGTTCTAATTGGCTTTATCAGCTTTTGCCTGAACAGCAAATGTTCATATTGGAAAGAATTGACGGGTAATTTCCCTAATGCTTTAAAAGTGAGTGCTGTATGGTTGCTTGAAGTTCTACTGTTATTTTGTATATAGATTTGTTTGCTTTGTTACCATGGAAATGCTAACCCCTCCCACTTGTAAGTTGGAAGCATTGTATTCAAACATTTCGCAATACTTTTTCAGATTTCTATCAAAGATTTAAAGGGTTAAGCGTTTTGCTTGTGCAATCCGTAAATGGCTAATGGAATTGAATGTGTTCTGTTTGATCTTTTATTGCTTTGTTTTAATTTTATATTTGTAAAGTTTATATTGGCTGCTATAGTAGACATGTTGCCATGTGTCATATAACCAGTTTGAAGTTGTAAAAATATAAAAGGTTTTTGCTAAGTATGAGCTATATTTCTGAATTAAAGTCCATATTGGCATGTGAAGAGCAGTCTAGACTGTCTCCTCCTTGCATAATCCTATTAGGGGCACATGGACTCGTGAACAAAGTGGATTCTAGTACTCATAAGAACTACGAGCAGGAGTAGGCCATCTGGCCCCTCGAGCCTGCCCCGCCATTTAATAAGATCATAGCTGATCTTTGAGACTCAGCTCCACTTACCTGTCCGCTCACCATAACCCTTAATTCCTTTACTGTTCAAAAATTTATCTAGCCTTGCCTGAAAAACATTCAGTGAGGTAGCTTCAACCACTTCACTGGGCGGGGAATTCCACAGATTCACAACCCTTCAGGTGAAGAAGTTCCTCCTGACCTCAGTCCTACATCTGCTTCCCTTTATTTTGAGGTGATGCCCTCTAGTCCTCATTTCACCAGCTAGCGGAAACAACCTCCCTGCCTCCACCTTATCTATTCCCTTCATAATCTTATATGTTTCTATAAGATCTCCCCTCATTCTTCTGAATTCCAATGAGTATAATCCCAGTCTACTCGGTCTCTCCTCATAATCCAACCCATCAACTCTGGAATCAACCGAGTGAATCTCCTCTGCACCCCCTCCAGTGCTAGTATATCTCTCTTCAAGTAAGGAGACCAAAACTGCACACAGTACTCCAGGTGTGGCCTCATCAGGACCCTATACAGCTGCAGCATAGCCTCCCTGTTTTTGAACTCCATCTCTCGAGCAATGGCAGACAAAATTCCATTTGCCTTTTTAGTCACCTGCTGCACCTGCAATCCCACCTTCAGCGATTCATGCACAAGGACACCCAAGTCCCTTTGCACAGCAGCGTGCTGCAATTTTTTACCATTTAAAACATAGTCCATTTTGCTGTTATTCCTACCAAAATGGATGACCTCACACTTATCAACATTGTACTCCAACTGCCAGACCTTTGCCCACTCACTTGGACTATCTATATCCCTCTGCAGATTTCAGTGTCTTCTGCACATTTTGCTCTACCACTCACCTTAGTGTCATCTGCAAATTTTGACACACCACACTTAGTCCCCAGCTCCAAATCATCTATGTAAATTGTAAACAATTGCGGCTCCAACACTGATCCCTGAGGCACACCACTAGCCACTGACCGCCAACCAGAAAAGCACCCATTTACCCCTACTCTTTGCTTTCTACTGGTCAACCAATCCTCTATCCATGCCAATACGTTACCTGTAATACCGTGCAATTTTATCTTATGTAGCAGCCTTTTGTGTGGCACCTTGTCAAATGCCTTCTGGAAATCCAGATACACCACATCCACAGGTTCCCCATTATCCACCATGCAAGTAATGTCCTCAAAGAATTCCACCAAATTAGTTAAACATGACCTACCCTTCATGAACCCATGCTGGGTGTTCCCAATGGGACAATTTGTATCCAGATGTCTTGCTATTTCTTCCTTAATGATAGATTCAAGCATTTTCCCCACTACCGAAGTTAAGCTAACTGGCCTATAGTTACCTGTTTTTTGTCTACTTCCTTTTTTAAACAGTGGTGTCACATTGGCTGTTTTCCAATCTGCGGGAACCACCCCAGAGTCCAGTGAATTTTGGTAAATAATTACTAGTGCATTTGCTATTTCCCCCATCACCACCTCTTTTAGTACCCTGGGATGCATTTCATCAGGGCCAGGAGACTTGTCTACCTTTAGCCCCATTAGCTTGCCCAGCATTGCCTCCTTAGTGACAATGATAGTTTCTAGGTCCTCACCTGCTATAACCTTCTTGCCATTAGTTTTTGGCATGTTATTTGTGTCTTCCACTGTGAAGACCAACACAAAGTAACTGTTTAATGTCTCGGCTATTTCCTCACTCCCAGTTATTAAATTGGCCTTCTCATCCTCTAAAGGACCAATGTTTACCTTCGCCACTCTTTTACGATTTACATATTTATAGAAACTTTTGCTGCCTGTTTTTATATTCTGAGCTAGTTTACTCTCATAATCTATCTTACTTTTCTTTATAACTTTTTTTGTGGCTTTCTGTTGGCCTTTAAAGATTTCCCAGTCTACTCTTTGCTTTTTTGTTTGTGTTTTTTTTTCAATCTGATACTTTCCTTTATTTCCTTAGACATCCATGGCTGGCTCTCTCTTTTCCTACAGTTCTTCATTATCACTGGAATATACTTCTGCTGAGCATTGAAAAATTGTTTTGAAAGTCCTCCACTGTTCCTCAATTGACCCACCATAAAGTTTTTGCTCCCATTCTACCTTAGCTAACTCCTCCCTCATTCTTTCATAGTCTCCTTTGTTTAAGCACAAAACACAGGTACTGGATTTAACCTTCTCACACTCCATTTGTATTTTAAATTCGACCATACTGTGATCGCTCCTTCCGAGAGGATCCCTAACTGTGAGATCATTAATTATTCCTGTCTCATTACACAGGACCAGATCTAGGATAGCTTGCTCCCTCGTAGATTCCGTTACATATTGTTCAAGGAAGTTATCGCAGATGCATTCTATGAACCCCTCCTCAAGGCTGCCATGACCGACCTGGTTTGACCAATCGATATGTAGATTAAAATCCCCCATGGTAATTGCTGTACCATTTTTACATGCATTAGCTATTTCTACGTTTATTGCCTGCCCCACCACGATGTTGTTATTTGATGGCCTATAGACCACACCTATCAGTGACTTCTTCTCCCTGCTATTCCTAACTTCCAAATGGATTCAATGTTTTGTTCAGTAGAACCTATATCATCTCTCACTACTGCCCTGATATCATCCTTAAAAATCAGAGCAACACCACCTCCCTTACCTTCCTGTCTGTCCTTCCGAACAGTTTGATACCCCTGGATATTTAACTCCCAGTCTCGACCATCCTGTAACCATGTCTCTGTAATGGCCACTAAATCATACCCATTTGCCATGATTTGCACCGTCAACTCATCCACCTTGTTTCGAATGCTCCGAGCATTCAGATAAAGTGCCCTTATGCCAGTTTTTGCACCTTCTTTTTGGGTCCTATTACCTACATTAATAACAGTTCTTGAGTTTTCCTTCCCTTTAACTTTTTTCCTAATTTTCAATGGAGTTGAAGCTTCTTCGTCACCTGCTAACCTGCTGCTTTGCCTTACATTAATTGTTATTCTCCTTCTATGCTCACTTCTCCCTTCCCCCCTACTTACTAGTTTAAAGTCCTATTAACCACCCTATTTACCCTTTTCGCCAGAACACTGGACCTGGCCCTGTTCAGGTGGAGTCCATCCCAGCGTATAGATCCCTCCTGTCCCAGAACTGATAATATTTCCACGTGAAATTTTATGAAATTAAAATCTGTAAATACATGAATTTCATCTGTAACAAAGCTTTATTACTTTACATCTAAATAGTTTAAATTGATTCATAAATGTTATTGCCAGCATGCCATCCCCTGATATTCCTGAGAAAGGAGATTGTGCACATTGTCTTGGAATTTTTTGTATACTTAAATTACTTTATAATGCATTTTGAGCCAGAGCTGGTTTAATTTTTATCTCCTGTTGGACAGCAGTAAATTAACATTTTGTAATTTAAGAGCTAGATATGTAAACTAGAAAGGTTCCAAGTTTGATCTGTGGTCTTGGTCCTTGGTCTATGCTAAGTAAGTGTTGGACGCTTGTCTTCGATTATGAAAACAAAGTGCTGGAGAAACTCCGATCTGGTGGCATCTGTAGGGAGAAAAATAGTAAAGTTTCTGGTCCTTCATCAGAACTGAAAGCAGCTGGGAAAGGGTGATATTCATGCTTGGACTGTCAAGCATTTTTGGTGCAGAGGGAGAAGGTTGAAAGTTCAATCTGTAGTCCAGAATCTTGAGCATATAACACAATTAGCATTTCAGTGCAGTACTTAGGGAGTGTTGTACTGCTAGAAGTACTTTCACTGAAATGAAAATCCTATCCGTACTCTCAACTGAATGTTGATACATCCTATGGCACATATCAAACAATAACAGTGGAATTATTGCAGTGTGACTAAAAGACCTTACTTGATGATTTATATCATTGTTCTAGGAATCTTGTATGCATGATTTAGTTGCTGTGCTAAGTTGTGTTATAATGATAGGCTGGGACTTTTTTCCCCCCAGAGTATAGAAGGCTGAGGGGTGATTTTATGAGGTTTATAAAATCATGAGGGACATAGGTGAATAGCCATGATCTTTTCCCCAGGGCAGGGTAGACCAAAACTAGAGAACATAGGTTTTTAAGGTGAGAGGGGAAAGATTTAAAAGGGCTCTAAGGGGTAACTTTTTCATGCAGAGGGTGGTGTGTGTACAGAACAAGTTACCAGAGGAAGTGATGGAGGTGAGTACAATTAAAAGATATTTGGATGGGGGCATGGGTAGGAAAGGTTTAGAGGGATATGGGCCAAACTCAGGCAAATGGAACTAGTTCAGTTTAGGCAACCTGGTTGGCATGGATAAGTTGGGCCGAAGGCCGTGTTTCCATGCTGTTTGACTCTATGACTACCCTTCATTGATTGTGAAACACTTTAGAACACAAAATGTTGTGGTGAGCAAAGTTGTATCATAAATGCAAGTTGTTTATTTCTGATATATGAAGGAGGAGCTCTACAGTAGATAACCATGAATTTAGAGCTCCCTGCTTTATGGCGTGTTCCTTTCATAAGGAGCATGTGTGGCAAATGCTGAATTATGATGAGGTGTTTCTTATGTGGTGTTATAATAGAATAATTGTTCATTCCGGTATGAGTATGACATTGAGGGCCTGGTTGCAAATTCTCTTGCTTGTTCTTTTCATATAAAAAAGCTAGATTATTTGTATTCTTTTTCCTACTTTCACTATGCTTTTTATTTTTATGGGTGTTTCTGGAAATAAAAACCAGCGTTGTTCTTATGATTTTGTCTTACATGGTTATGTATGTGTTTAATTACAGTGGTGACCTTCTCAGCGTGATATAAATATTCTTTCCATACCAAAATGTATCTGTTCCTTTGTAACAAACCATGTAATCCCTCAATCCTATTCTGTGACAGTTTTCCTGTTGTTTCGTTTAAAACAGTTTTTGTAAAATTGTAGATAAGTACAATAATATGGGCCATGTAATAAAAAAATGAAGTTTCCATACTGGTTCAATAATTAATCCACAAAGATTTAGGTATTCTGCAGAATGTGTTTATGACAGATAATCTGCAACTGATCCAGATTTGAAGTTGAAATTGAGACAGTTATCAGAGTTTTTGCCTGTCACATACAGTTATAAAACTTGTAGTTTTCTTTTCATACAAAATGTATTAATGGAAACCCAGAGAGTTTACCTAAAGCTTTGTCATAAAAAGGAAGGAGCTGCATGCTCATTGCAAATGAAGTTGAATGTGTATAAAATTTCAGTTATGGAAGTAATGGAAAGATTAAGTATTGTATAGGGTTGTCAATGGCTTCAACTTAGGTAAATTTCTAATACTTGAGTATTAAAGGGAAATGTAGTTCAAATCCAAGGAGCCAGCTGACAGTGGGCTTCTTTGCTGCGTTTATACTTCATTCACCAGACTCAGATGGAATATTGGCTACAGCCAGGCAGTAGCTTCATTTAGACTGCATGACTTAAATTGTCCAAGGGAAATCTCTGCATGTGTGGTTATGTATGCATAGTGCTCCTCTACCACAGTCAAAACTTGAATGCTTGGAGGAGCAATCTTCTCTATGCATTTTTCAGGCTCATAGAAATTTGCTCCTGCATTTCTTGTTGAATCCTTACTCTATACGCTGAAAACTTAACATATCTTCAAATTACAAACTGTTTCAAGTCGCCAGAAACTTTCAGTAGAACAGCCCCTTAAGAAAACTTTGGAACTCCACCATCTTTCCTTTGTGATCAAATTTGCAATCTATGCTCCCAGTTATAAAAGTGTAACACATATCTTGTCTCAGATATTTTAATACAAGGGAGTAAGTGGACTGGTGCTACCTTGCAGAATGCATTGACAGTTTTTGCCAGCTCTCAACTTGTATAAATTTAAGTCAAGGATTTTGATCTTTTTGGAAACATGCTACCAAGTTCCAAAGATGTGTACGTTTTGGAATGAACCTTTAACTGAGAGATGAAGCTAACTTAATGAGTAGTTGCATTATACATGGACTTCTACAATGTATTCGGGAATCACTATCCGAACTATGTCGTAAAATTGTATTGGAAAAGTACATTATACTTGTCAAACTGGTGATTAGTAACAAGGAAACTGAAGTTGTGTACTCTCTCTGGAATTGGTTTGATCCAGAATAACAAAATATGTGCAGTTTTTTAAAATGACATCTCATTTTGTTTTAGTTATCGTACTTCCAAACACACAACAAAATTTTATGATCCCAGCTGATTGAAATATTGGACAAGTCGGATTCCAGAGTGAAACCCAGCTTGATTGAGCATAAGATTTTGGCTGCATTTATTGACAGGCGGAGCATGCATGCTATTCCCCATGTGTATTAATAGATGAGGGCAGGCAAAAGACTGGGAAAGGAACAGGGTGAGGGCAGGCCCCCATGCTTATTCTCTCACACCGCTTCGAGTGTGTTCAATCGAATATGAACATATGCAATTGCCCACAGTTGCTTAATTTTTATTTTCCTTTTTTCTTTTCATGTGATTGTCAGTCATTGCACCTATTCATAAGAGGTTACCAATTTTCTTTTAATAAAAGAACACAAAAGTTTATCATACTTGAAAGCAAAACATTTGCTAGGCTACACAACCATTTGAAATGGTCATAAGGTTTTAGAGTAGATTTGCAGCTCGGGTTGTGGATGTTTGTAGTTGGTTGGCTCACCAAGCTAGTTTGTTGTTTCTCGGATGTTTTGTTACCATGCTGGGTAACATCACTGCAGCCTCCAATGAAGCACCGTTGTGTTTTCCCATCTGTTATTTAAAGTCTGGAGTCCGTTGAGCTAGCTTACCTCACTTCCTCTCTCGTTTAGAGAGGGGAATGTTCAACAAGAGCTGGGTGTCGTTGAGGACCAGCTGCTGAAATAAGTGCATAGGTGCAGCAAGGAGTAAAGAAGGCAAACTATATTTTGGCCTTCACAGTGATAGGGTTTAAGTATAGCAACAAGCATGTCTTGCTACAGTTATGCAGTACATTGGTGAGGCCACACCTGGAATAGTGTGTGCAGTTTTGGTCTCCTTATCTCTCTCACTCTCAAACACACAGAATCTCTACAGTTTGGAAACAGGTCATTTGGCCCAACAAGTCCACACCAACCCTCTGAACAGCATCCCACCCAGACCCATCTCCCTACCCTTTCCCTGTAACCATACATTAGCCATGGCTAATGCACCTAACCTATACATCCCTGAACACTATGGGCAATTTATCTTGGCCAGTCCACCTAATCTGCACGTCTTTGGACTGTGGGAGGAAACGGGAGCACCCAGTGGAAACATATGCAGACACTGGGAGAATGTGCAAACTCCACACAGACTGTTGCCCAAGGGCGGAATTGAATCCAGGTCTGTGGCACTGTGAGGCAGCAGTGCTAACGTGAGGAAGGATGTGGAACAAGTACATGGAAGTTTGACCAAATTGATTCCTGGGATGGCAGACTGACATATGAGGAGAGTTTGAGTCAGTTAGGATTGTATTCACTGGAGTTTAGAATGAGGGATGATCTCAGAGAAACCTATAAAATTCTAACAGGGTGACTAGGAAAGTTTTAAACGGAAATGGGCCAAATGCTAGCAAATGGGACTAGATTAATTTAGGTTATTGGGTTGGCATGGGCGAGTCGAACCGAAGGGGCTGTTTCTGTGCTGTACGTCTCTGACACATTGTGTTTTCAAGAAGCTTCAAGATGTAGCTCTTGTGGCTAAAGGGATCAAGGAATATGCGCAGAGGGCAGGATTAGGTTATGAACTCCATGATCAGCCAAGATAATATTGAAAAGCAGAGCAGGCTCGAAGAATCAACTGGCCTACTACTGCTCCTATCTTTATGCTACTTTAGTTTTATTTTGATACAATTCATGGATTTGTTCAATCCTTTTGTTCTTCACTTAAGGTCTCTTCCTGAGACCTTTCTAAACTAACTGCTAATTTAGTCTATTAACTATTTAATATGTATTTCTTAAAATCTTACCTTCAACAGATATTTTGGATGTACTCCTCTTTCTGCTATCTCAACATCATCTCTTTCTGGAGCATTCCTGCTTTTTGACCATTTTTTTCATTGTGGGTGTTTCACTGAAGTGGAGTTGGCTGGAACGGTGTTGGCAGTGACTTCTGGCTTGTAGGCTCAATACGTTGCCTCTTGGAACGGCAATGGGGTGTTGGCTGCAGCGATTGGTGGAGTGGGGACTCATGGCTGTAGTAGGCCTGGAGCGTGGACTGTTTTGGCAGCAACTGTGGTTGTGTACGTGCCCAGAACGAGGGCTCCAGGCTGCGGTCGGCCCAAAACAGGGACCTTGCAGAAGTCCATGTTTTGGACTCTGGCTGATGAAAATGAACTGTTTGAGTGCGTTCTTTTCATTCTTTTGTAACTGAAAATGGTGGCAGATGCAGTGACAGAACACTCTTTTTTTCCACTGTATCTCCCTAGATATGTGACAATAAATCATTCATTAATTTGTTGAGGAGCTGGTTGAGGGTGGTAGCGTTAGCAATATTTAAGGGACATTTGGAGAGGTGCATGAATGGAAGGCGTTTGGAGGGATATGGGTCAGCTGCTGGGCAATGGGATGAGATTAACTTAAGATATCTGGTTGGCGTGACTAGTTGGACCAAGGGGTCTGTTTCTGTGCTGTAGAATTCTATGACTTCTAAGCCACTCTGTTTTCATCTTGGACTACTTAGAGTCTTTAGAAACTTTTTTGAAGTCAGAACTAGGTGAAAGGGCTGCTTGAGTAAAGCTATGTATGTGAGTTTAAAAATGCTTAAAATCTGTTCAAAATGCGTAGTTTATTCAAATTTCTTAGGAGGAAAAAATGTTGATACTGGGCAATGGTTTACATACAACAAATGGTATATTGCATTTATAATGTTAAACAGAATTTGTAACAATTCAAGTCAAATATAAATCTATTAGCACAGGTGATTTTAAATGTTTTGTTAAAATATGTCGAACAGTTGTTGACAAATGGTCTGGATGGATATCTTATCCACAGTGTATGGTTTTCTTGTGATCAGTTAACTTGTTTTGCTGTAAATGAGATGTAATATTGGGTAAACTCTCTGTTCCTAGAAAAAGTTGTGGTGTTTATGTCCCTCACTAGATGGAGGAATTAATTTTGATTCTTGGATTCCATGTCACTCAAATCGAAGCTGCGTCTGAATGCATGCAATAAACATGATGAATTTTCCCTCAAAATGCATTTTTTGACTTATTTGCTTAAATATTGAAGTTTTATATATAGTAAACTTCGAATAAAGATTTATCTACATAGATTTCTTGTCAATGTTACCTTAACTATCTAACCCTACATTGAAAAAGGAAATGGCCACACTTTAACCGCAACCTCCTGCGACAATGTTTCTATTGGTGGAGAGGAGCAAATCGTGATAATTTGCTTAGGTGGATTTCATTATAAATGTGGGCTTATTTCTGTTTTTCTCAAGTTTCTAAGCTCCAAGCATCTCATTTTAAAAACTGTGATAGAATTATTTCTGTGAAATATGATTTATTATCCCACTAATCAGACATTGCTAGAGGATTGCACTTTGGCCTAATGGAAGTGTTTAGGCTAGTTCACTGTAAATATGCCAGATTAATTTATTTTTATCACCTTTTCAATTTATTATATAGGAGCATAGGAACAGGTATAGGCCATTCGGCCTGTTGAACCTGTCTGCAATTTAATACGGTCATGGCTGATTAAATATTTCAAAACCTTTTATTCACTCCATTCACAGAACCATATAAGCCACTGGCATTCAAAAATATATCGGCCTCTATCTTAAACATACTCAAAGACTGAACATCCACAGCCATTTGTGTTAGAGAATTCCAAGTGTTGAATAATATAATTTCTTATCATCTTGGACCTAAATGGCTTTCTCCTTATTTTTAAATTGTACCCCTAGTTTGAGACCCAACATCTTGCCTGCATCTATCTGGTCTATCCCTTTTAAATATTTTGTAGGTTTCAATGAGACCACCTGTCATTTTTCGAAATGCTACTGAATGCAATCTGTTTGCCCAATTTCTCTCCATACGGCAGTACTAATTTCCCAGGAACAAGTCTGGTGAACCTTTTTTACAATCTGTGTGATGGTAATATCCTTCCTGAGATGAGATTAAAACTTACACGGTATTCCAGGTGTGGTCAAACCATGTTATACAATTGAGGCAAGACCGCACTACTTCTGCACTCAAATCCTCTTGCAATGAAGGCTAACATTCCATTGTCCTTCCTTCTAGCTTGTCACGCCTGTATATTAGCCTTCAGCGTTATCAGCAAGAGCACCTGGGTCCCTTTGAACATCTAACTTTCCTACCTGTGTACAACCCTTTCTCTTACTGAAGTGGATAACCTCAAATTTTTCTGCATTATATGTCCTCTGCCATGTTTTTGTCCATTCTTTTTATAAAGTGCTCTAGAAGGTTGCTCAATTGAGTACAGGAACTGCACGGAAAGAAAATGATATTTGTCCTACTTGTGAAAACTTGATAAGTTTGGTATGAATGAGATCAATATTTCTGTCAGTTCTGAAGTATAGCATTTTTTAAAAAGAGAGAACATGGCTTTATTATGTCATAACAAAGTTGGTAATTGTGGTTTAAATTTGAACATTGATTATATTGCCAGATTTCTCCAAATTTGCTGCATTTTTCCAATAACTGTCAATAGTGGTGTTTCTTGAGCATGCATATAACAGTACTCTTGTATTTAAAATAGATTTTCAGTTCTGTACTTAGATGAACTTTTATTTGATATTTTAAATTGTCCATAAATTTGGAACCGATATGTCTCACAACAAAGGTTTTCCCTTCCTGTATTGTCTTCACAATTGAACAAATATTTTCACAATTGATTTTTGTTTTTAGCATCATTAAGGTACATTTTTGATGACGTGCTAGTAACATTTAAAATTTTAAAAAAACTAACAATCAAACCTGTCTCAGAGAAGAGGACAACTCAACAGGTTATCTTTGCAAACTTTTAGTAAAATTTATTTTTCTTCATCCTTTGTTTGACAGATTAAGTTTGTCAAGTTAACATTCATTTAAAAGTATTGGCTGAATATAATTAAATCCATTTCATGTAAATTTGGCACTTACAGATTTTTGATGGATTATAATGAGACCTGAATCAATTCCACTGTGTAAATTTCAAGCAGTTCACTTGTTCTGTTGCCTTAATTCCTAGTTGTGTTTAAACTGTTCTGTTTTGTTTGATGGTAGTGCACCCTGACTTTCGCCACTTCTCTTGTTCCAATCCCTGTCTCAGCTCAGTAACGAGCATGTCCAAATAACTATTATTCATACAATTTACTTTTTTTTTCAAAAAATCTGAATTAAATTGCTCTGTCAAAATGTTGGGCCTCAAATAGTTTGTAATGTTAACAAGCTGTCAGGTTTTACCTGCATCCACTCTACATTTGCCACAGATGATTTTGTCTTGCAACAGTACAGTTTTTTTTTTATATTTATGAAAATGAACTTTTTCTTATTCCAAATCTTCAGAAGAAGGGTCCCAACCCAAAACATCAGCTTTCCTGCTCCTCTGATGCTGCCTGGCCTGCTGTATTCCTCCAGCTCCACACTGTATTATCTTTGACACCAGCATCAGCTGTTCTTACTGTCACGTAGTCAAGTTTAAGATACTTTTAAAATTATTTTTCAATTCTTGAACAAACTGGATCATTCATTCAGGTTTCTTGGCAAACCTGTCCTGTTTATAGTGTGGTGAATTTGACAGTAGGGAACTGCCGAAATGTGTGATTCATGCAATTGCACTTGCAGTAGTGACCATTGTTTTGATGTTACTACGTGCTCACAATTCAAAGTTGTATTTGTGGGTCTGCCATGAGCTTTCATTGTTTTGAGACAGGAAATTCCCAGAAACACGCCTTTACCTTCTATGGTTCGAATAAAATGATCACCAAACTTTTTAAAAAAAAAATGCAGTTTC
>NC_063335.1:11621980-11632984 GCF_021869965.1 Rhincodon typus
AGCCTTCCTGCTCCTATGATGCTGCTTGGCCTGCTGTGTTCATCCAGCTCTACACCTTGTTGTCTCAGATTCTCCAGCATCTGCAGTTCCTACTATCTCTACCAGATAGGTGTGTGTGTGTGCGTTTAGGAAGAGATGGGGGAGCAGAAGATTTCGGAAGAAGAATCTAACACTGAGGGTGCTGAAAAGGCCCAGGAGAGCCCTAACAGCTGCTAAGACAACAAAGCTATGGTGGGACAAATCAGACAGGAACATGAAACCTCACAGCCACGCACCTCCGGGGGTCTGAGATACGTGGACATTATTCTTTTACAGTTCTGCTGACTGTGAACCAATTGATTAGGAGGCCACTGTGTGTTCTTTTCGACATACTTCATTGACTAAAAAGTGATTAATTTTGCATTATTGATTTTACTTTCTACTTGTGATATGATGATTTTGACGCTGGAAGCTGAACTGAGATACCACCATACTCTGTATTAATTACACATAGCTGATACTCCAGGGCTGCAATGTTCCAAGTTACTTCTCTGTTCAAGTGAACACTGATAAGGAGCACTCACTGTGGAGAAGACTCCCCCCATGTTTGTGACATCCTACTTTATAACCATTGCTGCTTTCTGCCCTTTGTCTTCCTCCAGTCCTGCAGAATGTTGGGATCCTGAACTGTGCCACTGCAATCACTGCACATCCTCAGCACTGAGGTTCCAGCACCCTGAGGTGCACAAATGCTAACATGTCCCACCATAGGCCTCCTGTGTGTGCCTTGCCTGCAGATATACTGAGAAGACCTTGCCTGGCCATGAAAACACCAGGCAGGAAAGTAACCTTCATTTTCTGCACTCTATGGAAGCCAGTCAGTTGTCTGCATCACGTTCTCGAATTGCCTGTGCAGGGCCCCCTATCAAAGGCCTAATGTCCTATTGAACTGTTGGTAGCTTGCAATGCACAATTTGGTCTTTGCATTACTTACATTATAACAATGACTATACTTAAACTATTTCTTCTGCAAATGCTGTGAGATGTCCTGGGGTCATGAAAAGTACAATATAAATGCAAGTCTTTCTTCCCCTGTATGACCCACTGAGTTTGAGTGACCTAGGAAACCATCAATTTTCACATCGGTCTGTTCTCAGCTGCAAAGTGGAAGATTTATTGTTGGGGTGTAGCAAGTTCAAAAATAAACAAACATTCTGAATTTTTTGGAGAATGCCTTGATACTCAGTAAAATTTTTTAATTTGTTGAAATTAAAATCTCAGTGTAATAATTCCAGACTGGTAAACAGGATGTGTGAAGAACAGCGATGATTAAAATGTTGAGCATAAAGCAAAATAATATTGATGTCAGAAATGAGAAACTTCAAGTCATTGACTCTAAGCTGAGGATGCAGGTAACATTTGGGTCAAGCAACTTCTGTGCAGACAGGAAGGTAGGATTTACATTTCAGCGTGATAGCCTTTCATCAGAAGATTATAAAAGGTCATCAATCCAATTTAAGTGTCTACTTTAGAGTGGTAGCAAAGGAAGCACATTCATGTTAGTTTAATTTTTAAGCTGAAAGTGAAAAAGGATTTGCAAAGGATAAAGTCAACTATTGCGGTTCCTGAAAAAAATCTGAAGGTCCGACCCCTCCATATAAAAACCAAGATCATATGATGGCAACAACTATCAGCACTTTCAGAAATGGCATCTCACCACTTTACCACAAAGTTTTCCTTCCAATGTAGCTGATTGAAAGATAAGCTTAAAAGCTAGCTTGGAAAACAGAGATACAATACAACATAAACTGAAGATATGAATTGGCTGAAGACTTGCTACTTGCTAGCATTGGAAATGGAACAGAACTGTATGGACAGGTTGTCTCTACATTTGAAATTGTAATAATCATTTTATCTATATGTAACTCAAATGACATAAGTGGACTCTGTTTACTTGAAGGTCTCTAGTGGGTTTATTTACAGCTAAACTAATATTGCAGAATAGACTAAACTCTGGTCAGATAGTCATACAGCATGGAAACAGACCCTTTGGTCCAATTTGTCTGTGCCGACAGGACATCCCAATCTGAGCTAGATGTATTTGCCTGCATTTGTCCTGTATCCCTCTAAACCCTTCCTGTTCATATACCCATCCAGATGCCTTTTAAATGTAATTGTACCAGACTCCACCATTTCCTCTGGCAGCACATTCCATACACAAACCACTCTCTGTCACCCTCAGGTCCTTTTTAAATATTTCCCTCTCACCTTAAACCTATGCCCTCTATTTTTAGTCCCCCCCACCCGAGGAAAAAAACCTTGGCTATTCAACCTGTCCATGCCCCTCATGATTTTATAAACCTCTACAAGGTCACCGTCAGCCTCTGATGCTCCAGTCTATTCAACCTCTCTCTTTGCTCAAACCCTCCAGTCCTGGCAATATCCTTGTAAATCTTTTCTGCACCCTCTCAAGTTTAACAACATCCACAGGGTCATTGCCTGTGCTTCAGGTCCAACAATACAGAGATCCTGTGATAATGTCATGACATGCATGTCTTGCAAAGATCTTGGAATACAGGGAAATTTTATGGTGGGTATGAAAGACCACACTTGCCACATAGCTTTCTTGCATTTGATGTCCCGGTTGCAGTGTCTATACTATTTGTTGGATCTAATGCTTACAAGTGCTGTAGTCCAACGAAAAAAGCTTTATGTTTTCTATCACTGCCAGCAATAAATCAATGTTCTGATATTTCTTTTTTTCCAAGACATCTTTTTGGAATATTTTGATAGGTATTGAGGAAATCACCCACTCCATTATCTGTTCTGACAGTTCAGCCACTGAAAAGTCATTTCCATTGTCTTTATTAGGATTTCTACTTTCAAAAAGATCTATTGATTCCTATGGCTTTAATCTGTAGGACAAAAATCCTACGCAATGAATTCTAAACTTGACTCTTACAGACAGTCGATTTCCTAGTACTTGCATAGCCTTTGGAGTTTTTCTGACCCTATTCAGATATGTCTGAGATATCAACTTTGTGGTTATGAACTGTTGCATATTTTCACAGCGCGCCTGACTGATTCTGCAACTGCTTGATCTATGAAGCACAGATGCATCTTTTGTTTAAAAGGTTTATCTCGGATAGGAAATCTGTGGCTTTCCAGCTCATGGTGCAGGAATTAGTACAAATTCTTACACTATTCTTTTGACTTTCATTTTTATATTTCATACAGTGCTGAAAGCATAAAAGGAGTGCACAGTCATTAGCATTTGTTTCTATTTTTGACTTGATACCATTTTACAGCTTCTTCTATTGGCTCCAACCTATTCCCCAATGCAGTTGTCTGAATCGAGGTGTGCTTTCTTGTAGTTCAGTATTGGACTAATTCCCCATGGCCTATCGTATTTGAAATAGCCTTTGGAAAGATTAGGCTCGAATCAGCTAGATACCAGCATGAACCTGGCTATCTTGTGTCCAAGTTGGCAAAGAAGTATCGATTTCTTTTGTTTTCTGTACCATGGGAAACTCTGGTTTGCTGTTGTATTTTATTTGCTGCTCTTCCCCTTGGTCTTCAAGCTGTAAGGCTAGATTCTTCTTGTTGTTTCTCCCAGCTGCACACCATGCAATAATATTCCTGCATTATCTAAAAGTAACAACAAAGTACATAGTATCCTTTTACTTGAAGATCTTGGGTGGGTTTACTTACAGCTAAACTAATATATATGCCACACCGTAATCTCCAGACAGCCTGTACCTCAGTGCTTAAGTACAAAGAGCCTGAGGCCATGTGAAGAAATCCAGGTACTTGGTTCGTTTACATGTTGAGTTCTTAAAAGGGCATTTCTCTAAAGCTGATAAGATAACAGACATTTGAAAATGGGCTCTCAGGCAAACAAACTTAAATGTAGTTCCCAGTGCTGGTATTGTAATCCACTGTGAATATCAAGCATTCATTGTGCTGGAACATGCTTGTTAAGGTGGGTCAGAAAGCTGCTCACCAAGGCTTTACAATCAACAGGTATTCCCAATTTTACAGAGAAACACAGATGTATTTATATAGCATTCATACTCCTCCTCCCACACCAACTCTGGAGCCCTTCAAAGTCCTACCCATGACCCCCTTCTATTTCTCACCCACAAGTTTCCATCAGTAATATAATCCAAAATGTCCAATTCCACATGTGTATTGATAATATGTGGTTTTACCTCATCAGAACTCTCACTGAGTATTTCTGGTATTGACAGGCCGCTTACCCATATCCTTACACTGGACCTTGTACTGGCTAATGAGCCTGGCCAGGTGACTGACCTTTCAATAGGGGCGCATTTTGGAAACAGTGATCACAACTCCTTAAGTTTGAATCAGAGATAGTAGGAACTGCAGATGCTGGAGAATCCGAGACAACAAGGTGCAGGGCTGGATGAACACAGCAGGCCAAGCAGCATCATATCGTGGGTTCGAATCCCACCGCTACCAAAAAAAAAGCGTTGGTGACGTGTCCGAGGTGGACACAGAACAAGGGTGTTTAGCCTCTCTGCTCCTATGATGCTGCTTGGCCTGCTGTGTTCATCCAGCCCTGCACCTTGTTGTCCTTAAGTTTGAAGATAGGTATGAACAAGGATAAGAGAGGACATTGCGGGAAGGTACTAAACTTGGGGAGGGCAAATTACATCACTATTAGTCAGGAGCTAGGGAGTGTTATTTGGGAGGAGTGGTTATCAGGCAAGTCCACATTTGACATGTGGGAACTGTTTAAAGACCTGCTGACGAGAGTTCAAGACCGCCCTGATCCAGTAAGGAGGAAGGACAAGGATGGCAAGGTGAGGGACCCTTGAATAAAGTGGGAGGTTATGAATTTAGTCAAAAGGGAAAAAGAAGCCAATGTAACATTTAGGAAGCTAAAATCGGACAGGGCCCATGAGGAATGGAAAGAAAGCAGAAAAGAACTCGGGCAGGGAATTAGGAGAGCAAGAAGGGGCCATGAAAGACCTCGGCAAGTAAGGTTAAATAGCATCCCAAAGCATTCTGTACATACATTAAAAACAAGAGTATAACTAGGGAGAAGGTAGGACCACTCAAGGATGAAGGAGGGAACTTGTGCTTGGAGGCAGAGGAGGTGGGTGAGATGCTAAATAAGTTCTTTGCATTATTATTCACCCAGGAGAATGATATGAATAGGGAGATTTGTGTGGAGCATGCTAATATGCTAGGGCATTTTGAGATCAAGAAAGAGTTGGTGTTGGCTCTCTTGAAGAGTGTTAAGGTGGATAAGTCCCCAGGGCCCAATGGTATCTACCCCAGGTTATTGAAAGAGGCAAGAGAGGAGATTGCTGGAGCCTTCAGCAAGATCTCTGTATCTTCATTGGCCACTGGAGAAGTCCTGGAGGACTGGTGAGTAGCTAATGTTGTTCCTCTATTCAAGAAGGGAAATAGGAATAGTCCAGGAAACTATAGACCGGTAAGTCTCACATCGGTGTTTGGAAGCTATTGGAGAGAATTCTTGGGGATAGGATTTATGAGCATTGAACTAATTAGGGACGGAGAGCATGGCTTTGTGCAGGGCAGGCCATGTCTTACTAACTTGATTGAATTTTTCGAGAAGGTGACAAAGGTGGTCGATGAGGCTACAGTAGTGGATGTTGTCTACATGGATTTTAGTATGGCTTTCAACAAGGTCCCACACGGTAGGCTCATCCAGAAGATTAAGATGCATGGGATCCATGGTGAGTTGGTTGTGTGGATTCAGAATTAGCTTGCCCATAGAAGGCCAAAGGGTCGTGGTAGAAGGTTGTTTTTCAGGCTGGAGGTCTGTGACTAGTGACGTTCCACAGGGATCCATTCTAGGACCTCTGCTGTTGTGATATATATGTATGACTTGGATGAAAATGTAGATGGGTGGGTTAGTAAGTTTGCAGATGATACAAAGATCAGTGGACTTGTGAATAGTGTAGAAGGTCGCCAAAGGATACAGTGGGATATAGATGTGTTGTATAGATGTGGCAGAGAAATGGTAGATGGAGTTTAATCGATGTAAGTGTGACGTGCTGCACTTTGGAAGATCAAGTGTTAAGGCAAAGTATACAGTTAATGGCAGGACCCTGAACAGCATCGAAGCACAGAGGGATCTTGGGATTCAAGTCTGTAGCTCCCTGAAAATGGCCACGCAATTAGCTAGGGTGGTGAAGAAGGCGTATGGAATGTTTGCCTTTATTGGTTGGGGAATTGAGTACAAGAGTCAGGATGTCATGTTGCAGCTTTATAAGACTTTGGTTAGGCCACACTTATTGCATTCAATTCTGGTTGCCCCTTTACAGGAAGGATGTGGAGGCTTTGGAGAAGGTACAGAAGAGGTTTACCAGGATGCTGTTTGGATTAGAGGGCATGAACGTGCATTTGGAAAAGCATGACCTAATTATGGACAGTGAGCTTGAAGAGGCTAGATAAACTTAGGTTGTTTTCTCTGGAGAGGTGGAAGCGGAGGGGAGATTTCCTATAAGTCTATTAAATTATGAGATGCGTTGATAGAGTTGACGGTCAGAATCTTTTTCCCAGAGTTGAAATGTCAAAAACTAGGGGCATGCATTTAAGGTGGGAGGGGGAAAGTTTAAAGAAGATGTCATAGATCATATAATCCCTACAGTACGGAAACAGGCCCTTCAGCCCAACAAGTCTACACCGATCCTTGGAGCATCCCACCCAGACCCATCCCCATATAACCTACAATCCCTGAACACTAAGGGCAATTTAGCATAGCCAATCCACCTAGCCTGCACATCTTTGGACTATGGGAGGAAACCCATGCAGACACAGGGAGAACGTGAAAACTCCCCACAGACAGTCACCCGAGGCTGGAATTGAACCTGTGTCCCTAGTACTGTGAGGCAGCAGTGCTAACCACTGAGCCACTGTGCCACCAGGATGGTCAAGTTTTTGTTTTACACAGAGTGGTAGGAATCCGGAATGTGCTACCAGGGGTGGTGGAGGATAGGGGCATTTAAGGGATTTTTTAGTAAGCACATGAATATGCAAGGAATGGAGGAATATGGACCAAGGGTAGGGAGAAGTGATTAATTAATTTGGCATCATGTGCAGCATAACATTGTGGGCCAAAGGCCTGTTCCTGTGATGTGCAGTTTTATGTTCTATGTTCTTCTGGACTGTCAGAATTTTACTCCAATTAAGTATCACGGAGACCAAAACAAGTGTCTTAAATCCTGCCACAATCTCAGATTCCTACCACCAATACATTCTCCTGTTACCTCGGACTGAACTAGATACCTCATAACAAATTTGATCTTGAGCTGAACTTTGAATTCCATGTGTTTCTCAACACCAACACCTTTCCCTCTAATGTAACCCATCTCTACGCTTATCCCTGTCCTGAAACCTTCATGCGTATATTTGGTTATCTGCAGACTTGGATGTTTCAGTGTTTTCCAAGCCAGCCTTTCATCTTCCACTGACCAAACACTGCAGCTATTTTAAACCTTTGCTGCCTGTACCCTTACTTATATCAAGTCCCATTTACCCACCACCCATGCCACTAACCCACACTGGCATCTGGTATCTGAAAGTTTTGATTTTAAAATTTTCTTCCTTGTGTTTAAATCTCTCCATTGTCTTGTACCCTTCCGTTTCCTCGAAACCCCTCTAGCATTACAATATTTCAAAAACTCCCTGCTCCTTCCATTCTAGCTGTTGATGCATACCTGACTTCCTTTGGTCCAGCATTGGTATGCACATTTTCAACTTTCTAAGTCTTATATTCTGAAATTACCTTCCTCGTTCATCTTTAAGACACTCTGTAAAACTAACTGCAATTGCTCTCAATGCTTTTGTATAGTATTGTGCCTGGTTATGTTCCCTTGAAGCATTTCAGTGCACTTTACTGTATTAAAAATACCATATAAATGCAAATTGGTGTTTCTATTAATGCTATGATGAAAATCAGTACTAAAGATGTTGAAATAATTTAAGATAAATGTCCTATTTGAATTTTATCCTGAAGGATAATGAATATTATCTAAGTAGTAAAGAATTGAGACATGTATTTCAAGTTAAAGACCAGATAATATTGCTTCTGTATGGGGAAATATGACGGAAAAACAGTAGCAGATTCCATATAACGTTCAAACAGTCTTGACAAGAATGGATTTAGAAGAAGGTCACATTAAACTGATTCACTGTAAATTTTTCAGGGAGAATTGAGTTTGTGCTGTCTGGTGAAAATAACTTACTTGGATGTTCAGAGGATTTGAAAAAAAATTCACAACAGAAACTTTTGAATATGGTTAAGACATGGGGGCTGTTAATTAAGCATAGTAGCTATAAATTAAAAGTTAACAATGTTATTCTTAGCATGAAAATGTAACAAGATTTTTGTGACTCACTATATTCACAGATACAGGTCTGAATTGGCTGGGTACATGGAATTGAAAGCTGCATTTAAATGAAATTTAATCAGAATCAGTTAAAGGGAATTGCTACAAAATTCTGCAAGTCCTTATAAAAGTAGACACACCTTTTAAAGGGCCAAGATTTAACTAACAAGAGGCCCAGATATTGAAAGTCTCTGCCCTCTTTTCCCTGTGATAATACCCACCAAGCTGATACAGATCGTGACCTCGTGAGAATTATGGTTTTATGGAATTAACGGGAAATTAGCTAACTGGATTGACAAGAGACTTGGCAATAGGAAACAAACGGAAATAATTAAAGCAGAACAAGCTGTCTGTGAATTGACTAAACAAATTACACCAGCAACTGTTTTAAGTCCCCTGCTGTTCAGAGTATCCAGAATTGATTTGGGAAGTAGGCATCTGCTGAAATCTAGCATTGCTAAGCAACCAATTTAAAGGTCAACAAATAGCATTAAAAAAAGTAGCTCAGTACTCAAAGATTCAGACTTGCTAAGCAATGGCAGGTCAATTTTGATTGCAGATATAAATGTGACATATTTGCATACTGGAAACAAATGTAAATTTACTTTTATCTGTCCTTGGGGTGCAACTGTTGCTGATGAGGCCAATATTTATTGCGCATCCCCAATTACCTTTGAAATGCTGCTGGTGGGCTGCCACTTTGAACCCCTGTGGTTATATGGTTTATGTACATTTGCAATGCTGTTCGGAAGAAAGCTCTCGGATTTTGACCCAGCAACAGTGAAAGAAGAGAGATCTAGCTATCTGGTGTGGAGCTGGAGGAACACAGTTGCAGAGGAGCAGGAAAGTCGATGTTTCAGGTCAGGAGCCTTCATCAGGGTTGGGAAGGGGAAGGGAGCTCAGAAGTAAATAGAAGAAGGAGGGATGGGGCTGGGAGAGGTAGGTGGGATGGTGATAGGTAGATGTAGGTAGGGGATAGGTCTGTGGGAAGGGTGGGGTGGATAGGTGGGGAAGAAGATGGACAGATCAAGAAGGCGGGGATGAGAGGGACGGTTGGACATGGGATGAGGCCCGGGGTGGGGAGATTTTGAAACTGGTGAATTCTATGTTTATGCCATCAGGCTGTAGGCTTCTGAGGTGGAATATGAGGTGCTGTTCCTCCAGTTTGCGTGTCGCGTCATTGTGACACTGGAGGAGGCCCAGGATCGTCATGTCACCCAGGGAGTGGGAGGGGGGGGAGTTGAAATGGTTGGTGACCGGAAGGTGTTGTTGATTATAGCGTACAGAGCGCAGATGCTCCGTGAATCGGTCACCAAGTCTGCGCTTAGTCTCGCTGATGTAGAGGAGGCCACATCGGGAAAAACGGATGGAGTTATCTGGTGGCTATGGTTGAGTAGGAACATGCCCTGGTTTTTCTTCTGTTCTTGTGGATAGAAGAGGTTGAGAGTTTAGAATATGTTATTAAAGCAGATTTGCCAAATTGCGGCAGTGCATTGATAGACAATACACATTGCTGTCACTGCTCGCTGCTGGTGGATGAGGAACCGATCAAGCCAGTTGCATTATCTTGGATTATGTTGAACATCTCAAGTTCTGTTAAAAGTGTGTTGGCAGCCAGACAAGAGGAGAGTATTCCATCAAATTCTTGACTAATGTCTTGCATATGGTGGACAGGCCTTTGTCCTGGGTGAGATATGCATATCAAGCTGGGTCAGAAAACAGTTTTCTCAATTTTTCCCTCCTATTACTTTAGCTTCTATCTCAAATTTCACCACTTTCGGAGGATTATGTAGTTTGGTTGTGGTGCACAGTATACATTTTATGACAGAAAGGTATTCAAATTGTATGGGAAAGGTTGGCTTGACCAGAAATGTCTTTTGCTGCCTGTTGTTGTTCATACATCTAATGAGGGATCATCACCAAAGAATTCTACATGTAAATACATCATTTCCAGGGAGTGGCCACAACATTTGTGTCTTAAGGTGTGCTACCCATTTCTTTTATGATCAAAGTAAGTGAACGATTGGCTCCTTGGAAATACTGCTTCGCCATTCAAAATATAGCTCAATACCATTGCATTTCAGAGCATATTACAACATTTTTTAAGATATAATTTAAAGATTCAAACAAGGGTCAGTGCAGAGGAGGCATGGCGGGGTGGGGGGTGGAAAGCGGGAGTGCGGTTTCTCTACAGTTTACCATCCTCTCTAAGGCAAGAACATTCTCAAAATTGTTATAAAGGTGACTTTGACAGAGACATCCAGCTATTCATGGAAGGTGAACAGTAATAAGTCACTGTAAAAGGGAAACAGCTTGCAAAAAAGTCTACATTTCTTTTTTAGACACTTGTATCATTTTTTAAAAAATATGACAAAAATAATTTCTCAGGAGTTGTTATGGTGGGGAAAGCATTCATCTTGTGGAAATACTGCTTGAAGATGCAATTCTTTTTATTTTAAAATAAACAGAATCAATTCAAAATAGCCAAGCTAACGTGTTTAACATAAAGTTTAAGGGTAAGGAAGTTATGTTGCACACTAGAGACAACAAGGTGCAGGGCTGGATGAACACAGCAGGCCAAGCAGCATCATAGGAGCAGAAAGGCTGACATTTCGGGCCTAGACCTTTCATCAGAAAA
>NC_063335.1:11633484-11658484 GCF_021869965.1 Rhincodon typus
ACTAGCTGATGCTGGCAATTGGAATATTTTCGGTCTTATCATTGTTAGAACATTTCATTGCTGAAGATGTCAGGAATTGTTTGCACTAACTTGATGTCAGAAGCAATTATGTAGTAAAGACAGGCTATCAACTGCAATTTGCTGTTTGAATGACTCACTAAGTGAGAAACTTGCCAGTATTATTCTGTAATCTTATTCTAAAAATCCAAGTGTGGTCTGAATTTTAAATACATTGCCTTTCTCCTTCTACCATATAGGGACATACTTTATTTTCTCTTGGGACAATTAGACTGGTTGAGACCAGAAAATCACTACAGGCAAGAGTAAAGGAATGTCTTGTACCTGTATTTGATAATTGTAAGTGATGTCCACTTTTGCAAAAAATTAGGAATTGCATATATTAAACTATTTTAGTTTTATATGTCCATGTTCCTTCCCTAAGCTTGAGGGAGTTTCAGCTGTCCAGAAGGACAGTTGAGAAATCTAAACTGCATAATTTTTCATAATTTTTGTTCAAGATAGCTGAGCCAAAGGCTGCACTGGGCTGTTCTGAATGCTTTATGACCCTCTTCTTTTTATAAGAGGGCAAATGTATGTGGAACTATTTTTCCAAATAGCATCTTTGTAGTGGAGTTGGCAGAAATGTGGGAGCAAGTTGCCTACCCTTGGTTGGGAGGTGCTGCTATATGGTTGGAGGAATGCCCAGATGTAGCTTGAAATAAATCCCATCAGTTGGGAAAACTGCCAAAAGAATTGTGGTGTATTATTCAAAATGTTCTGTGACCTGGTTCTAAAAGTAGGCAAATACATAAAGTTGTGTAGAATGCAAGCATCCTGCCAAATTTGATTTGATATACCCACTTTCTTGAAAAGTGAAATTGAGTGGACTGAGAGCAGGCCAATTGCTGTCAATCTTGGGTATTGCATTCCATGGGGAACCAGTGAAGCAGTTAATGGATGCTCAAATGTTGGCCTCAAGTGTTTCATATTTGTAAGGTTCTTTTCAGATCATGTCTTTCTTTGTATCTTTATGCATATATATGTTTAATAAAACTGAAAATACACAATTTTAACAATGCATCTTTTATATACTTTTATGTAGTAATATTTAGAAAATGGTGATGCAAAATTGATTAGAGAGCTTTGTTGCTTTACATAGAATTGCACAGAATGATTCGTGGAGAGATTTAGCCTCACTCGAACAAGGCTCCACATGGGCCTCTTTCCCACTGTCCCAACTATATCAGCATAATTTTCTAACCATTCCTCCTTCATTTTTTTTAATATAGTTTCCCCTCCAGTATATCTGAGCTCTGCACCTCAACTCCCCATTGTGGTGTCCAACTCCACATTCTCACCATTCTCTGGATCAATAAGTTTCTCCTGAATTCTTTTTTGAATTTATTAAGGGATACCTTACATTATTACCTTAAGTTTTGGACTCCTCTGCTCTCCCCACAAGTGGAATAATCTTTTCTACTTTTACCCTATCAAAGCATTTTTTTCTTTTTTTTTTCCAGAGAAAAGAATCTAAACCTGTTCAGTCTTTGGTAGTTGTTTCCCCATAGTTTTGCTATTAATTTAACAATAATGGATGAACAAAATTGAAAACTTTCTTGACTAGCAAGAAATTCAACAGCAATTTTAAACAAAAATCATTTCCTTTTTTTCAGTGCAGCTGTCACTCTTGACCTTAACAGCTGATCATAAAAATAAAGCTGCAGAGATGTTCTGGTCATGGCCTAACCACTTTAGAGCCACCAGTCAACAATCTGCTGACTTTATCAAAGTGATTGCTTGCATAGAAGAACCATCTTTATAAATGTGCAGCCTTTGGTGTTAGAAAAATCATCTTTTCCTATAAATGAACTTAACATGGAAATTAAGAGTCTGCCTAGTATTTAGTGCATTTTTTGTATAGGGTAGACAGTAACCTATGTATAATGAAGCCTCATTCACTCCGCTACAAATGTGGCCTGCTTCACTCTCACCCTTCCTAAATTTGATACTGTATGTTTTTTTGGGGCTTGGGGTGGGGCCATGTAGAAAGGCAGTATTTGGTATTACGAAGATTTATACATCCCAAACGGCCTGCATATACTTAAATTTCTTTTAAACTAGCAAAGCCCTGATTAAACATTATGCTCAACTCCTGGTCTGTACTATTTGGAATCCTTCAATCACAAAAGACTACATTAAAAAGCATGATAGTAAGACATATCCTTCCATGCTAGGTGATTTTTAGTTTAGTAACCTGGCTTTGCAAAATCATGCTCTCAAATTCAAATTCTTTTTGTACTGTATAGAAAGCCTCAGTGCTGCTAACAGGGTTGAAATTAATTTAGTTGACAGCAATAAGTTATTTTGGAAAACAATTACCTTGAGCAACTTCCAAGCTTGGTTGCCTCCCTCGTTAGATTTTTTTCAACTAGCTTCAAGTTTAACCACAATTGTATTAGTACTGAATCACAGACTTGGTTTGAATAACCAAGTTTCTCTATTACTGTCATTTCCTTTATCTCTGAATTTTTAAGGGAGCTTTGGTTCCATCACTTGTGTGATCTACTTACCAAGATGTCTCAGTATCTTTCTTTATGCTCACAGAGAGCCACAGATTCCTGCTATCACTAATTTAACAGGATGTGTTATCCAACAAGGATCTGTTATTGGATAAAGGCATTGAAACTCGTGTGTCCAAATTTTCTAATGATGCAAAGTTAGGTGGCATTATTAACAGTGTAGATGATAGCATAAAATTGATAGATTGGGTGAATGGGCAAAACTGTGGCAATTGGATGACAATGTAAGCCAGTGTGAGATTATCCATTTTGGACTGAAAAAGGATAGATCAGGGTACTTTCTAGATGGTATGATTTTAAATGCAGAGAGACTTATGGGTTTACATGCATAGATTTTTAAAATGCTGCAAACAGTTGCAGAGAATAATCAGAGATAGTAGGAACTGCAGATGCTGGAGAATCTGAAATAACAAGGTGTAGAGCTGGATGAACACAGCAGGCTGAGCAGGAAGGCTGACGTTTCGGGCCTAGACCCTTCTTCAAAGAATAATCAACCAGGCTAATGGAATACTGGCCTTTTATGTCTGGAGGACTAGAGTATAAGGATGCAGAATTGAGCAATATCATGGTTAGATCCCACTTTGAGTACCATGAGCAGCTTTGGGCATTGCACCTTAGGGAGGATGTATTGACTTTTGAGAGGAGTACAATGTAGGTTTCCAGAATGATAACTTAATCCTTGATGTTCAGGTATGAGGCGAGATTATACAAATTAGGCCTGCTTTCACTAGAATTTAAAGGTTAACTGGTGATCTCATGGAAGTCTCATGGGAGGGTCAAGAATCTAACTTCAATCACAGCAGATGTGGGACAGCTATGAGAAAGGGAACAGTTGATGCGGGCTGAGTGTCTTGTACTTAATTGCATGCAATATACAAAACAAGGTAAATGTGCTTATAGCACGCATTGAAATTGGTCAGTACTATGTTGTGGGTATCACAGCGACATGGCTACAAGGGGATCAGTACTGGGAACTATACATCCAAGGATACAGATCCTATTGAAAGGACAGGAAGATGGGCAGAGGGGTTGGAGTTGACTTGTCAGTAGGAAATAAAATTAAACTTATAGCAAGAAGTGATATATAGCCAAAAGATGCAGAATTGTGTGGCTCGGGTTGGGGAACTGCAAAGGGAAAAAGACCTTTTTGGGTGTTGTATACAGGGCTCCTAGCAATAGAAAATGAATCGGGAGATAGAAAAGGCCTGTAAGAAAGGCACTACTAGAATAATCATGGACCGTAGTATGCAGGTGGACTCAGCAAATCGGGTTGGTACTGGATTTCAAGAAAAGGAATTTGTGGAATGTCTACAAGATGGTTTTTTGGAGCAACTTGTGGCAGAGTCACTACGTAACAAGCAATTCTGGATTTGGTGATGTGTAACAAGGCTGACTTGATTAGGGAACTTACGGTGAGGGAACCCCGAGGGGCCAGTGACCATAATATGACAAAATTCACCCTGTGGTTTGAGAGGGAGAAGCTGGAATCAGCAGTAAAGGTAACTGCAAAGCCATGAGGGAGGGGCTTGCCAGAGTTGTTTAGAAGGGGCACTTAGCAGTGAAGACGGTGGAGCAACAATGGCAGGAGTTTCTGAGGGGGGGGCGTAATTCGGAGGCACAGCAGAAATTCAACGCAAAGAAAAAGCAGACTAAAGGGAGGATAAGGCAACAAAGGCTGACGAGGGAAGTCAAGGACAGCATAAAAGCAAATGTGAAAGTATATAATGTGGTGAAGATTAATGGGAAGCTAAAGGATTGGGAAGCCTTTAAAAACCAGCAGAGGATAATGTTTCTCTTTTTTTTTTAAAAGAAGATGATGAAACATGAGGGTAAACTGGCTAGTAATATAAAAGAAGTCATGTTATGCATTAACGATCTGGTTGAAGGAGGTAAGAGCATTGTTGCCAAGTTTGCAGATGGCAAAATAGGTGGAGGGACAGGTGGTGTTGAGAAAGCAGTGAGGCTGTAAAAGGACGAGGACTGGATAGGAGAGTGGGCATAGAAATACAGTGTGGGAAAGTGTGAGATTATGCATATTGCTAGGAAGAACAGAAGGTAGACCCATTTCTGAATGGGGCAAGGCTTTGGAAATCTGAAGTAGGAAGGGACTTAGGAGTCCTAATTCAGGTTTTGCTTAAAATTAACATGCAGGTTCAGTTGACCGCTAGAAGAATGCTTGCATTCAGTTCAAGACGGCTAGAGTTCAAGAGCAGAAATATACTACTGAGGCTGTATAAGGCTCTGGTCAGGTTGCATTTGGAATGAGTGTGGTTTTGGGCCCCTGATCCAAGGAATGATGTGCTGGCATTGGAGGGTGCCCAGAAGAGGTTTATAAGAATGATCCTGGGAATGAAGGGCTTGTCACATCGGGAGTGGTTGATGTCTGTGGGACTACACTTTGAGTTTAGAAGGATGGGCTTGGGAATGACATTGAAACTTGCAGAATAACTAGATAGAGAGGAATTGGCAAAGATGTTGCCACTTGTAGCAGAGAGTAGGACTGAGACAAACCTCTGAGTGAAGAGACAGACCTTTAAAACTGAGATGAGGAATTTCTTCAGCCAGTGGGTGGTTAATCTGTGGAACTCATTTTTGCAGAGGACTGGAGACCGAGTCATTGATTGTATTTAAGGCACAAATATGTTCTTGGTAAGGGGATCAAGGGGTTACAGGGAGAATGCAGGAGAATGGGATTGAGAAACATAGCCATGATTTAATGGCGGAACAGACTCGATGGGCCGAATGGCCTAATTCTACTTCTATGTCTTATGGTCTAACAAAAGTATACAATTCACTGCTGAACTCCTGCTTTCCACTCCGAGAAGTCCACCTGTGCCCCATGCTCCCCTATCTGGTTGCAATCTGCAGCATTAAAGATTCTGGGTAGATCCTGAATTGAGTCTGGAAGCAAGTGGGAGGTGTGGAAGCCCCTTTTTTAAAATTGTTATATAGTTACTGTTTCTTAAAAGGTAGAATTTCTGTTGTTTAAAATGTTTGGTTCTATTCTTGAACTAGGTTTAGCAGCTAAAAGACCATAAGACATGAGTAGAAGTAGGTCAATCAGTCTACTCCAATGTTCAAATGTTCAATGGCGTCATGGCTGAACTGATGATCCTCAACTCTGCTTTCCTGCCTTTTCTCCATAACCCTCGATTCACTTACAGCCGTGAATATACTCAGTGACCCAGCCATGACAGCCCTCTGTCGAAAAGAACTCCATGGATTCACAATCCTCTGAGAGGTTCCTCTTCATCTCTGTCTTAAATGTGTCACTTCTTATTCTGAGATTATGCCCTCTGTTTCATTTTGTAGAAGAGTCTAGGACTAATCTTTCTGCATCTACCCTGTCAAGTAATCTAAGAATTTTTTATGTATCCGTAAGGTCGCCTCTCATTCCAACAAGGACATGCCTGTCTACTCAGCCCATCTTCATAAGATAGTCCCTTCATATTTGATATGCCTGTAATCAGTATATCTTCCCTTAGATAAGAAGCCCAAAACTGTTGACAGTATTCCAGCTGTTGCCTGACTAGTGCCTTCTATAGTTTTAGCAAAATCTCTGTACTTTTATACTCCATTCCATTGAGATAAAGGCCATCATTCCATTTGCCTTCCTTTATTACCTGCTAAATTCATATGCTAGCTTCTTGTGATTCATGGATGAGGATTCACAAATCCCTCTTCTGCAACTTTCTGCAGTCTTTCTCCATTTAAATAATGTAGTGCATAACCTCAGACTTCTCCACATTATATTCCATCTGCCAAGTTTTTTTGCCCACTTGCTTAATCTATCTATATCCCTGTGCAGACTGTGTCATCCTCGCCACTTACCTTCCCACCTATTTTTGTGTTTTCCAGAAATTTGGCTATCACTCTTGGCAATTCACTTTTCTCACCCAAGTCATTGATGTATATTATAAATGAGACCTCAGCACCATCTCTTTGACATTCCACTAGTTACAGGTTGCCATCCTGAAAATGCCCCCTTATTTCAATTCTGTCTTCTTTAGTTAATCCTTGGTCGAGCACCAGGGCTATTATTATTAAATAGTGTAATGTGTGGCACTTTATCACACACCTGAAAATCCAAATATGTCCACAGCTTCCCCTTTATTTATCCTGCTTGTTACCATCTCAAAGAATTGTGGTAAATTTCTGCAGTCTAGCTGTTGATTGTGCAGTGATGAGTTGTTGTTTTCTGTTTCAGGTGGTATTTTAATTTTGCAGAGAATTTTATATCTAGTGGTTGAGACAGCATTACTTGGTTAGATTAAATAATTCCTAAATTTACTGTCCTGCTCTTTCAAAGCAAAACTTTTTGTAAAATTCCCTTCAAAGTTCAGCATAACAGTTATAAGTTGTTTTATATTTTCTTCCGTTCAGGTTTAAAGACTGTTCTATTGCAGGAGCATTGCTGAAGAGTCAGTCTGAGAGTTTTCCTCACTATAGCTGTCCATAACTTCAACAGCTGCTTGTTATGAATTTTTCATGTGGTGTCCCCTTATTTTTGTCTGACACAGGCTCCTGTGTTGAATTTAAATAAGCTATAAATGGTATGTGTTGAGAGGAGGAGAGGCAGAGCAACAGCGCTTTTGAATTGACTGACCCTCCAGTTCAGTGCTTGGTTTTCTCTTGTAGCAGTTTTGCTGTGAGAAAGTTTGTTGAAATGCCATTGCAGTTTTCAAGCTGTGGCTTGGCTGGGCCCTGAGCTTTTTTCAGTTGAACTAGTGTGGAGCAGTCACTGTCAGAGTTTGCTTTTGAACTTCACAGGCACATAAAGACCATCCAGTTACTTTACTAGAGCTCATTTAAATTAATTCATAGCAATTCATGGGTCATTGGTGTTATTTTCAGAAAGAGAAATTTGAATGTCTGGCCAAGAAACTGCCAGCATTTGACAGAATAAAACGCAGCTTGAGCTACCATGTTCTGTTTTCCCTGAACCTTGCTGGCAACAATGGTTTTCCTTTTTATATAACTTGCCTCAGTAATTTGTTATCTGCTAATACTGATTTTGTTTTACATTGACTTTTATTTTCTGTTAGGTATTTAATTTTGATTATAAAATTCTTTTTGGGAACATTCTATCGCTGGGGTGCTTTGCATTTACGTTTCTTTTAGCTTCTTGCTAAACATGCAAACTGTTAACTTATGTTGATCATTACAATGTAGCTGAGAAAATAAGGTTTGTATTTCTGTATAGCCTCATTTCCTAGATTGTAGTAAGGTCAAGAAAAAGAAGACTTCACAAGTCTAATTGGGAGTTTAAAGAAATTGTAGCTGACTTTTCCTGAAGTCTGTGTGTTAATATTTGCCATGAGGTTATGCAGATCGGTTACTATGTTGTTAAAAATAGTTCTTTTGAAAATGTTAAATTGGTGTTGATAATTTTGTCCGGTATAGATTCATACCCTGACTGTTTGTTTGTGAAATGCAGGGCTTAGCTTGGTAATGGAACACATATTGATGTTCATCGTCTGGATAACTAGAGGACCAAGGGGTCTGCCACAGTTGCTCAGTATTTTATCCGGTCTGTGAAATTGAGATTGCCATGGTTCACTGCCCTGCATGTCGTTGCAATTCACCAGGTCTTGCAACCTTCATTGAGATCAGAACTGGGCTGGATGTAGAGATTTTACAAGCTTGTTCATGGAGTTTTTTATTGCTGCTTCACAGAAATGTAGTTATAGAGTCATAGTCATACAGCACAGAAACAGAAACAGACTGATCGGTCCAACTCCATGCCAACCAGATGTCCCAATCTGATGTAGCCTCATTTGCCAGGATTTGACCCATATCCCCCTCAACCCTTCCTATTCGTGTACTCATCCAGATGCCTTTTAAATATTGTAAATGTATCTGTCTCAAACATTTCCTCAGGCAGCTTGTTCCATGCACACAACTTATGCATGTTGCATGCTTACAGTGCTGTTGCAAGTAAATATTTAATTGAATGAGTTTCTTGGATCCTGTCAGTTGACACAAGTCATATATGTTCACATTTTCTCAGAAAATGTTTGTTTATTTTTACTTTTGAGCTGTCTACCTTTACAATTCAGTTTAAAAATTCAGGGTAGGGGAATATTCTGTTACTCGGAGCACCTTTTTTTTTGTTTCAGCTCTGTTTCATTTCTTTAAGTTATCAGGACATTTTGTTTACTGCTTCATGCCCATCCAGAATGAGGGGGAAGCAATTTTTGCATGCTACACCAGTAACTGTATCTGAGTTGTCACGTGTGTTTAGAGATGCTGATACACAGTCTCAAAGAATCATGAATCTGTGGAATTTATATGAAATGACAATTCTGTCAGTTTTATGATGAAAATTGGCAATATTTAAAACATCAATGACCATTCAAGGATTGGAAAATCAACAGGGAACACCTGCAAGAGTGGGCTATGAGATGAAAATAATATAATTTCTATAAACATCAGCTTATCCAAAACTCTGTATGCTGTACTGCACAAACTCCTACTCCACTATCAGTCATAAATGATCTGCTTTGACTGTTGGACCCCAGAGTGTTAAGTTTAAAATCTTGTGTTTAAATTTCTTTTACAAGCTTGCTTCTCCCGTATTTTTAACCTTCCCTGGAACCGCAGAACCACCTATTTAACACACTTCCACTGATTTTGATTTCTTGTGCATTCTTTCTCATTACTTATTTGCAGTAGTATCTCTCAAAAATAGTGGAATTGGGGAACTGCTTTCTTCATTAGACTGTGCATACTGGAACATGTAAGTTTCAAGACAGAAGATTATGTCAGGTGAAGGTATTGAGGAATTTATTGTAAAGGCAAATGTAATTGAAGCACAGATTCCAACTGACAAAGGAAGAAAATGAAAATACAGCTTTTTTTTGACTGAAAGGTATTTCTTTGTCAGCAGCTTCAATACTCTAGCCTGGTCATGTTAAGCAGCTGGATGCAGAAATCCACTTCATTTTTCAAGGCTTTGGTAATTGTAGTCAAGGCAACTTGGTGACCTTGGTTAAAGGGCTGTTCTCCTGCAAGGGCATTTTAACAACCATGATCCTGGCTTCCAGCTTACTGTCAGTAAGGGACAATGGTACCAAGAAAACCTCAGAATTAGCTATTACTTTGATCCAGCCTTTTCAGTTTTGTGGGGGAACAGTAACTAAAGAGGGAGGAGAGAAACACCTTTGCCATGGAGTGTTAGTTTCACCAGCTGTACTGTGGAAAGGAAAAGTGTCTTCAAACCTGTTGTATTAATCGTTTTGATGTGTTGAATTTGATAGCCATCCACAAAGTTTGTGCACCATAAGTTAAAACTCTTGAGCACATGTGAAAGTAATTGGCCCTCCAAATGATGCCTTCTTTAATTTCAGTTCATATCAAAAGGAGACATATAACTTGGTTAATATTTATGAATTCTTAACATTTCTCAATGCAGATAGGAAATTCCAGCCAAAGCCTTTAATATTCTATTAAAATGTCTTCAAATATGTTTTAATAAATATCAATTAATATATCTTCAAATTCAGATAATTTAGTTTTCAGATAGCGCGCTATATTTACAGGGCTGGCTGCAGATTCTGATGGATACCAAATGTGACATGATGAAAATTTATCTACTGCTTCATGTGTTTCATCAGTCTTTATGCTGTATATTTGCCAGCTTCTTAGTATACAGCCCAGCGGCATGTTAGTCAAGTGACTATATTGTGGATTTGGAGCAAATGCAGAATGTAATTTTGGCAAGTTGTGAAACCAGGATTTCTTGACATCCGCATCATGGATTTATGTTTTGTATTTGGTTGAGGTGTACAGTATAGAGGAGGATGGAAATGAATGTTGAAGTATTTAATTGTGCAGCAACAAGCATTGTTGCAAACATTTTTCAAAATAATCTTCTTTTATGACATGAGTGTTGTTGACAAGGCCAGCATTTACTGTTATTGAGAAAGTGATGGTGATCCATGGCCTAGAACTCGTGTCGTCCACAAGGTGTAGGTACATCCAGCATGCTGTTAGGAAAGTAGTTTGAAGATTTTGACTTAGTGAAAGCTTTCTACTAGTCATTAAATCACACAGTTTAGCCACTGCTTTTGTCAAGCAGAAGTCACTTATTCAGTTTTTTTTTACATTTGTCATTTGGCTAAGAAGCCATATTCATATAGTATTCTACTAAATGATGCAAAAATGGTGCCAACAGTTTTTTTTTAATCATTGCTGTCTTGGTGCATGACAAATATCAGGGCAATCTCTTGCGATCATAATCATTATTCTAATAGATGATTTCCTTAGTACCTACTTATTTTACTTGCCTTTCCCTTTACAATTAACAATTTTATTATCCTAAGAGAACTGTCCACATTTTAAAATGAAACATAATCATTTTCACAACAATTATAAAGTGGATAACACTTTCAAATGGAGCTTCCCATTGATTTATTGATTTTATATGGGTTAGTGTAAACAGAATAAAATTAGTCGTTTGGTGGTTCATAACTTGAGTATTGCTAAAAGGAGAAACATTTTGTCAAAGCTTTTTTCTTGCACTCATCAGGGCATTTCTCAAGAAGGGAAGAGCTGCCATTTATACTGCACGCGAGCAGAAAGCTGGTTGGCAAGTGTACTCTGGCATGGCCATGGAGAATGTACCCATTAATGCTGATTTACAGTTAACTGCCAGGTTTCCAGCACACGCAAGCGCTCCATATAGCCTGACTGACCAGTCTAAATTAGTTTTCAGCATAATTCTTCACACGCTCAAAATTATTCAACAAACATTATCCAACAAACATTATCCAATTGCAGACTCCCAGTGTTGGACATTGTGAGTTTTGCAAGCACGAGCTGATTTTGTATGGACAGTCGTACCTTGCTTGCAAATAATTATCCACTTACCCTTCAGGCATACGACCTAAAAACCTAGCATTTCACCACTGAAATTGACATAGCTCTGTTCTCGTTTGGGTGATAAAACATTTTTTTAATATGATGGCAACATCCTGATGAGTGGTGCTCACCACTAATTGTTGCACAATAGTAGCGAATTGCAGCATCTGTTAAGATTAATTTCTTGGGGCAATGTCTTGCCAATTAGTCAACCTGTCTGGGTTAAAACTTACAGCCTGGCAGTCAGCTATCTACCAGCATTTATGGGTGCATTCTGCATCTACCAATCAGTTCACTTGCTGACCAATCAGTACTGTTCTCTCATGCAATATAAATGTTGGGTTTTTTTCCCCCCCTTCAATTGGCATTAAATCCTGATGAGTGCAGGATCTGGTGAACTTTCTGATCAAACCTCCAACTGTTTGTCTAGACCACTAATGTACATTACCAACAGCTAAGGGCCCAGCATTAAGCTTGGCAGTACATGATTGGATGCAGGCTTCCAGTCACAGAAGTAACTTCTGACAAATGCTCCCTGCCTGTTGCTGCTGCTCCAATAATGTATACTATGGGCTCATAACTTCTTGATTAGAGTCCTGTATGAAACCTAGTCAAAAGCTTTACTGAAGTCCAGGTAAACTGTATCAGCTGCATTATCCTCATTTACAGACCTATCAATCTCCTTGGAAAAATTCAGTCAAACCTGCCAAACATGAACTCTGTGACAAAGCCATGCTAACTAAAGTTGATTACTCCTGTCTCTCCAAATGGAGAGTAATTCTATCCCTCACTTTTTTTTAATCCGCCACTGTTGTTGGACTCTGCCAGTAGTCCCTAATTTATCCCTATTATTCTTCTTGAATAATTGCTCTACATTGCCTGACCTCCAGCCCTCTGGCTCCCAATCTGTGACTAAAAGAGGATTTGCAAATTAATGTCATAGCCCTTGCAATCTCTTCTTTTGACGGCCACAGCTCCCTGACCTACGTCTTGTCTGGCAACTTAACTGATGTTGCATCTACTAAAACCAATTGTAATTTGTTCAAGCATATCAGAGCCTTGCTCCCTGATTTCTGAATTTATGTTGTCCTTCTCTACGGTGAATACAGTTACAAGATATTCAGTTAAAGCCTCACCAATGTTTTCTGTCTCCACACATCATTTGCCACTTTAGTTCCTAATGGCCCCTACTCTTACCCTGATTATCCTCCTATCCGTAACATACTTCTAATATGCCTTTGGATTTTCCTTAGTGTTACCTGCCAGTGTTTTTTTCACGTTACCTTTTTGTTCTCCTAATTTCTTCTTTATGTAACCCTCCGCGTGTTCTGTATGCCTCTAGGGCTTCTAGTTTTGAGCCCCAGGTATCTTCCATTAGCTTTTTCTTTCCTTATCCAATCTTGTACATTCCTTGACATCAAGAGTCTCTGGACTTCACCTTTTATGGGAACATGCTAGTCTTGGACTTTTTGTGAAAGGATCCCACTGCTCTGATATAGGTTTTGCAACAAATAGCAACACCCTATCCACTTTGGCCAGGTCCTACCTTGAATTAAAATTGCACACATCTCTTCTCCCATTCATAATCTTTATTTCCAGTCCATCTTTGTCCTTTTCCATGACTATCATAATTAAATCTTATTGAGTTATGGTCACTACCGCTGAAATGCTCCCCCACTGATGCCTCTACCACATTGTTCCCTAAAATTAGCTGCTCTACTACTGGCTCTTGTATGTTCTTTACGCGAATTTGGGCAGGATTTGATGTTTTTGACTGAGCCATAAGGGTTCCGTAGCACATGCCTTATTGTAATCATAATCCAATGGGATTGGTGGGCAGTCTCCGAGTACGAAGATTGTTTGATTTGTGAAATGATTGGGGTGTGGTGGTAACAGAAGGGGCACCCAAGGTATTTTATTGGATGAATGGTAGATAGATTTAGGGATGTTTTCAGTGGTATACTACACAAGGATGTCTAATACTTACAATTAATGCCTTAGAATGGAATGGCATTCTAAAGCTTTTCCATTCTTTAGTAGCAACTTTGCCTGTTGACCAGGAAATAAGTGTGCGAACAAATAATAGCCCGGTCAAGAATTTCTGTTGACATCGTGCTTTAAATTACTGCTGTGAACTGAATATTTCGCCCACTTCCTGTCAGAATATTGGAAACCAATCTGGTTACTGAATTATTCTTGGATTAATTGACATTGAAGCAACTCTTTGTTTTCTTCTGCATTTCTGAAAATGTGTGTAACCTGGTGTTTTCCCAAGTGAAGCTTACATAAAAGTCCGAAACAAGCAAAGCCTTAACATGTTGACTTTGGTGAATTAACTTAGAGTCATAGAGGTATACAACACGGAAACAGACCCTTCGCTTCAACTTGTCCATGCGGACCAGCTATCGTGTATAAATCTAGGATATAAATCTAACCAGCATTTGGCCCATATCCCTCTCAACCCTTTCTATTCATATGCCATCTAGATGTCTTTTAAATGTTGTAATTGTACCAGCCTCCATCACTTCTGGCAGTTCATTCCAAACACGCACATGCTCTGCGTGAGAAAATTTACCCCTTAGGTCCCTTTTATTATCATTCCCCTCTCGCCCTATGCCCTTTAGTTTTGGACTCCCCCACCCCAGGGAAAAGACCTTGTCTATTTGTCCTATTCATGCCCCTCATCATTTTATAAACCTTTTATAAAGGTCACCCCTCAGCCTGGGGGGAAAATAGCCCAGCCTAATCAGCTTCTCCCTATAGCTCAAACCCTCCAACTCTGGTAACGTCCTTGTGAATCTTTTGAGCCCTTTCTGGTTTCACAACATCCTATAGGAGGGAAACCAGAATTATTTTCAATACTCCAAAAGTGGCCTAAACAATGTCCTGTACAGCTGCAACATGACCTCCCACCTTTTATACTCAATGCACTGACCAATAAAGGCAATATACCAAACACCAACTTCACTACCTTTTTACCCACGACTCCACTTGCAAGGAACAATGAACCTGCACTCCAAAGTCTCTTTGTTCAGCAACACTCTCCAAGACCTTACCATTACATGTATAAGTCCTGCCCTGATTTGCCTCTCCAAAATGCAGCACCTCATATTGATCTAAATTAAGCTTCATCTGTCACTCCTCAGCCCATTGTTCATCTGATCAAGATTCCATTGTACTTGGAGGTAACCACCTTCGCTGTCCTCTACACCTCCAATTTTATTGTCATCTGCAAACTTACTAACCAGTCCTCCTACGTTCATATCCAAATTATTTATATAAATGACGAATAGCAGTGGACCCAGCACCTATCCGGGTGGCACACTGCAGGTCACAGGCCTCCAGTCTGAAAAGCAACCCTCCACCACCACCCTCTGTCTTCAACCTTTGAGCCAGTTCTGTGTCCAAATAGCTAGTTCTCCCTGTACTTAGTGTGATCTAACCTTGTTAACCAGTCTACCATGAGGAACCTTATCGAATGCCTTACTGAGGTCCATGTAGATCACATCCACTACTCTGCCCTCATCAGTCCTTTTTGTTACTTCTTCAGAACACTCAATCAAGTTAGTGAGACATGATTTCCCACGCACAAAGCCATGTTGACTATCCCTAATCAGTCCTTGCCTTTTCAAATATATGTAAATCCTGTCCTAAGAATTTCAGTCAACCACTTGCCCACCAGCAACGTCCGGCTCACTGGTCTATAGTTCACTGGTGTTTTCTTACCACCTTTCTTAAATGGTGACACAACATTAGCAAACCTCCCGTCTTCTGGCACCTCACCTATGGCTATCGATGATGCAGATACCTCAGCAAGGGGTCCAACAATCTCTTCCCTCTCTTCCCATAAAGTTCTAGGGTATACCTGATCAGGTCTCGGGGATTAATCCACCTTTATGCGTTTTAAGAAGTTCATCACATCCTCTGTAATATGGACATTTTCAAGATGTCGCTGTTTAGTTCCCCACATTCTCTATCTTCCGTATCCTTCTCCACAGTAAACATTGATGCAAAATACTCATTTAGTGTCTTCCCCCCCCATCTTCTGTGGTTCCACACATAGGTAACCTCATTAATCTTTAAGGGTCCCTATTCTCTCCCTAGTTACCCTTTTGTCCTTAATATATTTGTAGAATCCTTTTGGATTCTCCTTAACCCCATTTGTCAAAGCTAATTCATGACCCCTTTCTGTCCTCCTGATTTCCTGCTTAAGTATACACTTACTGCCTTTATACTCTTAGGGATTCTCTCGATCCCTGCTGTCTATAACTAATGCATGCTTCCTCCTTTTTCTTGACCAAAACCTCAATTTCTCTAGTCGTCCAGCATTCCCTACACCTTACAACCTAGCCCTTCACCTAACGTGTCTCTGGCCTCTTGTTATTGTAGATTATCACTGCTGGGTATGCTAAGGTTACCAACACTGATTTACTTAAAATTTGCTGTTTAGTTGGGTGTTATAAGGAACAAATAAGGAAAGCCAGTTAGCTTAATAATGAATGCAGTGGTAATCATTTGTTAGCTTGTGGAGATATAACCTGATTTGCAATCTTGTTGATTAAGATCCCATTTAGGATTTGAGCATTCAATACAGTTTTAAGCGCTGAAGAATTGCTGTACAGCTAAAGCTGTCATCCTTTGGGTGGAACGTTAAACCAAGGCCTGCCCCAGTTGCTCCCCGATGATAACAATCCCCGTGCCATCATTCTAATAAAAACAAGGTAGGTCTCCTGGTATCCTGGCTGATGTTTATTCTTCAATCTGTATCATAATCAGGTGATCAGCTCATGCATCTCATTGCTGTTTGGGATCTGAAATCGTGCATATTTAATGAGACTTTATTCCTGGAAATTTGGAAATAAGATTTTTTTGGTTCTTTGTGGTACATGTCTCGATTTCTGTAATCTCCTTTTATAAACTAATTAGAATGATAGATTGGGATTTTTATTTTTTGCCAATATTTCAGATGAAAGATTTTATTCGTCAGATGGCAGAAGTCTGTGTTAAAAGCCACTCATGAATTCTTGGTGAGGGGGCAGGTGACAAATGGATGTGAAACAGGGATATTCTTTTCAGATTCATCCTCAAAGAAAGAAACGTTTTATTCACTCTTATTCTTTAAAGGCTTCTCAGGAGCAGCAGCATTTACATTTGAATGTGCTACATAGTTGTCATGTAAATCATTTTGTTAAATCATTGTCAGTCATTTGTTAATGAATCATTTATGCCCATCAAAATGGCCTGAAATGTGATATTTCAGTTTAAAAACTGCATCTAGAGTGGACGTGGTCCTCCTTTTAAACATTTATGTTAGACAAGTTCATATTATTGAAAAGTAACAAAGATTGCACTTGCTTAAAAGCTGGATTTGTAGAGTTATGTTACTGTTCATAGAGCTGCCCTAATAATCATAGATATGTGAAAAGCAACAGGATGAATACTTCACTGGAGACTTATACCAGTGGGTTTTGCAAGCACCCTGTTTATATCAGAACAAAATGCCAACATAGAAACACTTTGCTTCCAGCGGCATGTAAGAGGCTTGCATGCATTTAGAGGCATGTCTGTTGTCTTATTTTAGTGTAGGGGTGACATCTCCATGAATTCTCCGTTATGTCATAAGTGCCCATTATTAAAATCTAACAACCTTCTGTATTTCCATATTCTAGTATTGGTACCTTGAGGTTATTCCTTGCAATTTGATTTTGTTCTCCTCATTGTGCCATCATTTAACTCAGTCTAATTATAAGTAGTGAACTCCTTGATAGAACGTGAAAAATAACATCAGAAAAGCAGAATCTCACCTCTTGCATTGTCTGCATTTCTGTTTCTGGATGAGAACTGCAGGCTACTGATAGAATGTCAGTCTAGTGTTATTGCATTTTGCTAAGCTTCATCTAAAGGTTGGTTGCTGCTTTTCTGCTTATTTGGATGAACTTGCATATTGTACTTTCCATGTTTAAGCTATTGTGCATAGAATGTGATTTTCTATCCAAACAGGGAGATGGTTTTCTTTTTATACGCTTCCATCAATCATGGCATTAAGTTTAAATTGTTCCAGGAGGGAGCAATCTTGTCATGAGCAATGTCCTTTCGAGTGGGTTTCCATAATATCTTGATTTGCTAACTTAGTCTATGCCTTTTTATTTTCTGCCATCCCCATTGTCATGCGTTATTTATATTCTAAATACAACATGTTGAATTTCAGTACTGTGGAGCTCTGCTAAATGTTTTAGAATGTCACATGGCTTTTCTAAATAGTTCAAAAGACTATGTGGCTTTTTATTACATTTCCAAATGATTATGTTGATTTCTTGAAGTACTGTTAGCAGATATGGCTTGGTGTCTTGATGAGTTTCCTTCAGTTCTGAGGAAGGGTCACTCGACCCAACATGTTAACTCTGATTTCTCGCCACAGTAATGCTGCTAGACCTGCTGAGCTTTTCCAGCAATTTCTATTGTTGTCTCTTATTTACAGCATCAGCAGTTCTTTTGGTTTTTATTTTGTAAGTAATTCTGACAGAATTAGAATTGAGGTTTAGAAGAGCGGAATGATTGAGATATGTAAGAATAAGATCTGCTGTAGACAGCTCGCAAAATGTGTTCAGGCTGGTTTTTCATTCTTTATAGCATTTTGAGAAATAGAAGTACTCCACCTCTCCCCTCCTCCAATGTGAATCTGTTCATTGAAAATAAAATGCTCTATTATGAACTTCAAGCATTTCAACAGTTTTAGTTTCTTAATATGATGCATTAGTATATCTTTACATTGTGAAATTGATACCCTGCTGTATTTTAAACCTCCACATGCTGCAGTTAAAATTATCTAACATAAAAGTTGTCTCCACAAAACGGTCAAGTGCAACTAACTCGTATAGAGAAGTACTTTGAGCATTGATAGATTATTACCTAACAATAAACATGTTTTCCAGGGGATGGAGCCACTTCACACACTAAAGCAAGGCCTGTAGGGTTTCCTGTAGTGTATGACTTGTGCAATTATAATAACACAATGATAAGCTCGATACAAGAGGTTTCTTCATTACACTGTTATTTTTGTAATTAGCTTTTTCACATGATTATACAGAATAGGATTTCGGGGTTTTGGCAGAATTGTCATTGCTGTGATGTAAACCAAAATAAAAATTTGGGTCAAGTACTGGAAAACTTGTTTTATCAATTGCATATTACCACAGCAGGTATCAATATCTTCAGATGAGGGCAGTAAAATGAAATTAGGAAGGAATCATAGAAATACTGTAATTTTATATGACTGTACACATTTGGTCTGCAGGGGTTAGCACTGTCTGGAAACCTGGAAGTTTGGGGTGCAATACTGGAAGGGAGCACTTCCTACACATGCATAGATACCATGTAAATTGTAGTGAATGAGTCTGTGACTTAATCATTTGCAAGTAAACAGGAAAGATTAAGTTTTGAAAAGTAAACGGAAATCTGTAATTAGGAAGTGTATTAAGACAGAATAATGTTAGGATTGACCGTTCGCAAAATTGTCTCCTCCCACCTAATGGAGAGATGGCAAGAGTCAATTCAGTATACACTGAAAGCCGCTGTATGGGTCAAGTGTACGTGCACAGCTGCCCTGACGGCTTTTCAGTCTGCGGTGAGAGTTAGAGATCTGCAATATTTTTCAAAGTAATTTGTTGTAAGCCTAAAATTTTGCTTGCTGACGCACAATTTAAGCAAACTGCAGATATTTTTCAGCCTCACAATAAATGTAAAACTGTTTAATGCCAGGTTTGATTTCCTTGTTTGATAATTTAAAATTATAACCCAACTTTTCCTTTGGTGAAGCTGTGCTGACTGCATAAAAGAAATTAAGCTCAACTTGTCCGTAGGTTTCACTGGGAACTTCCTGCCTTGGCTGCTGCAAGATTCTAGTAGTGAACTTCTGTCCAATGGCCAGTTGTATTCTCTGCAAACCCATGTTATTAGCTGAAGTTGCGCCCATTGAGGTCAACTAGTCAAGTCACTGTTAAGGCTGGTGCTTTACAATGATATGGAGTCATAGAGTCAAACAGTATGGAAACAGACCCTTTGGTCCAATCAGTCCACGCTGACCATGTTCCCAAACTAAACTAGTCTCACCTGCCTGCATTTGTCCCTTATCCCTCCAAACCTTTCCTATTCATGAACTCATATAAATGTCTTTTAAACATTGTAACTGTACCTGCACCGACCACTTTGTGAGCCATTCTGTGTAGAAAAAGAGTTGCCCCCGTGTCCTTTTAAATCTTTTTCCTCTCACCCTAAAAAATGTGCCCTCTAGTTTTGAACGCACCTACCCTAGGGAAAAGACCCTTGTCATTCATCTTATCTATGCCCCTCATGACCTTATAAACCTCAATAAGGTCACCCCTCAAGCTCCTACACTCCAGTGAAAAATGTCCCAGCCTTTCCAGTCATTTTTGATATCTGAAATGCCTTCTTAACCTTCACCACCCCCCCTCCACCTCAAACTCCTGTCTACTTGTGACACAAATTTCAAAAAATTATAAGACGATAAGGAGCAGAAATTAGGCCATTCAGCCCATCGAATCTCCTCCTCCATTAAAACATAGCTGATAAGTTTCTCAACCCTATTCTCCCGCTTTCTGCCCATAACCCTTGATAATAAAGAACCTATCTATCTCCATCTTAAGTCTACTCAATGACCTGTCCTCCACAGGCCTTCCATAGATTCACCACTCTCTGGCTGAAGAAGTTTCTCCTTATCTCTGACCCAACAGGCCATCCGTTTTACTCTAAGGCTTGCCCTCAGGTCCTACCAGTGGAAGCATCTTCCCAACATGCACTATGTCCAGGCCATTCAGTATTCTGTAAGTTTCAATTAGATCTGTCCTCACCTTTTTAAACTCCATTGAGTACAGACCCAGAGTCCTCAAACTCCCCTCATATATTAAACTTTTCAGTCCTGGGACCATTCTTGTGAACTTCCTCTGAACCCACTCCAGGGACAGTACATCCTTCCTGAGATATGGGGCCCAGAAAACGTGAAAAATACTCTAAATGTGGCCTGACCAGAACCATTTAGAGCCTCAGAAGTACATCCCTACTTTTATATTCAAGTCCTTTCAAAATAAATGCCAAAATTGCATTTGTCTTCCTAACTACTGACTTAGCCAGCAAGTTTACCTTGAGAGAATCCTAAACTAGAATCCCAAGTCTCTTTACATTTCAGACTTCTGAATTTTCTCCCCATTCAGAAAATAGTCCATGTTTCTATTCTTCTTACCAAAGTACATAACCTCACACTTTCCCACATTTGTACTCCATCTGCCACTACTTTGCCCACTCTCCTAACCAGTCCAAATCCTTTGCAGCCTCCCTGCGCTTCAATACTACCTGTCCCTCCACTATCTTTGTATCGTCTGCAAACTTAACCAGTATGCCCTCACTCCTTCATCTAGATCAATAATATATAAAGTGAAAAGTTGTCATCCCAACACTAACCCTTGCGGGACACCACTTGTCACCGGCTGCCATCCTGAGAGAGGCTCTTTTAACCCCACTCTCTGCTTTTTGCCAGGCAGCCAATCTTCATGCCAGCACCTTGCTTCTAACACCATGGGCCCTTACTCAGCAGTGTCCTATGCAACACTTTACCTGGACTTCAAGAAGGCCTTTAACAGATAACATCCATTGGCTGTCCTTGGTCTCACCTGCTTGTTACCTCCTCAAAGAATTCTAACTGGTTTGTCAGGCATGACCTCCCCTTCATGAAGCCATGCTGTCTTTGCCCTATTTTACCACTTCCAAGTATTCAGAAATTTCATCATTCACAATGGACTCAAAATCTTACCCATGACCGAGGTTAGGCTAATCCACCTGTAATTTTCCATCTTTTGCTTTACTCCCTTTTTAAACAGGGGTGTCACATTAGCTATTTTCCTGTCCTCTGGGACCCTCCCTGACTCTCGCGATTCCTGAAAGATCACCGCTAACGCCTCCACTATCTCTTCAGCTATCTCCTTAAGAATACCTGAATCCCTAGGTTTCTCTATTCCACAACACTGCCCATAGCCCTACTGTTAACTGTGTAATTCCTGCCCTTTCATTTTACCAAAATGCAATACCTTGTATTTATCCAAATTAAACTCCATCTGTCACTCCACAGCCCATTGACCCAATTGATCAAGATCGCTTTGTAATTGCTTCTTCATTGTTCACTATACTACCAATTTTGGTGTCGTCTGCAAATTTACTAACTATGCTTCCTATATTCTCATCCGAATCATTGGTATAAATTTCAAACAAAAGTGAACCAGCACCGATTCCTGTGGAACACTGTTGGTCAGAGGCCTCTAACCTGAAAAACAACTCTCTATCACCACTCTCGGTCTCCTACCCTCAAACCAATTTTGTATCTGGTTGGCAAGTTCACTCTGAATCCCATGTGTCTAACTTTTCTAATTAGTCTACCATGCGGAACCTTATCAAAGGCTTTACTAAAATCCAAGTAAACAATGTCTACTGTTCTGCCCTCATCAGCCTTTTTGGTCCCTTCATTAAAAAACTCAATGACATTTGAGAGTCATGATTTTACATAAGAACATAAGAACTAGGAGCAGGAGTAGGCCATCTGGCCCCTCGAGCCTGCCCCGCCATTTAATAAGATCATGGCTGATCTTTGAGACTCAGCTCCACTTACCTGTCCGCTCACCATAACCCTTAATTCCTTTACTGTTCAAAAATTTATCTAGCCTTGCCTTAAAAACATTCAGCGAGGTAGCTTCAACCGCTTCACTGGGCAGGGAATTCCACAGATTCACAACCCTTTGGGTGAAGAAGTTCCTCCTGATCTCAGTCCTACATCTGCTTCCCTTTCTTTTGAGGTGATGCCCTCTAGTCCTCGTTTCACCTGCTAGCGGAAACAACCTCTCTGCCTCCACTTTATCTATTCCCTTCATAATCTTGTATGTTTCTACAAGATCTCCCCTCATTCTTCTGAATTCCAATGAGTATAATCCCAGTCTACTCAGTCTGTCCTCATAATCCAACCCTCTCAACTCTAGAATCAACCGAATGAATCTCATCTGCACCCCCTCCGGTGCTAGTATATCTCTTCTCGAGTAAGGAGACCAAAACTGCACACAGTACTCCAGGTGTGGCCTCACCAGGACCCTATACAGCTGCAGCATAGCCTCCCTGTTTTTAAACTCCATCCCTCAAGCAATGGCAGACAAAATTCCATTTGCCTTTTTAATCACCTGCTGCACCTGCAATCCCACCTTCAGCGACAAAAAACAATGCACAAAACAATGCTTTTCAATCCTTGCCTCTCCAATAGCATGTAAATCCTATCGCTTGGAATCACCTCCAGCAACTTGCTCACCACCGATGTCAGACTCGCAGATCTACAGTTTCCAGCCTTATCCTTGCAGCCTTTCTTAAAGAATGGCACAACATTAGCCACTCTCTGGTATTTCACCCACTTTATAGATGATACAAATATTTCTGCAAGTGTCCTGCAATTTCCTCCCTAACTTCCCACAGCATCCTGGAACACACTTGATCAGGTCCTGAAAATTTATCTACCTTTGCTTTCTAAGACTCCAACACTTCCTGCTCTGTAAAGTGAAGTGTTTTCAAAACAATATTAATTTCCCTGAGTTTTCTAGCCTCCACCTCTTTGTCAACAGTAAAAACTGACACAAAATATTCATCTCTCCCATTTCCAGAGGTTCAACAAAATGATGACCTCATTGATCTAGAAGGTGCCCTACTCTCTCTCATTGCTGTCTTCCTCTTAATGTATTTGTGGAATATTTTTAGATTATCTTTAACCTTATCTGCAATGTCTAACAGCTTTCTTCTAACTACTTCAAATACTACTTTGAAAACTTTTTTTTAAAAATCAGTTCATTGCTGGCAAAGTTGATTTTTATTGAATATCACTACAAACTCCCCCATGTCAGCCAGCTGCTCAGTGCTACCAATTTGGAAACAGCCAGAGTACTTGGCGAAAAGAGAGCTGAGGAAGGATAAGAGAAAGGCTGTGAGTCATGAAAATGTGTATTGCTAATTATATAATTCTGCAGCAGCAAAGTTTTCCTCTATCCTGCTAGTTTGCTGAAATACTTCTGTCCTTAGGAGTCCTAACAGCCACACACACATATCTGCAAATAGTATGAAAATAAGCCAAATTCTTGAAAAAGTGGTCCCTGCCACTTTAAGAATGGATCAGGATGACCATTAGCGTGGACTCCTTTGGAGTCTATTCAGGCATGCAGTAACTTCTGCATTTTAGTTGAATCAACTGGTTGGAAGTTGTATTAGTGAATTGCTATCAAAAGTGAACTTCTTGGTAATCACCGCTGTTAAAGAAGGAAAATCCAGGCTGTTGTTCAAAATCATCATAATTCCAGTTTAAAATGAGTAGTTAGCGTAAGCTACAAATGCTGTGTAATGCAATCCAAGTGGCATTGATTCTGGTACCCGTGCTTTACGGAGTACTCCAGGTAAATCTGCTGGTGATTATCTAAACTACCTGAAGAGGGAATATTTATGAAGAAAATTTCTTACAAAAGAAGGAAGATTGTGCTTCAGCCATATGGAGCATTGGTGAGAATGCATCTGCACTATTGTATACTGTACAGTATTGGTCTTCTCATTAAATAAAGAATGCAAATGCACTAGAAACAGTTTTTAAACAAATGTTTACTAGAAGAACTGTGGATGCTGTAAATCAGGAACAAGTTACTGGAAAAGCTCAGCAGGTCTGGCAGCATCTGTGAAGAAAAATCAGAGTTAACCTTTCGGGTCTGGTCTTTGAGCATTATAACACATGAATTTGGAACAGGAGTAAGCCGTTCATCCCCTCAGGCTTGCTCCAGCCACAAGATCATGGCTGGTTCTGATCACTCTGCTACGTCTGATAAACTTTCACCACCTAGTTCTCTCAAAAATATTTAAAGACTCTGCTTCTAACACCTTTTAAAGGTCCAAAAACTCCCAACCCTCTGAGAAAACACAATTCTCATGTCTGTCCTAAATGGGTAACCACTTATTTTTAAATGGTGACCCTAATTTCACAAGCGGAATCATCCTTTTCACATCCACCCTTCAAGGCTCCTCAAGATCTCTTACAATTCAATCAAGTTGACCCTTATTCTACTAATAGAAGAATAGAAGGCATGTATTTGGAAGACATCAGCAACTTTTCCGCATTCAGACAACACATCCATACCAAGTGTAAACCGTTTTGTAAACATTGACAAAAACAGAAGTTGTTGGAAAGCTCAGCAGGTCTGGCGGCATCTGTGAAGGAAAAAAACTCAGTTAACGTTTCGGGTCCGGTGACTCTTCCTCAGAACTGATGGTAGCTAGGAAATCATCGGTTTATATGCACAAGATAGGGAGAGGGATCGGGTAAGGTGTAAATGATAGGATAATGGATAGCGCCCAAAGAGAGAGAAGAGCAGTTGAATAGACAAAGGAGCTGATAACAATCTGGCTTGCAGGGTGAATAGCTATTAATGGGGACTGTTAGTGACTAACTGTGTAATGGCAGGCTGGTCCTCATTTATTTTCTGAGA
>NC_063335.1:11658984-11677174 GCF_021869965.1 Rhincodon typus
GATCCAGTTCACAGGTATTCCTGAAATAGAAAGTTAGACTGTAGACTCTCACATTAATAAGTTCATTTGGTAATAATGACAGACCTACCTTCAGCCTGTGCAGGTTTGCAGTCATATCCAACCAACAGTGCAGACTCTTCTTGAATCTTGCATGGGATCTTCCTTTGCAGATTTGGAGCATTATCAACTTGATCAAGATGTGTAGTAAGTAGCTGCCGATCTTTAGGCTTGTCATAATATGGAACATATAAACAAGAGCAGTGGTCCTGGACAAATTCTCCCCTATCTGCATTAATTTCCTTTAAGTCTCCATCCACAATGATAGCCTTTATTTGATCAATGCTGGATGCTGTCAGCTTTCCACATGTTTCATTGATGTTTCTAATTTCTCAGATATCTCATTCTTCATAAAGGTCAGGAAGGATAGCCAACACCCCCCAAAGTCTTTCAAGATGGTGACAGAATAGGATGCTTCAGCCAGAGCTTGTCCACTCTGTCTGTATCTTTCCCTTTTATTTTCTCTTCATGTTTCTTTTCTTCTCCCGGCCTCAGTGTGGACCTGATGAGTCATCCTCTCAGCCGAGTGAGATGTCCTGCTGGCATGGCACAGTAGTCTTTTACTGATTGTGTCAGCGGCCTATGGCAGTCTCTTAGCTCAGTGCCTGAGGTGGCCAGCGGTGAGACTGGGGCCCAGTGCGTGCCCGATTATCAGAGACTGTGAGCGGGTCCTGTCCAGGCAAGTTCCAAAGGCAGCAGCAGTGAGGGACGTTCCCTGGTAACTGATGGCAGCCAGAATGGTTAGCTGGGGTTTCTCAGACAGTGAGCTAAGCGGAGGAGACTGGGGCTCCAGCAAGCACTCATCAAAGACCGTTGGACTTTTAACTTTATTTTCAGTTCTGAGGAAGGGTCACTGGACCCGAAACGTTAACTCTGTTTTTTCCTTCACAGATGCTGCCAGACCCGCTGAGCTTTTCCAGCAACTTTGTTTTTGTCCCTAGAATGTTACCTGGGTCTCTGGATGAATAGTCCAGTGATAATACCTTCACCTCCCCATGATTTGATGTAGGGGACAAGTAGATTGTTTGTTTATCTCACGGATGTGTCAAAAAATAGTGTCTTGGAATATACCTCAAACTAAAGCAGCAATTAATTTTTTGAATGGATTATGAAGTTAACGTTATGTCTATCAAAATCAATGTACCCAACTTTGCAAAATTGCAAATGGTCAGAAAACTTGAACCTCCCAGTCAGAACTCCAAATATCAAATCTTGTTTTGGATAAATAAATGCATGTAGGATGAAAATTGCCCAAGATCCCTACACCTCAAAATAAGAAAACAATACTTAGAGTTGCATTAGGAATGAAATGGAAATACTGGGAAAATCTCATGAAGGACTGCTAATATCCCCTGAGTAGAGAAATAGCAACAAGGTGGCTTTTTTAGAGTGAGTATGTGATGGAGATGCCTTTGTATAATGAGTGGTAGGATGCACATGGACCTCATCAAATGTACTCTTTTTTAAGAATACCTGCTAAAAAGACACCATGGGTAAGAAATGTAATAAAACACCATGAAATGCAATTGGCAATTGAGCATGGAGCACACCATTGCATGAAAATCAATGTGACATATCGTGAACTGCACTCAGACTTTCATATAGTGGTGATAACCATATTGACAACATTTCTTGAGATAAATTGACAGATTTCACCATTTTCTGAATGCATTAGCTATTGTTTGGTTGCCAGCTGTTTAACTTCTGACTTAAATTACATGTGAGTTATCATGTGAGTTGCGCACAGGAGTAGACCATTAGGCCTCTCTAGTCTGCCCTGCCATTAGATAAAATTATGGCTGTCTGATTGTGCCCTCGCATGGCTTTCCTGTCTACACACTACTACATTGGATGCATTTTGATTGATAAGGGAGTCCGCATCAGCCTTAAAATTATTCAATGACCTGCCCTCTATAGGAAAAAATGTTTTCTGAATGAAAAAAAAATTCCCAAAAAATAGTCTGGTGATTGTTCACTGCACTCCCTCTATGGCAGTAATATTTTTCCTGAGGTAAGGAGACCAAACCTGGACTATCCAGGATGAGATAGTAAGAACTGCCGATGCTGGAGTCTGAGATAACACAGTGTGGAGCTGGAGGAACACAGCAGGCCAGGCAGCATCCTGGACTATCCAGGTGCCGGCTAATCAAGCTCCTTTTTGATTGAAGCAAGACTTCACCGTTCACATTCTCTTGTAATTAAAGGCTAAAATTCCAGTAGCCTTCCTAATAGTTTGCTGCACTTACATGTTGGCCTTCTGACTTGTCAACAGTGTCACCTTGGTCCCTTTGTACAATTATACTTTCCAACCTCATTATATAAGAAATATTTTGCACGTCTATATCACCTACGAAAGTGGACTGCCTCGTACGTTTCTCTTTTACTTTTAAATCTGCCATATTTTTACCCATTCGCCCAAGCCTGTCCAAACTCTCCTGAAACTGTTTTGCATTTCCCTCACACCACACATTTTGACTTAGCTTCATATTAGCTGCAAACTTGGAAATATTACTTTTGGTCCCCACGTCCAAATCATAGGAGGACTTTAAAGGACTTCAAACTAATAAATAGCAGGGGAGGGCTCGGAACTCAATACTGTTTCAAACAAACAATTAACAGGATAGAGTGTAAATAAGCAGTCGGGAATCCTACTTCAGGCACGGCAAGTAATGGTAAAACTATAAGATGTCTCGTGATTAAACCAGAAGAGAGAAGTATTAAACAGGTGAATAAAACATCAGTGCTGAGGGACAGATTAGTGTGTATGGCCCAAATAAGAGTTCTGTATACAAATGCAAGGAGTGTAAGGAATAAATTAAATGAGCTGAGAGCACAAATTCAAATTGGACAGTGACATAGTAACCATTAACGAGGCATGGCTGCAGGGTGTTTGGGACTGGGAACTAAATATATCTGGTTACCAGGACGGGTAAGGAGTTGAGCAGCCTTACTAATTGGAAACAAAACTACTTCAGAGGTGAGGGAGAATACAATAAAGAGAAAGCATCCAGATGAGACCTATAGATGGAACTAAGGAACAGTAAAGGATCCAAAACAGTAATAGGTGTTGTGGATAGACTTCTGATAGCAGGTATGAAGTGCTAGATTGCAAAATTGTGAAATTAGGCAAGTGTGTTACAAAGGCAGAATAGTATTAAGGAAGATTTTAACTTTAATATAGGTGCTTGCCTGCATCTCCTAACCTTTCAGAAAGATAGTGAATTTCTGGAGTGTGTTCAGGATAGTTTTCTACAGAACTGTGTTCTGGAGAGTGGTCAAGGGAATAGCAATATTTGGATTTGATAATAAGTATTGAACTTGATTTAATTAATAACCTGGTTGTGTGTGAGCATTTATCAAACAGCGATCATAACATGGAGTTCAATGTAGCATTTGAAAGTGCAGAAGCAAATCAGCTACAAAAATTCTAGACTTAGATAACTTTAATGAGATGACAGATACTGTCCACAGTAAACTAGGAAAATATGCTAATAAGTAAAACAACTGAAAAACAGTGGAGGATGTTTAAAGAAACATTTAGTGCAATATAGAACCAGCTCATATCCCTGAGAGGCAAAAGCTCCACTTCACAGAAAAAGTAGCACAAAAACAGCTTGGAACCTGTCGAATGGGAGAGCCATAAAGACCAGTGAAGGGCCGATAAGCAGGTTATAAGATCTTCTCAAATGGATTATGAAAGTAAACTTGCAAGGGACGTCAAAATCAATACATAGACATTTTATAGTTACATAAGGGAACGTGAGTAGTCAGGAGCATTAAGGACTGGCCTATTAAAGACCATGAAAGTGGGGAAATTAGTATTGACCACGTGGAAATGGCAAATATGTTGAATAACTAACAAAAATGGAAAATGCTAGAAAAACTAAGCAGGTCTAAAAGCATCCATGGAGAAAGCAGAGTTAACATTTCAGGTCCAGTGACCCTTCTTCAGAATCTTCTGACTGACAGTGACTCTTCTTCAGAACCCACTGGACCCGATACTTTAACTCTGCTTTCTCTCCACAGATGCTGCCAGACGTGCTGAGTTTTTCCAGTAATTTCTGCTTTCCAGCATCCGCAGTTCTTTAGCTTTTTTTATGTTGAAGAATTACTTTGCCTTAGTATTTACAGTAGAAAAGAAGGATAACTTGCATTAATGTACAGCTTCTAGTGCAATTATATCCATTCTCAAATAAGGAGCCACAGTTGTACGTAGTAGCCCAGATGTGGTCTCACACAACCTATATAAATGTAGCAAAACTTCCCTACTTTAATATTCCATTCCCTTATAATAAAGAATATTCCACTTGCCATCCAAATTACTTGTAGAATCGTATAATCCCATCAGTCTGGAGAGTAGCCATTTGGGTGTGCACCAACCCTCCAAAGAGCATCCCATCGAAACACAGCCCTCTACCCTATTCTGTAACCCTGCATTTACCATGCCTAATCCACTTAGCCTGCACATCTTTGGACTGTGAGAGGTAACCGGAGCAATTGGAGGAAACCTACACAGACATGGGGAGAACGTGCCTATGTGGACATTGCAGTCACCCAAGGCTGGAATCAAACCTAGGTCCCTGGTGCTGTGAGATAGCAGTGCTAACTGCTGAGCTACGGTACCTGCATATTAACCTTTTGTGATGTGTGTTCTTCCATTGAGGTATATGTAGCATTGTGTGGGTGCTGTGTTTCAGGTGAGCCAATAAACTGAGACCCTGTGCTTTCAAAGACGCGGAAAATCCCACGGCACTGTTTGCAGAAGAGCAGAGGAGTTCTGTTTAATGTCCAGGCCAATATTAGTCCCACGTTCAATATCAAAAAATTGTCTGGTTATGCATGCTGTCTGTGGCAGTCTTGTGCAGACTTCAAAAGGATTTCATTACCTGTGAAGTGATTTATCGCGAAAGGTGCTATATCTGCACGAGTTTTCCTTTTCTAGCATAGTGGAAAAACATGAGGCCGCTAGAGTAAATCCCTAGTTTCTATTCTTTAATGCAATTATTAGTGATATTAACTCAGGCATTACTGAGGTGAAGGTGCAATTATTTAGGGAAAAATGAACCTCTTCTGTGATTAAAGCAGTAATCAATCCACAGTTGGGTTCTGGCACAAAGATTGAAAATAAACAATTCACTAACTGTACTACTAGATTCTACACTTGAATGTTGATTTTTAATATGTAACTGCAATGAACTCTCTACTGCTAGCTCTACTATGAATTACTATTGAGGTTAACAGTTGAAAGAATTTACAACTATAAAGTAAAGCACTGCCACGGATGTCAAGATCCAAGAAGCAAGCAACTTCAGAAACAGGCACTAATGCAATAACATAGGCTGCACATGCTTTAAACTTCAAGCACATTAAGCAGCTTCAGGCCAAGCACCCCATTTCCAGTTCCTCAAATGGAGTTGTCTTATGCAACTGATTGTGTATATATGTGTAATCTCAACATGGACTTCAGATTTGTTCCCAGAGGATGGGACTCCATCCTCATAGAGACACATGTATACAGACAGAAAGGAAAATGCAGTGGAGTTACATTGCTGTTTAAAGAGGAAGTTAATTCAACAACAAGTAACAAAATTAACTTTGACAATGTAGAATTTGTGTGTGTAGAACTGAGAAACATCAAGGTGTAAAAAGCATTAGTGGGAGTTGCATACAGACTCCCAAACTGTAGGGGCGATGTTGTGAATGGCATTAAACAGGAAATTAGAGCAACATGCAATAAAGGAACATCTGTAATTATGGTTGACTTTAATCTGCTGTAGATTGATAAATCAAATTAGTAACAATACAGTAATGGAGGAATCCTGGAGTGAATACTGGATGGTTTCCTGGACCAATAAATTACGGAACCAGATAGAAAATAGGCCAACATGGACTGCTTATTATGTAATGTGAGACGAATAACCGGTATTCTAGTTGTGCAAAGCCCCTTGGGGATGAGTGACCATAATGGGATACCTCATTAAGATGAAGAGTGATGTAGTTGATTCTGAGACTTTAAGTCTCTTGTATCTAAATGGAGGAAATTAGGATGGTATTAAGCGTAAGTTGGCTATTATTGATTGGGGAACATTACTTAAAGGAATGATAGTGGAAAGGCAATAGCAAATGTTCAAAAAGTGCATGAATAGGCTGCAACGTTCATTCATTCCTGTCTGGCGCAAGGTAAAATGGGAAAGATGGCCAATCAATGGCTTAGTACAAATTAGGGATTATATTTGATCCAAGAAAGAAACATACAATTGGCCAAAAAAAGAGACCTGAGAAGTGGGAACAAGGGATTGATTAAGAAGGGAAAAATTCAAGTACGAGAATAAGTTTGTGGAGAACGTGAAGAGAAAAGATTAGTGAAGTCAAATCTTACAGTCAGAAACAAGGGAATTTGTAATGGGGACCCAAGAAATGGCTGACCAACTAAATGTATACTTTTGGTTCTGTGCTCGCAAAGGAGGACACAAACAATGTACCAGAAATGTTGGAGAACACTGAATTTAATGAGAGGGAGAAACTGAAGGAAATCATTATCAGTAGGGAAATGGTGTTTGGGAAATTAACGGCATTGAAGGCACATAAGTCTCCAAGGCCTGGTAATCTGCATGCCAGAGTACTTGAGGAAGTGGCCCTAGAAATAGTGGGTGTGCTAGGAGTCATCTTCCAAAATTCAGTAGTCTGTGGAAATTTCTTAGAAGTTGGCGGATAATTAGTAACCTTACATTTAAAAAGGGAGACCGGTAGATGATGAGAAATTTCTTTATCCACAAAATGGTGAGCTTGTGGAATTCACGACCACAGAAAACAGTCAAAGCTGAAACATTGTATGATTTCAAGAAAAGTTGGATTTCGCTTTTGGGGCAAAAGGGTTCGAAGGATACGGGGCAGAAAAGCAGGAACAGGCTATTGAGTTGGATGATCAGCCGTGATCATAATGAACAGTAGAACAGGTTCAAAGAGCTATATGGCCTGCGCCTATTTTTAATGTTTCTATTTCGGTTTTATAGCAATAATCAATTTCAAAAAGTTGCACTTTTTCCCTTTTTAAACAGCGGCCATGGCACTAAAGGGAGAATGGGGAGTTAGGCTGTCTTGCCAACATTCCTCCATTTTACCTCAAGAAAAAATCATCCCTGTAGAAACCAGATACTATGTTCATGTTCCATAAGTAAATGCGTGAACCACTTTGAAAATGATATGACACTCCAATCCAATCATTTCCTTTCTTTCAAGGACATTGAACAGTTATTGGAATTCTATATCAGCTAATTCTATACTGACTTGGGCAATGGGCATGGGACCTTGATGGTTTGCATGATCCAGAGAGCCACAAAAGATTTTTTTTCTTGTCATTATCCCTGACCCAGACTTAGCGCTTCAATATCTGTCAGTATATACAGCTCAGATTTTGTGATAATGATGGCAAAACTGTTGACATTCTTTGTCTTTTACTGTTCTGAAAGGAGTGCAACCTTTGCTGTATGCAGAACCTGCAGTTGATACTAAAACAAAAATTGCTGGAAAAGCTTAGCAGGTCTGATGAGAGGCATAGATAGAGTGGATAGCCAGAGACTTTTTCCCAGGGCGGAAATGAATATTACAAGGGGGCATACTTTTAAGGTGATTGGAGAAAGGTATAGGGGAGATGTCAGAGGTAGGTTCTTCACACAGAGTGGTCGGTGTGTGGAATGCGCTGCTGGCAGTGGTAGTGGAGTCAGATACTTTAGAGACTTTTAAGCCACTCTTGGACAGGCACATGGATGATAGTATTATGTAGGGTATGCAGGGTAGTTTGATCTTAGTAGAATAATAGGTCGGCTCAACATTGTGGGTTGAAGGACCAGTACTGTGCTGTAGTGTTCTATGCACTGTCTGATAGTATCTGGAGAGAAATCAGAGTTAACGTTTCGGGTCGAGTGACCCTTCCTCAGAATTGATGGCAGCTAGGAACATTTTGGTTTTTATGCAGAAGATAGGTTGGGGGAAGAGGGTAGAACCCAAAGAGAGAAAAGAACGGTTGGACTGACAAAGGAATGGATAACAATCAGGCAAGGAAGGTGAATAGCTGTTAATGGAAACTGTTAGCAGCTAACAATGGATTGGGTGTAATTGTAGACCATGTGATAACAAGGCCTGGTGTGTGCGGTTTAATGTAAGGACTTGGGAGAGCTCAAGCCCAAAAATTGGTGAACTCTATGTTGAGTCCAGAAGGCTGCAGAGTTCTCAAGCAGAAAATGAGAAGCTGTTCTTCCAGCTTGGGAATGCCATGTGAGGCCATTATCAGACAGCCATAACTTTATCAAATGGCAGAGCAAACTGGAGAGGCCTAATGGTCTACTCCTGTGCCTAAACTCACATGTATGCTCATGTGTAATTTCTGAGTCCAGCTAAACAGTTGGCAACTGAACCATAGCTAATGCATTCACGACATGGTGTATTCTGCCAATTTATCTCAAGAAACACTAATTTGTATTTTGTATATGGTGGACAGGCATTAGGGAAACTGGAGGTGAGTCAATTGCTGCAGAATTCCAAGCCTCTGGCCTGCTCTTGTAGCCACAGGATTTATATGACTAATTCGATCTACTCCCCGCGCCGCCACGCGCCCCCCCCCCCCCCCCCCCCCCCACCCCCATGATAGTTGGGAGGCAACAGGGTAATACCATTGAACATTAAAGGGAAATGGTCCGTTTCTGTCATGTTGAAGATGGTCATAGCCTGGCACTTGAGTGGCCTGAATGTTATTTGCCAATTATCGTACTAAGCCTGCATGCTGTGCAGGTCATTCTGTATATGAACACAGGCTACTTCAGTACCTGAGGAATCGTGCATGGCTCTGAGCATTGTGCAATCATCAAACACCCCTGTTTCAGACCTTATGGAGGAAAGTCATGGATGAAGCAGCTAAATATTGTTGGGTCTAGGATACTACACTGAGTAATTCCTACTGATATGGATGGCGTCCAATACCCATAATCATCTCCTGTGAGCTGAGCATGACTCCAACCAGGAAAATGTTTTCCCCTCCAATTCCCAGATTTGAATTTTGCTAGGAAGATTAAGGGCATATGGATTTCTGCTTCTTTATCCATATTTGGACTGAGATTGTAGTGAGGTCATCAGCAGAGTGGCCCTGGTGGAACCTGAACTGTGGGTCAATGAGCAAATCTTTGATACTGCTTGAAAGTACTGTTGCTGACCCTCGTCATCACTTAGCTGATGATGACGCGTAGTTATTAATTAGGTCAACTTATCCTGTTTTGTGGACAGGACATGACTGGGCAATTTTCCACATTGTCAGTTAGATTTCTGCTGGATCAGCTTGAGTAGGGACGCAGCAGGTTCTAGAACACAAGACACCTAAATATAATTAATGTTTACCCAAATTCATTTGTTTGTTGTGCAGATGAAAGCGCTGTGAGTACTAGAGATCTGTAAAACAAAATACTGGAAAAACTTGACAAGTGTGACAGCACCTGTAGAGACAGAAACAGCATTAACATTTTGAGTTCAATACGACTCTCGTTTGGAGCTGCTTGTCATGTATTGAACAATTGTGTGATCATGCTGTTTAGTATGTGTACACTGCAACTGTCTACTCGGGAACCCAATTTGAAAAGGAAGGAAATGGCACACGTCCTTTATTTTCCACTAGGTGAAAAATGTCTCTAAATAGCAATAAATTTATAGCTCAGCACTTTGAAACAATGTAGAGATTTTAAAACCAAGTGGCCCGTGATTCAAAGTTTATATTAATATATTTTAAAAATCACAAGGCTATATATCCTCAATACTGTACCTTGAAATTTAACTCTGGTAATTTTCGTAAGGTTTTTATTTTTAGTTATTAAAAGTAAGTATGTCAACTATGGACAAAATTTCAAACGGTTTTACTAAAGATTTCTTTGATCTTGTTTCAAAATGTCTTAGAAATCAAAACATGCATACATTTATTAAAGCTAATTAAAGAATGAGTTTGCGAAACATATCAGTCATGATTGAATGGTGCAGCAGTCAATGACACTAATTCTGCTCTATATCTTATTGTCTTACCGGTTCATGACCCCTGTGTAGACTGAAATGCAGATGTTAAACGATGTATCCACTGCTCACTTTCTTCAATGAAAATCAAAGGTGTGAGCATTTCAGTCAGCAAAACCATTTGCCATCAGCAAAGAGTTACTCACAAGGATCTCAGTGACATGGTACCCTCTTCCCTGACCATGAGTTTGGATTTGATACCAAGCCAAGTGCATTTTTCTGATGTTCAGCTGCAGTGGTGCCATCAAACGGTTAAGGAGCCAATGATATTGAAGTAATCTTGAACAACAAACTGGAAATAAAATGGAATAGTTATCTTTTTAATACATGAACAGCTCACCTGTGGAGAAGTGTAGTTATCAACCTGCATTTGACCTGTTCTTTGAGAACTGTTGACGTGACGTTGATCAACTCAATTTCTCTGCCCCCCTCACCAATTCTATATCCTCCCAGGAACTGACTGCACTCCATGCTCTCAGGTTCAACCCTGACTTTGTAATTAAGCCTGCTAATAAGGGTGATGCTGCTGTTGTCTGGCATACTGACCTCACTTTACAGAGGCTGAGCACCAGCTCTCAAATACCTTCTCCTATCTCCCGTGGGGCATGATCCCACCATGGAATATCAGGCCATTTTGTCCACCACGGCCACCAACCTCATTGTAACTGGTGATCTCCCCCCACTTGCCTCCAAGCTCATAGTCTCCCAATACCGCACAGCTTGATTCTACGTCCTTCCCAAAATCCACTAACAGGACTGCCTAGTCATATCCACTATTCCTACTTGCTCTTGTCCCACAGAACTCCTCTCTTTCTACCTTGGTTCTTTTTTTTTCCTCCTTGCCCAATCCCTGCTCCTTTACATCCACGATTCCTCTACATCCACGATTCCTCTGGTGCTTTATGTCAGCTTCAGAATTTCCAGTTTGTGGCTCCAGCCACCTTATGTTTACCATGGAAATGCAACCACCTTGCACATCCGGCCCCAATCAGGATGGTCTCAGGGCTCTCTGCTTCTTCCTGGAAGAAAGGCCTGAACCATCCCCATCCACCAATACCTTCCTCTGCCTGAGTGAGCTTGACCTCCTGAACAACTTTTCTTTTAACTCCTGTCACTTTCTTCAGGTCAGAAGGGTGGCCATGAGTATCCACACAGACCTCGGTTATGCTTGTCTCTTTGTGGGGTACGTGGAACATTCCTTGTTCCAGTCCCCATCTACCATTCTTTGTCTGGTATATCGGTGACATCATTAGTGCTGTTTCCCCCTCTCGTCCAGAATTGGAAAAATTGATCAATTTTGCTTCCAATTTTGATCCCTGCCCTTCCTCACCTTCACCTGACACGTCCCTTCCTCAACATCTCTGTTTTCATTTCTGGGGATAGGCTGGCCACCAATATCGACTACAAACCCACCGACTCCTGCAGTTACCTTAAGTACATATCCTCACACCCTGCTTCCTGTAAAGGCTCAAGGCCATTATCCCAGTTCCTCAGTCTCTCTTGCATCTGTTCCAATGATGCTAACATTGACAAGGAGGCCTCCAAAATGTCAGCAACTTCTTCAACCAAGGATCCCCCAGCACCGTAGTTGACAAGGCCCTCAGCTGGGTCCAATCCATCTCCCACAATTCGGCCCTCACCCCTTCCCTTCCCTTCCACAACAGTGATAGGGTCCTCCTTTTCCATACCTACCATCCCACCACCATCCACATCCAAAGCATCATTAACCGCCATTTCCACCACCATGTTCCCCTCCCCTGTCAGCCTTCTGCAGGGACTGTTCCCTCCGGGACACCCTGGTCCACTCTTCCTTTATTCACTCCCAACAGCCCCCTCCCCGTAATGCCATGTTACCTTCTCCTGTTATTGCAGAAAGTGTAACATCTGCCACTTTACTTCCTCCCTCCTCTATATCGAAGGGTCCAGTTGAAACAGCACTTTGCTTGCACTTCACTCAATCTAGTTTACTGCATTTGCTGCTCACAATGTGGTCTCCTCTACATATGTGAAATGAAGTGCATTTAATATGCTCTGAGCTGAGCTGTATTTTTTTTAATTAAAGCACAGTGCATATATGTGAAAAGGTTAGATTAACAAATCTCAAGCAAGATGCTTGACTTGTGTATATTTTCTGGAATGTAGTTTTCATGTGCAAACCCATTGCTAAATTTTTAATCAATAGTTTTGAAACAAATTAACTGAGTGTGGTGGAAAATTTGTAAGGAGAGAAGTTAAAAGAAATGGCATATGTATTTATTGGCACCATTTCATGTACGTGGTAAGTCCTGAATGCTTCATAGCCAACAAATTGTTCCTGAAACAGCTGATTTTAGTTACAGATGTGATATGGATTTTGATGTTTGGAAGTAGTTGGCCTTCACGAAAAAATGACATACAAAGAAACCAGTGAGATTATAAAGGAAATAGAACTTGACAATAATGTGGCAGCGACGTCAACAGCTCCTGTGTTGAGTTTATGGTAGAGGCTGGAGGCATTAGAAGTTGAAATAAGCAATCTTGTTAATCACATTTGGAGGTGCATTCAATAGGGGTCCATTTGTGGAATTGACCTCCAGTTGAATTTTGTATATTCTCCAAAAAGTGTAAGATATGTGTTGAATATTTTTCAAAGGGAAGTGAATAAATAGCAGAAATCTAGTCTTGTGTGAAATTGTGTTAAAAGTATTTTTGATGTAATGGTGCTTTTTGTTTGATCCTACTGTGGTAACTTCAGGAAAAGTCCATTTGTACAGTTAGCAAAGAGGAATCAGACTACAAGGAAAAGTTACATTGTGAATTTGTGCAGCAGCGTTTTGCTTGAATGCACTTTTAATGGTTTATTTTAGTTTTGTTTGGTTTACAAGGGCTCATTTCATTTCAGAGTAGTATCTTGAGCAAAGATGTGGATATCGTTGGTAAGACCAGCATTTTGTCATCCACCACTTTGAATTAATGCAGTCTATGAGATGAAGTTGCTCCTTCAGTACACTTCGATAGGAAGTTGTGGCATTTTTATCCGGTGAGAATTAAGGGGTGGCAATATATGACCAAGTCAGGACAGTATATGACTTGGAAGTGGTGATGCTCCCAAGCATCTGCTGCACCTGTCCTTCTCAACTTTAGCAGTTATGAACTTGGGAGCTGATGTCAGACCTGGTGAGTTGCTACAATGCATCATGTAGGCAGTACATGTTACAGTCACAGTGAGCTAGTGGCAGAAAAAATTAATTTCTAAGGTGGTACTCACAACGTAACAAAATCCTGTAATTAACAACCATGTAGAGACAGGCGCTTAGCATTTCTGACTTGGAAGACCTCATGATTAGTTCTTGATCTGTGCTGAGTTAACTGAACTCCCTTGTATAATGGAACTTGAAAGGACTTGGCAACCCTGGTTTTGGACAGGAGAAAATTGTCGTATAATTCGACTCTAAATCACAATCCAGAGGCTATTCACTGGCTCTCTTATTTTAACGTGGGAAACTGAAGTTGTTCAACTGTGAAGAAAGAGCAAAAGAACCATATTGTTTAAATGGAGCAAAACTTCAAAAAGCTGCAACAGAAAGGGACTTCGGGGTACTGGAGCACAAAACACAGAAAGCCAGCACACGGGTGCGGCAGGTAACCAGAAAGGCGAATGGAATATTGGCCCTTACCTCGAGGGTTGGAATATGAGAATGGGGAAATCTTTCTGCAACTGTACAAAGTGCTGGTGAGATCACATCTAGAGTATTGTGAATGATTTTGGCCCCCTTATCGAGATCTCCTTATTTAAGGAAAGATATTATTTCATTGGAGGTTGTTCAGAGAAGGTTCACTAGGATGATCTCTAGTTTGGAGGGATTGTCTTATGAGTAAAGGTCAAATAGGTTGGGTGCTAAATAAAAACCGAAAGAGCCAGGGTATGCTGTAAATCAGGAACAAAAACAAAGTTGCTGGAAAGCCCAGCAGGTCTGGCAGCATCTGTGAGTTAACGTTTTCGGGTCCAGTGACCCAGGGTTCTGAGGAAGGGTCACCGGAACTGAAACGTTAATTCTGTTTTTTCCTTCACAGATGCTGCCAGACCTGCTGAGCTTTTCCAGCAACTTTGTTTTTGTTCAAATAGGTTGGGACTCTATTCATTGGAATTTGGAAGAATGAGAGGAGATCTCATTGAAACATATAGAATTCTTAAGGGATTTGACACAGTAAATGCTGAGAGGATATTTTCTATCATGAGAGAGTCTAAGATCAGAGGACATAGCCTCAGAATTAAGGGGCACCAATTTAAGACTGAGATGAGGTGTATCATCTTCTTTAAGGGTTAACAATCTTTGGAACTCCTTGCCCCAGAGAGCTTATGTATTTTTAAGGTTGAGATAGATTTTTAACCAGTATGGGAATCAAGGGTTATGGGGAAAAGTCAGGAAAATGGATGTGATGAATGTCAAATCAGCCATAATCCTATTGACTGATGGAGCAGGCTTGAGGGGCTGCCTCCTGTTCCTATTTTTCATGGTTCTGGTATTTACTTTTCACATTGTCAAATGATGCAGTGTAACATGTTTAAATTGAACAAATTTGAGCAGTGTGAAAGTAATAGTTCCTAGCTACAAGCTTAAAACAAAAATTGCAACTTAATAGTTTTGTCAAAGCCTAAAATAGTTCTCCACTAGAAATTGTGGATATGAAAAGTGAACTCTGCTACAACTGGCTAGTAAAAGAGCTAACACAGTGTGGAGCTGGAGGAACACAGCCAGCCAGGCAGCACCAGGAGCAGGAAAGTTTATGCCTCGGGTCGGGACCCCTCAGAAGAGCTATTTGACAATAATATTGTCCCAAAGATTTTAAGTAAATGTGATTTTATTTTAATATACGAGCCAACTTGCAATGAAGAATCAAAGATTTTCTTGCAACACATCATTTATTTTGGTAAGTATTTCAATATAAAGGTAATGCTTGCTTACTGTTTGTGAAAATCAAGTTTGTGTGAATCAAAGATAACAAAGTGTGCAGCTGGAGGAACAAAGCAGCCCAAGCAACATCAGAGGAACTGGATTATATTTGTAAGATTTAACAGCTCCATTAATCAGTTTCCCCTTTCCCTTGTGCTTTCACATCACAAAAATACTTCTAAAGTCCAAAGATGTGCAAGTTAGGTAGAATAGCCTTGTTAAATTGTCCATAGTGTCCAGGGATGTGCAGCCTAGGTGGATTAGCCATGGGAAATGCAGGCTTACAGGGATAGGGTGAGGTGGGGGTGGGGTCAGGGTCTGAGTGTGATGCTGGTTGGAGAGTCAATGTGGACTCAGTAAGTCCAATGGCCTGCTTCCATGCTGCAGGGATGCTATTCTTCTTGAGCATGGAACCGTAATGAACGGTCATCCGTTGTTGCCGCCTTGAAAGAAAAGTGGCCCAAAGATTTTCTCTCATTGGAATAATATTTACACAAAACATGAAACATTGAACTGGATCCCCTACTGAAGTTGAGAGTTGTTATATTTTCATTTCCTCTCCTTTGCCAACATCATACCGTTTTCTAGTTGTGGGGTTGAGACACTTTGTATTGAGTTACTGTCTTGAATGAATAAAAATTGATTTTTCAAATCTCTTGATTCCCTGTTTTCTCTGTAAAAGTTTAATTGACCTAGTTAACATGATTTAAAATACATTTAGCCTTATCTTGATTTTTTTTAACAATAATGTAAGACTAGTTAAGTTGATTGTAGTCAGTTATTGTTGATCTTCTTTAATGGATCAAATGACTTTTTGTTTTACCTGTGCTGTGACCCTTGGCCCTTCTTGCCAGCCTCCTGACTTTTACTTTCCACAGTTCCTACTGTGTACATGTTTTGTCCAGCAGATAACATTGGCATTTCTCTGATTTTTAATGTAGAATAATGTCTCCGAGCACTTCACTGAGGAGCGTCTCGTTCACTAAATTACACAAACATGTCTAACATTCTCATCAGCTACAAATATGCAAATTCATGGCATTGTTTCACCTAATACTGCTTCTTTACGCCTTCCCTCCCTTTTGCCCCCTCCAGTCGCCCAACTCCAGTCCCCACTTTTTACGATTTAATAACAAGCTTTTAGATTCCTAGACTATTCTCACAGTTAGCCTGGCAAGCCACTATGTCTACTTGCATTTATGTGCAACCCTTAAATCATAAGACCTATCTCTCCCGTCAAGGCTTCGGACATCTCCATTCTCCTACTGTTTAGCTCTTACTTTCTTAAGCAACAGTGGCACTATCAAAATCTATTCTTTGCTATCATTTATGGTGAGCATTGACAACATTCCGTGTACTGTAATTATATCAGGGAAGATATTTATTGATCATCTGTAAGTTGAATATTCCAGCATCCTTCAACATTACCATTAACAGCTTGCATCTGTATAAAACCTAAAATATTCCAAGATGTTTCATAGAAGGAATTATTGGGCAAAGGTTTGACAGAGGCACATGAGATATTGGTAGGAGGACCAAAGCTTAGATAAAGACATGTGTTTTAAAGATTGAGTTAAAAGAAAAGAAAGGTAGAATGATTTTAGGGAGGAAATTTCAGAACTTAAAGTCCAAGCAGTTGAAAGTTTGGCTGCCATTGATAGTGATTAAAATCAGGGATACCCTAAAGGTCAAAATGATTATGAAGACTTGAAGAGCCAAACAAGGAATAGAACTAGAAAGTGGCAAGGTCAGGGAGTGATTTAATAACCAGAATAAGAAAGGCTTTTTGTTTTTACTGATTTTATTGATTTTTAAATTGATGAGGTGCCAGGCTGAGCACCACTGTGGGTCAGACTTTCCAACAGATAGCATATTTACTTATTTGTCACTGATTAATGTTTGCAGTGAGAGCCAAATTTATCACGTTGTACTCCTCTCCTCAAAACAAGAGGGTAGAGATTTTCTTAGCACTGCATTGTTCAATTGTTGAAGCAGTGATAATAGTGTTAGTTGTAAAGCACTGAAATTGTGCAGTTTAGAACATAGAACATAGAACAGTACAGCACAGTACAGGCCCTTCGGCCCACGATGTTGTGCCAAACTTTTACCCTAATCCTAAGGTCTATCTAACCTCCACCCCTACCTTTATACTATCATCCATATGCCTATCTAATAACCGCTTAAATGCCCCTAATGAGGTCGACTCCACTACCCTCTCCGGCAATGCATTCCACGCCCCGACCACTCTGAGTAAAGAACCTACCTCTGACATCTCCCCGATATCTACCTCCTTTCGCTTTAAAACTATGTCCCCTCGTAAAAGCTACCTCCACCCTCGGAAAAAGTCTCTGGCTGTCTATCTATACTTCTGATCATTTTGTATACCTCGATCAAGTCACCTCTCCTCCTTCATCGTTGTAAAGAGAAAAGCCCTAGCTCTGCAACGCTCTGTTTACATATCCATGTTGTTTTAAAATCCACCGTAAAAGAAACATTTAAACCATGTTGTATGAGTTTGGTATAGTTTTACATGCTTTTAAGTCTTGAATTTGTTTCAGGGTAATATGGTGAGTTAGAATGAAGCAATATGAGCACTTTTTTCACACTTAGTTTTATTGAACATCTGAATGTATGGATTGGGAAACTTAAAGGAATATATTTTGAAACCACGATCACCATTCAGATGTGTAATTTGAATTCTTCCACACTGGGAATTTATCCATACTGCCAGTGTAAGGAGTCCTGGTAATATAGCCAAGCAGCCATTCGTTATATGCGAGTGGCATGATGAATTAATGTGATGTCACAATCTGAGGGGGAAGAATGTCAGTATTGAGCCACATCCTCCTTCCCTAACATTCACACAACTGCCTTTTCCCAATAGTCATTTCAGGAATGAAAAATCCTCCCATGTTTTATTTCCTTTCCAATCTTGCAATGTTGAGAAGAATTGTAATACTCACTATTGATTTGTTTTTCATTCCTAACACTTTCATTCAGGAATAGAGTTTTAAACAGAGATAGTGGGAACTGCCGATGCTGGAGAATCTGAGATAAGGTGTAGAGCTGGATGAACACAGCAGGCCAAGCAGTATCAGAGGAGCAGGAAAGCTGACGTTTCGGGTCTGGACCCTTCTTCAGAAATGGGTCCA
>NC_063335.1:11677574-11729181 GCF_021869965.1 Rhincodon typus
CAACAACAACAAAGTTGCTGGAAAAGCTCAGCAGGTCTGGCAGCATCTGTGAAGGAAAAAAACAGAGTTAACGTTTCAGGTCTGGTGACCTTTCCTCAGAACCGGACCTGAAACGTTAACTCTGTTTTTTCCTTCTCCGATGCTGCCAGACCTGCTGAGCTTTTCCAGCAACTTTGTTGTTGCCCCTGATTTACAGCATCCACAGTTCTTTCGGTTTTTATTCCATACACCTTCCTTTGGCTCATATCCCTTAACTTCTTTGTAAAGCAAAGGTATTATCTATCTCAAATTTAAAATTAACAACTGATCTAGCATCCACTGCTGTTTATGGAGGAGAGTTACAAAAGTCTACCACCTGTTGTGTTTAGGAGTGCATCCTAACATCTTTTCTGCATGGTTTGACTCTAATTTTTAGACAATGTATTGTAGGTTCTAGAATCCCCAACCAGTGGAAATGGTTTACCTACTCTGCCCTTTTTTGTTAATATCTTGAAGACTTTGTTCAGATGACCTGTTGACCTTTTAAAAAAAGCCTAATTTGTATAATCGCTCCTCATAATTTGCAAGAATGATGCATTTCATTCTTGTAAAACTACCTTGTAATAGAATCCCTACAGTGTGGAAACAGCCCATTCGACCCAACAAGCCCACACCGCCCCTCCAAAGAGCATCCCACCCAGACCCATCCCCCTAATTTGCGATGTCTAACCCACCTACCCTAAACATCCCTGGGTACTATGGGCAATTTAGCATGGCCAATCCACCCACCCTGCACATCTTTGGTCTGTGGGAGGAAACTGGAGCACCCGGAGGAAACCCACGCAGACATGGGGAGAACGTGCAAACTCCGCACAAACAGTCGCCCGAGGCTGGAATCGAACCTGGGTACTTGGTGCTGTGAGGCAACAGTGCTAACCACTGAGCCACCGTGCTGCCTCCCTCCAAGGCCAATGTATCATTTTTAAGGTGGTACTCAGATCTCCTAGTATTCTGAATGGGGTCTAACCAGGGTTTTAGCTGCAGCATACCATCTGTGTCCTTATACTGCAGCCCTCCAGATATAAAGGTCAGCAATCCCTTAGCTTACTATAATGCCACCTAACTTTGTGTTACCATCAAAGTTGGATGTATGACTCCTTATGCCATCATCTAAGTCATTAATAAATAATGTGAATAATTGAGGGGCTAACAAAGATCTATGTGGGACACCATTGGTTGCATCCTACTAATTTGAGTACCTACCCATTAATACTACTTTCTGTCACCTGCTTCTTGACCAATTTCCCAGCCATGTCAGTAACTTGCCCTCGATTCTGTGGCTGTACAAGAATTTTTAAGATCACAAAATGACGCAGGTGGTGAAGTTAATTTATCTTCTCATACTTATCCTTGCAGAAGGACCGAATAATTCCACTTCCCTCCCTAAGAGTTGAATGGTTTTGGAAACTGTTTGGCATTGTTGTACCTGAAGTCATCTTGATCATTATTACATGAAAACATTGCACAAAATCCTCACCGTTCTAATCTAATTTTCACACATGCATTTTTGTATGGAGGATTTGATTATTTTAAGAGTAAATCCTTTGAAATGGAACTCTCAGGCTTACATCACTGAGCAAGTGCATTCAATTTAATGCTGCAGTGGATATTGAAACTGGCACTGTGGGTGTGTGTAGGGTTGGAAGAACAGAAAAATGTGCTATAGGAATGTCAGGAATAGCAAGGTTTTATTAGATGGGTCTATCCAATAAATGGGCAATAGAAACTCAAATAGACAACTGAGTTTAGACTTTGAGATCTTGCAAAATGACTTTTCACCGTGTAATAATCTGATAGTATCCGTCCAGAAATGCAAACTTAGTTTGCTGTACACAATGCATGCATCTAGTAAGCTTCTAATAAACTGAAAATAGTTGTGATTTGCAGTGGACAAGTGTATATCAGTGTTGACTGTTCCTCACTAACAGTTAACAGAAATATAACAAACCTGCTTTATAAATTATGAACTATGTCACACAAGGTGTGTAAATGAGAAAGAGAGTTAAGTGAGTGTGAAAAATCTGTGTCTTTATAAAACAGGTCCAAAACACAGTATAGCTGCCACCTTCATGCAGATATGGTTAGCACACAATTTGCAGTAGCTAGTATAACCAGCAGTACTATGACAGTCGCCACAAGTTAATATGGACATTCTGATCTGTATGTTTTATATAGCTACTCAGTGTACTTCATATACTTTGTTAGATCATCTTCTAAGAGACATTTACTTGAATTTATATAGTTACCTAACACGGCAGCAAGCGTTTTACAGGTTTGCAGATTCCAGCTGCTTCCTCTTTACCATGGACGTGCAATCCCTTCGCACATCCATTCCACATCAGGAGGGTCTTAGGGCTCTCTGCTTCTTCCTGGAGCAAAGACCTGAACCATCTCCATCCTCCTCCGCTTGGCCGAGCTCGTCCTCACACTCAACAACTTCTCTTTTAACTCCTGTCATTTTCTTCGGGTAAGAGGAGTGGCCATGGGTACCCGCATGGGCCCTAGTTATACCTGTCTCTTCGTGGAGTATGTGGAACGTTCCTTGTTCCAGTCCTATTCCGGCCCCCACCCACAACTCTTTCTCCGATTATATCAATGATATCATCGGTGCTGCTTCCCTCTCTGGTTCGGAATTGGAAAAGTTCATCAATTTCGCTTCCAGTTTCCATCCTGCCCTCACTTTCACCTGGCTTATCTCCGACTCCTCCGTTCCATTACTCCACATTTCTGGGAATAGACTGGCCACAAACATCCACTATAAATCCATTGACGCCCGCAGCTACCTGGACAAAACATCCTTGCACCCTGCTTCCTGTAAATACTCCATCCCATTCTCTCAGTTCATCCCTCTCCATCATCTATGTTCACATGAGGCCAACTTTGACGAAGGAGCCTCTGAAATGCCGAGGGTTCCCTAGCACTGTTGGTGACCGGGCCCTCAACTGGGTCCAAACCAACTCCCGCACTTCCACCCTCACCCCTTCTCTTCCCTCCTGCAACAGCGACAGGGTTCCCCTTGCTCTTACCTATCATCCCACCAGCATCCATATCCAGAAGATCATCAGATGTCATTTCCGCCACCTCCAGCAAGATGCCATCACCAGACACACATACCCTGCCCCTCCCTTGTCTGCCTCCAGCAGGGACTGTTCCCTCCGGGACACCCTGGTCCACACTTCCTTCACCCCCTGCAACAGGTGAAGGTGCAACACCTGCCCATTTACTTCCTCCCTCCCCAGTATGCAAGGGCCCAAATATACCTTACAGCACTTCCCAGAATCTAGTCTACTGCATTCGCTGCTCACGTTGTGGTCTCCTCTACATTGGGGAAATGATGCGTAGACTGGGTGATGGCTTTGCAGAAAATCTATGTCCTGCTTGCAGAAAAGACCCTGAACTACCTGTTGACTGCCACTTTAACACACCACCCTGTTCCCTGACCAACATCTCTGTCCCTGGCTTGCTGCAGTGTTCCAGCGAAGCTCCACGCAAGCTGGAAGAACAACACCTCGTCTTCTGCTTGGGACCCTGCAGCCCTCTGGACTTAATATCGAGTTCAATAATTTTAGGGGCTAAACTCTCCCATGTCCCAGCCCCCTACCCCACACACCAGGCTTTGCTATCACATAGCCTGCCATTACACACCACCTGTTGTTAGTCACCAACAGTCCCCATTAACAGCTATTCCCTCTCCTAGCCAGATTTGTTATCAACTCCTTTGTCTATCCAACTGTTCTTCTCTCTCTTCAGGCTCTATCCTATCATTTACTCCCTCCCCCATCCCCTCCCTATTTTCTGCATATATACTGACGTTTTCCCAGTTACCGTGAGTTCTGAGTAAGGGTCACTGGACCCAAACATGATTTTTCCTTCACAGATGCTGCCAGACCTGCTGAGCTTTTCCAGCAACTTACTTCTGTTTTTGTTCCTGATTTACAGCATCCACAGTTCTTTCAGTTTTTAGGAAGCATTTTACAACCATTTAAGTACTTTAGAAGTACTTAGCTCCTGTTATAATGCAGGAAAAGCAGCAGCCAGTTTTCATACAGAAATATCCCACAGCGTGCAATAACAACACAGGAAATAAGATCAGGAGTAAATCATTGGTCCCTCAAGCCTGCTGTGCCATTTAGTAAGATCTTGGCCGATCTGCCGCAGGCTTCAACTCCTCTTTTGTGCCATTTCCTCACAGCCCTAAATGATCAGATCATGTATTTTAAATTTGGTTGAAGTGATAAATATTGAACATGATGCCAGAGAGAGGTCTTCTCTTTGAGTTGTGTTGTGGGATCTTCTGCCCACCAAAGAGAGCAGATATGGTCTTGGTTTAATGCCTTGACTGAAGGATGACGCTTCTACGTAACTCTCTTTCAATATGATATGGAATGTCAGCTTATTGTTTGTTTATGTTATGAAGCGTTACTTAGTGTGTACAGCACAAGAACAAGCTATTCGGTCCAACAGAACTACGTTGGTATTTCTGCCCCAAACTAGCCACACCTTGCCACACTTTACTGAAGCCTATTAGCGTAGCTTTCCTATTCATTTTTGCTTTTTATGCTTATCTAACTTTCCCTAAATGCAATTTATGGAACTTTCACCCATAGCGTTCTGAGTTTGAGGTGAGTTTGTGACCACCACCTGCTAACTGTACTGTTGTAAATATATATTATTAACAGTCCCATTATAAAAGGTTTCCATTACATAGCACAGTTGTTTGCCCTTCACAGTCATATTGGAGAGAAAAGTTATTGTACAGCTGCAAAACTCGTTTGTCAATCGCATAATGGCCAATTGGCGTTGCCGGAACACGCATTATAGGAGAATCCCCTGTACAAGCATTGCAGAACAAAATTTTTGTTGAGGGATAGAATAATTGTCACATCTTCAGTGATTCCTTTGCACTACCAAATCACTTTTCCCAGATGTATACTTTAAAAATGCCATAACTGAAATTCAGTGTTTCAACAGGGATTACAATAGCCATTAAATTGGTTAGGTCTTTAAAGTAAGATGCCTTTCAAGTTTTGAGGGGATCAGGTTTTGGAATGCTTAGCAGAATATGAGAATCATTTAGCTTCTTCTCACATAATTTAGCTTCTAAGTTATAAACGGGGGAAAATTCTGACCCATGTGTATCAGCTGAGACCAAAAATGGTCGAAAGTATACCCGAAAGTTCAAAGCTCATCAGTCCAAGTCGACTTAAGCTCTGAAGGTCCTGATGGTAATTATTAAATGGGTCATGAATAATATTTCTTTCCATTACCCAAACTCATCATTCACCTTGCTCAAACCGTGGTTGTTATGTCTCCATTCTGCCTACAGGCTACAATCTAAGTCTGTACAATTGTGGCTCTTTTTGAAACTTGTCACGTTGAGATACAAGAGAGAAAGTGCTTAAGCTGTCAGGAGTTCTTCAAAAGATAGTTGGTAAATTACCAGCAATGAAAATGTTGTCACAGTGAAATTACCTGAAGCAAATTGTGTTATTAGGGAGAGTTTTGTTCCCATTTATGATGGTGTTTTCACAACTGCATACCTCCCTCTTACTCCACCACCACCCTCACATAATGAATCAAGTGAATTTTTAATCTTAATGTGTATGATCATTTCCAAATATCTCTTGTGGGAAAGGTTTTTTTGTATATCTGACAAATGTGTTTTGTAGTTTACTATTATTAAGTTTACATACGTTGTGGCTTTGCAGTACTGTTAGTGTGAACATTTATTAGAGGAAAGGTGATTGATTGCCGTATTAAGTAATCTAACTAGCTTCCTACTGCTAATGAGTGGATGGATGTGGCTGCTGGGAATACACCCCAGGAAAAGTATATGAGAGACACACGTCACAGAGCGAACCTGACAGTTTCCAATAAAAGTTGCATGCCTGTCCATCTCCAAAGATGCTTCCGAAGGATTAGTTGTCTTTGCCAATATTATGTCTAAATGTCATTTCTCTGTACCTTTAGTGATTTGAAAGCCTTACCTGATGTATGTTTTGCACTTTGCCTGTCACCTTATGCGCATACGCTTGCTGCTTTCTTCCAGCTGAAATTGCTGTACAGCAAATAAGAGCAATGATTGGTGCTGATTAATGATAAATTGACAATCAGTACAAAACCTCACTTGTTTGGCTGACAAACCACCTATTAAACATGATCCTTTGGAGGAATTGTTGACCAGCTAGATAGTCTGGAATGTGTAACAGAAGAAAATGGCTGTGGCAGTATTATCAGCAACCACAGTGCCCACTTGCATTTCCTTTTTGCCCTTAAATTGCATCACAGTGTTTAATGTTAGTAATACTAAATGTGGCATCAGGCAGGGAGGGGAAAATATAAAGGGTTGTAAGATGGAGAGAATCTGAACTGTGTTGGCAGGGAATATGAGCAGATTCATCAAACTGCATTCTATCCAGACCTGAAAAATATATGCCTTACCACCAAATTAGAGTGCTAAGCTCATTTACAATTCTTGGATGAATTGCGTTTTCTTTCCAATTATAAAAACCTTTCCTTTTACCTTGACAGTATTGCTGCCTTTTCCAATTTGTATTCCCCTCCCCATCAGTGGGTTTAGCTGAAGAATGAATATTTGCTATCACCAGTCTCATAAGTTGTGCATCCTCACTCCTTTAAATTACAAAATTTGTTTAATTAATGGCCAGGGTAGTCAGTTAGAATAATTTGACATTTTAAAACTACACAATAATTTTGATTTATATTTGAAAAGGCTGCTTTGCAGGGGATTTGGGAATAGAGCAGGAGATTCAGACTAATTAGCTAGTTTTTAATGAGGCGTTATAAGAACTTTGGGGCAAATGTATTCTTTTTGCCCTGTATGACTCCGCAAAATTTTAACTTTGCCCAAATAAACTGGTTTCAGAAATGCTAAGAAATGGTCAGATATTACATACCCTAACAACAATTTTTTTGTCAGACTTTGTTTTCACCCAAACTCTGTCACTGCTGTAGCAAATAACACACAACTGAGCAAATGTTGCTGTTGCTGTGTAGTCTGAGAAAGTAACTATTCAAGATGGAAAGTAAAGGGTAAATATAAAAGAATTCATTATTATTAAGGGAAGAAGAAAACAATTATCCTAGTGCACATTTTTATAGTTTGAAAATGTTATGTAATTATTTATAATTAGCCTATAACTTGCATACTGATTTATCTGTCAACAGCTTTGCCTATGGTGAAAAAGTCCAGTTTTAAAGCTGATTTTGATTTGAACCAGAAATCTCCATGTTCAAACTATTACGGTTTAACTTCTCTTTAGGTTATCAGTTTATTTTTAATTTAAAGGCCTGATGAAGTTGCATTGGTTTAAAACGTAGACATCCCTAACACACACATCTTGGGAATGCTTTCTTTGTGTGCAATATTGAATAGATTTTTGAATTAGCTATCAACTGAAGTGCTAATATTTAGTAACAACGCCAGCAGTGGCTTTGTGAGATGCTGTTTTGCAGCTGAATGAGATTATGGATGAAGGCCTCACTTCACACACTTGAGCACTAAAATTTAGAGTGACACTCCAATGTAATACTTAGTATATGTGCATTGTAGTTGGAAGAGATACTAAAATGAGGCCTGAGCTGATTGCTGTAAAAGATTCCATGATGCTATTTGAAGAAGAGTAAAGGAGATCTCCAAGATGTCTTGGCCAATATTTATTCATTCAGCAACATCGTAACAAACAATCTGGTTATTAACTAGTTGCTGTTTACAGAAGGTTGCGTTGTGCATATTGGATGCTGAGCTCTCTGCATCACAGCAGTAACTCCACTTAAACCTTTAATTCCCTGCAAAGCACTTTGGGACATCCAAGACTGTGAAAGTGCTGTGTAGATGCACGTCTGTATCAAAGCTGTTTACTTTATAATAGTAATGGCATTTCTGCATGATGGTAGTTTCAGGAAACCTGTTGCATAATGTGTTGTGTTCTAGCCTTTTGAGCAGTGTACTTTGATCTGTGGATGCACACCCACTGTAGATGTAGGAAAGCAGCCATTTAAGGTCAGAAAATTCTTTTTGTAAATATGTGGCATTTTGTGCACAGTGCTTGCAACACTGCCAGTAGTTTCAAAAATATAAGTTATGGCTTAGGAGCAGTAAAGGTAAAGTCGCTACAGTCCTACCGGATCATAAGGCTGCTCTCTCGTTAGAGAGAGACAAGTAGTGGTTGTTTAACCTGAGGTCTGCAGGCCTCAGGCAAGGGGAGAGGTTGAGAAGGAGAGTCCTTTACAGTAACCTTAGTTTGTGTGGCAACTGAACCTGTGCTGTTGGCATCACTCTGTATGGCAAGCCAGCTGTCTAGCCAGGAGAGCTTACTGACCTCAGTATCTTTTTCAATACTCTCCTATTTTCCAGTATCCTTTTTGTTTGTTTTGCTGAGCATACAACTTGGAGGCCAGTAATTTCCAAACATTGAAATTGATAAAATTGAAGCTGAAATTAGAGTCAAGTTAATATGGTGTTTTTAATTTTTTTTCCTACAAGTAAGACCTGTGATATTTAGGTGGAAGCTTTAAAGTACCTATTATTAATAGCTAAACATTCAAGTGAGATTAAGTTCTGATTGTCTGCATATTTATGTGATGGCCGTATGTATCATAAAGTCCACTGGTTTGTATAGTCATATCACGGATCTTTGTTCCCGGTGTCTGGTTTCAGTAATCAGCAAGGAGCTAAAGGTAACTAATTGAAAGACTGCACTGAATGTACAATGCTGTTCATTCCTGTTGATCGCTATTGATAAAAGTTGAATATTTCTCAACTGACACTGGGATGAAGCATGCCACAGAACTAAGTACAGAAAAAAGTATGAAATATAATTGTGATGTACCGTGGTTAAATTTGAACTGCGGGATTATTAGTAAGCGCAATGATGTGTGAAAATGCATTCAGAATCCAGGGCTTGTATGTATATTAATAATTTTTTTTGTATTGCCCCTTTCCGACTGGCCTATCTATGAATGAAACCTATGTAAATTTTATTATTTTATGCAGGTGAGAAAAAGAATTCCAACAAGTTTTTTTAACCGTATCATTCTTAGGGATTCATATTCTAGAATGGTCTTATAGAGAGTAAACTTCTCACCTCTTCATGGATCATGCACAAGCTGTCTAAAGTAAATTACCAAATGCCAATATCATAACTATCTTCCAATAATTTGAGGACTTTAAGTTTTAAGTATCCTATAATTACCTTGATACTTTGAGAATTCACTCCTTAAGTGAACTTTATAAATAATTGTGTGGAATAATTCAGTAAGAATCTGAAGTTGCTGGTAATATACAGTATGTCAGTTAGCATCTTAAAAGAGAAGAGGCAACTGATGACATCATATGTCACATATTCTTCATTAGTTCTGAAGAGTACAGGGCGTATCTAATCTAGTCTCTTTACAATTGCTGACTGGTCTGCTGTGTATTTTTAGCACTGTATTTATTGGAGAGTTAGTGTTTGCACTTTTACTGAAATGAACAATTCATGTAAGTTGTGCTTAAGTGAAATTTCATATGATTGGAACAAGTAACACTTGCAGGAATATCAAGAGTGGGAACCTTTATTGCTGTTTTTCAACTTCTGAAGAGCTCCAGTATGATTCGGTAACAGTTCTTCCCCTGAAGTATGAAACCTTTTCTCTGCTTAAGACTGTGACCTCCACTGTTGATGTATGAGTTTTCTTCATTTTAATGCATTTCCTTCTGGTTTTCTGTGATACACGAACATTACGAGATCTTTCTTACCTAGGATTCATTGATACTGATTCATTGGTGCAAAAGGTGAAGTCACATGGTATTGGGGTGAGCTGGCAAGATGGATAGCTTAGTTGTAGGAGACAGAAGGTAGTGGTGGAAGGATGCTTTTTGGAATGGAGGACTGTGACTAGTAGTGTTCCACAGAGATCAGTGCTGGGACCTCTGCTGTTTGTGATCTACGTAAAGTTATTTGGAAGAAGACTTAGCTGGTCTAATTAGTAGGTTTGCAGACGATGCAAAAATTGGAGTTGCAGATAGTGAGGAGGATTGTCAGAGGATACAGCAGGATATAGATCAGTTGGAGGAGTGGGCAGAAAAATGGCAGATGGAATTTAATCCAGACAAATGTGAGGTGATGCATTTTGGAAGGTCAAGTACAGGTGGAAATTATACGGGGAATGGCAGAACCCTTAGGAGTATTAATATGCAGAGGAATCTGGGTGTGCAGGTCCAGAGATCACTGAAGGTGGCAAAAAAGGCCTATGGCATGCTTGCCTTCATTGGAAAGGGAATTGAGTATAACGATAGGCAAGTTATGCTGCAGCTTTATAGAACTTTAGTCAGGCCACACTTGGAATATTGTGTGCAGTTCTGGTCACCACACTATCAGAAAGATGTGGATGCTTTGGAGAGGGTACAGGGAAGGTTTACCAGGGTGTTGCCCAGTATGGGGGATTTTAGCTACGAAAAAAGGTTGGATAGACTGGGTTTGTTTTCACCGGAACACAAGGGGTTGAGGGGTGACATATTAGAAGCTTATTAGATTGTGAATGGCATGGATAGAGTGGAAAGTATGAGGCTTTTTCCCCAGGGTGGAGGGGTCAATTACTAGGGGACACAGGTTCAAGGTGCAAGGGTGGAAGTTTAAAAGAGATCTCCAAGGCAAGGTTTTTTTTTAAACACAAAGGGTGGTCAGTGCCTGGAACACACTGCCAGAGGAGTGGTGGAAGCAGACACAATAGTAGCATTCAAGAAGCACCTGGGCAGATACCTGAATGGGGAGTCGATGGCCTAGTGGTATTATCGGTGGACTGTTAATGCAGAAACCCAGATAATGTTCTCAGGCCTGGGTTTGAATTCTGCTATGGCAGATGGTGGAATTTGAATTCAACACATCTGGAATTAAGAGTCTAATGATGACCGTGAATCCATTGTTGATTGTTGGAAAAACCTATCTGTTTCACTGATGTCCTTTCGGGAAGGAAACTGCCATCCTTACCTGGTCTGGCCTATATCTGACTCCAGTCCAACAGCAATGCGGTTGACTCTTAACTGCTCTCTGGGCAATTGGGGATGGGCAATAAATGCTGCTTAGCCAGCAATGCCCTCATCCTGTGAATGAATAAAAAAAAAAGAATAGGAAAGCAATAGAGGGATACGGATCCTGTAAGTGAAGATAGTTTTATTATGGAAGGGCATAATGTGTCAGCGCAGGCTTGAAGGGCTGAAGGGCCTGTTCCTGTCCTGTATGGTTCTTTGTTCCTTGCTCAACTCACAACTCAATGCTGATTAGTAGTATTCTGTTGGTAAAAGTAACTGCGTGTTTTTTTTTTACAATGAGCTTTTTAACAACGAGGTAGGGGGATGCAGGGCAGCTTTAATGAATCTTGGGTAGCATTGTTGAGCTACGAAAATGAACTAATGCCTTATCCAAAAATATGGGTGTAGTAATTGAACAGTGCTGTGATGTGAGATAATCTTACACTCAAAATGGTTTGCACTTCAGACCTTTCAAATAATTGTTCGGATTATTTACCTTGAGCGGAATGTGTATGTTGAGATGCATTGTGCTCTGAGACAGCTTGTGTGGCAATACTTATCTACCCATTATATTTCGTTTTTTTTATAAGGGACAAGCTTACTGTTGCATGTTCCTGTTTAAGGTAGAACTATGCCTGGAAAACAACACTTTGAAGTTTCAGAATGTGCTATTTTATATTGTGTGATTCCGTAGAATGACGTATTAACATGTTGATTCAAACAAGTAGAGGTATTAATATTTGCTACATTTAAATCTAAGTTGAAGTAATGGGTGCTGGTGGAACAATGTTTATTGTCACTAGGGTTGTTTTTAGCATAATACTTAATCCAGTATCTTTGCAAATTGTTACCTTGCGTTTCAAAAAATGCAAAACTTTTCTATTATTTTCATTGAATTCTGAGGTTATTAGACTGTATTAAACTGTCATCACATTTATAAAAGCTTCAAACAGAATTTGAAAACATTGAATACTGAAGTGTAATAGCTCTAATAGTCAGTTATAACATTTCTATCTTATGTTTGACGGTTAAACAGTCTTATGCTGTATAATGTTTTTAATGTGCTGTGCTAAATTAAAACTTCAAGATACGAATATTAATCATGGCAACAGTTAGATACAAAATTAGAAATAGCTTTTGTAAGAACTGTATTTTTAATCCTTCCTAAAAATCTGGACAATTTTTCAACTCTTGTAAGGCTGGTGTTCATTTATTTTCATCCATGGGATTTGTGATTATAAATTTATTTTCTGTTCAAATGATGTTATCCAAAGTAGTTCTACATCGGTAAAGCTTTCTCAAAGAATGTGGATTCAAACAAATGATCTCTTTCACCATTTTAAAATGGAACCCCATGTTGAAAATCTGTCAGAAAAACCATGCTTATGAATTAAATACGCTAATCTCATCATGCTGATTTCCTTTACTCGCAGCTAGCTATTCTTCTGATGTGAGTTAAAATAGAGTTATTTTTGAATTGGTGCAACTGAGATACAGAAAATGGTACTACTGTAATTAAATTCATTTGATAGTTTGTGTGAGGCCCACAGTCACTGCTTTTAAAAAAAGTTTGTTCACAGCATCATTTCTTCATATGTAGACTGTGGTGACACAATTCTAGAGTAATTGATCATTTAACCTATGACTCCAAAAGCAGTCTATTCCCAAGCTTTCCATTGTCATTTCTTGGTCTTGATATTAAGAGATCGCTTGCTTTGTTTAGTTAACAAGGGGTCCTGTGGCGCAACGATGGTGTTGTGCTAAATTAAAACTTAAAGATACAAATATTAATCGTGGCAAGGATTCGATATGAAAGTTTTAAAAAAAAGGCCAGAAAGTTCCAGTTTAAACCTACCTGCACGAATGTGTCGAAACGGGTCGATGTAGTGAAAAAAATGTTCAGTGCTTAGCATAATATCCTGTTACTACCAGGATGATGGACTTTAAAATAGCTGGATTTTGCTCTCATTTAGCCAAGAAATTTCTTATGTTCCTATATTGTGTCAAGGGGGCAACCATTTGATTTTCTGGATTTGTTTTAATCAATGTATCCTCTGGAGTAGGTGGGACTTGAAACTAGTCCTCCTGGTCCAGAGATAGTGACACTGTCACTGTGCCACAAGAAGCCCTCCGTTTGATTTTATATACAGTATTACAGTATATTTATTTAAATTGCTATTTAAGTACTGAATTCGGGGAAGGCAGGACCTAGTGAAATGAATTTAACTTTGCAGCTTCAGTGCACATTGAAGGCCCTCAGCTTAGTATATGAATTTATTCTGGAAAATGCACTAGATTGGTTAGACTTGTTAAATTTTACTGGCACAAGTATCAAGTGCCCAATAATCCAAGGAGGATATGGAAGACCTTGATAAATGCTTCCTCTTTCATAATTATCACAAAACCCATATCAAATTGAGTTTGAAGCCAACTGTATCCAGTAAATTCCAGCAATTACTTCAGGTGTATGTAAGCAGCCCGTGTTGCAGAAATTACTTGAGAGGAAGCTCTACTAGCCTCCATTTTGCACTTCTGCAATTGGATGAGATGTTTGGCTGAGGTGTAATTTCAGAAATGCAGATATAACATAGGTTTTCTTCCACACAACTCAACAACGATAAGCTAAACCAGAATAGTGGTTTTGTTCACTGTCAGTATAATTGCTTTTGGGTTTTACATTTCACACTCCGGATGGAGTTTGCAATTATGTTGCGATGTAGATTATGTTAGATTTCATTATAAAACTTTGCTGTCTGTTTTATTGAAAAACTGCACACAATCAGGGCAAGTATTTACTAGCTCAAAACAGAGATTCTAAAGTACAATTTCTAGGCACTAAAACAATTAAGGTATTCTACTAAATTTTTTGATGTTGCATCATACTGATCTCCCCAAAAGAAAAAGTTTCCCTTCTACTTGAGCAAGTTCATTTTTTTCCAGCTTGTTTTAGTTTGAGTTTCTTTCTCTTTGTCTTCCTAGCTCCCGGAAGGAAAATTAGAAATTAACATCAGCAGTTGACATTGTTGTGATTTGCACATATTTGTTTAAAACAATTTTAGCCTGTTTCATTCACTTGTGTTTTTGGATGATCTTTCTGCCTGTCTCTAAGTTTGATTATTTGCTTGCTTTCGTTTTAGATAATATTTTTCAAAAAATCATCAGTTCTGGAGCAGTACTTCAAAGCAAAATATGTACTTGACTCTAAAGTGTATCAGATTCAATGATGTCAACAAGGTCTTTGGTTTCAACAACTCAAAGATGTCTTCTAACATAAGGCCTGCTGATGTGAAATTTGGTGTGTGCTTTGAAACGTTTTGAGTTTGAAATGTACGATTGCACCTGCGATTAATAGCTATAAAATTTCTGATATTTGTGGATTTTTTCCCAATTTTACACTAATTTCGTCAATTTCTTCCTCAAATTATTAGGTAAATAGAACTTTTGTGTTTTAGTATCTTTGAATAAACTGTTGTATGGCTTAAGCATATCCATTTATATAAAGGATTTCATTTGTCCTTATGGTTTGCTTCACTGTTAAGGTGTACTTGTATCTAGCACCTTTCAAAACTGTGGCATTAATCAGGAGGAACTTGCCCCACTAATGCATGGATCTGAGGGTTTGGCTTGTAATAAGGAATTAGTCTAATCAGCTTTACTCAGATATTGCAATGCCTAGAAAGACCTAGCTGGTGCTTTAACATTCTTATTTGTCCTTCAAGCTGTTCGAATTTTAGTTTTCAACGTAGAAGGAGTTGCCAAATAACCACAACAATATTTGATTATTTGAAGTCTACAATTATTTTTGACCAGGTATGGTATTAATTCATATTGGGGCCAATGATAAAGTTGATCTCATTAAAGGGAAGAATAAAAGTGCTTTGTTATGAACTTCTATTAATCTATTTAGAGCAATTAATTTGCAGGAAAGCTGCACGCAAGAAGATAGTCTTGAAATGCCAAGTGACTGAACTGCCTGTAAAATTCTTGGCAGATTTGCACTCTAATTTTGAAAGAAAATAAACCTCACCTAGCTGCTTTAATGGTTGAAACATCTGATTCTAGTGGAATTTCTGGAGGTCTATAGCTGATGGTATAGTTTCAAGAGTTGGCGCAGTGGTGTACAGTCAGGAGGGAGTTACCCTGGGCGTCCTCAACATTGACTCCAGATCCCATGAAGTCTCATGGCTTCAGGCTAAACATTGGCAAGGAAACCTCCTGCTGATCACCATGTACTGTCCATCTCAGCTGCTAAATGAGTACTCCTCCATGTTGAACAACACCTGGAGGGAGCATTGAGGATGGCAAGGGCACAAAATGTACCCTGGATGGGGGATTTCAATGTCCACCACCAAGAGTGACTTGGCAACAGTACCTAGACTACTGCCAGGCTGGCTCTGCGGCAGATGGTGAGGGAACCAACAAGAGGGAAAATCATACTTGAATTCACCCTTACCAGTCTGCCAGTTGCAGATGCATTTCTCCATGACAGTTTTGGTAGAGTGACCACCGTAAAGTCCTTGTGAAGATGACGTCCCATCTTCACATTGGGAATACCCTCCATTGTGTTGTGTGGCACTATCACCATGCTAAATGGGATAAATTTCAAACAGATCTGGCAACTCAAGACTGGGCATCAGTGAGGTGCTGTGGGCAGAAATGTACTCCATCACAATCTGAAACCTCATAGTCTGGCATATACCCAGTAAACCATTACCACTAAGCCAGGGGATCAGTCCTGGTTCAATGGAGAGCGCAGGAGGGGATGCCAGGAGTAGTACTAGGCATACCTGAAGATGAGGTGTCAACCTGGTAAGCTGCCAAACAGCATAAGCAGCAAGTGACAGATAGAGCTAAGTGATCCCACAACCACGGATCAGGTCTAATCTCTGCAGTCCTGCCACATCCAGTCGTGAACGGACGATTAAACAACTCACAGGAGGAGGTGGCTCCATAAATATCCCTATCTTCAATGATGGAAGAGCCCGGCACATCAGTGCAAAAAATAAGGCTGCAGCTTTCGCAACCATCTTTAGCCAGTGTTGCTGACTGGTTGATCCATCTCGCCCTCCTCCAGTGGTACCCAGCATTACAGATATCAGTCTTCAGCCAATCCATTTCACTCCATGTGATATCAAGAAACTGAAGACTTGTGCTCCAAAACTTGCCGCTCCCCTAGCCAAGCTGTTCTAGTACAGTTAAAACACTGGCATCTACCTGACAATTTGGAAAATTGCCCAAGTACGTCCCATACATAAAAAGGACAAATCCAACTCAGCCAATTACTGCCCACTCAGTCTACCCTTGATCATCAGTAAAGAGCTGGAAGGTACCATCAACAGTGCTATCAAGCAACACCTCAGTGATGCCCAGTTTCGGTTCCACTATGGCCACTCAGCTCTTGACTTCATTACAGTCTTGGTTCAAACCTTGACAAAAGAGTTGAATTCCAGGGGTGGAGTGAGGTGAATGTGACAGCCCTTCACATCAAGACCGCATTTGACCAAGCGTGGCATCAAGGATCTTTGGCAAAACTGGAATCAGTGGGAATCTGGGGGCAAACTCTCTGGTTAGAGTCATACCTGACACATAGGAAGATGGTCGTGGTTGTTGGAGGTCAGTCATCTCAGCTCCAGGAGATCTGTGCAGGAGTTCCTCAGGGTAGTGTCCCAGGTCCAACCATCTTCAGCTGCTTCATCAATGACCTTCACTCAGAAGTGGGATGTTTGCCAGTGATTGCACAGTGTTCAGCATTATTCACAACTCGTCAGATACTGAAGCAGATCATGTCCAAATACAGCAAGATTTGGATAATATCCCGGCTTGGGCTGACGTGTGGCCAGTAACATTTGTGCTACGCAAATGCCAGGCTATGACCATCACCAATAAGAGACAATCTAACCACTGACCCTTGACATTACCGTCACTGAATCCGCCCACTGTCAACATCCTGGGGGTTATCATTGACCAGAAACCCAACGGGACTCAACACATAAACACAGTAACTACATGAGCAGCTCAGAGGCTAAGAATACTGCGGCGAGTTACACACCTGACTCCCCAAAAGCTGTCTACCACCGACCAGGCACAAGTCAGAAATGTGATGGCATAGTTCTCACTGGCCTGGATGAGTGCAGCCCTAACAATACTCAAGAAGCTTCACACCATCCAGGACAAAGCAACCTACTTGAGTGGCACTACATCGACAAGCACCCACTCTCTCTACCACCGATGCTTAGTAGCAGCATTGTGTACAATCTACAAGATGGACTGCAGAAATTCATCAACGATCCTCAGACAGCACCTTCCAGACTTGTGGCCCTTCCATCTAGAAGGACAAGGGCAGCAGCTATATGGGAACACCACCACCTTCAAGTTCCCCTCCAAGCCGCTCATGACTTGGAAATATATCACTGTTCCTTCACTGTCGCTGGATCAAATTCTTGGAATTCCCTCCCTAATGGCATTGTGGTTCAACCCACAGCAGGTGGACTGCAGCGGTTCAAGGAGGCAGCTCACCACCACCTTCTCAAGGGCATCTAGGGAGGGGCAATAAATGCTGGCCAGCCAGTGACACTCTTATCCCACAAAATGAATTAATTTAAAAAAAAAGACTATTTCAAATTATACTTTATTTCTAGCTGTAAATGTTTTGCTGATTAACTGTTTGAAGAGAAGTATATAGCATGTGCAGTCATCTTGTTTTACAATCTCTTTTTCCACACAAAGATTTTGCTCATGCATTGGGTAAAATGATTGATTTCTCCTGAAGTTGTACCAAACCAAATTATGTGTTATATCAAATCAATATTACCAGATTATGATGAGAATAAAAGTTAAGGCTGACTTAAGTATCAAATTCAAATTTGACAAAGGTACATCTTAGTCAGTGTTCTTTGCTAGCATCTGGGGCTGAAGTTAGGAGAATTGCCCCTCAGAAAACTTGAGCAACAGCCTGGTTATAGTAATGCCATCTGTATAATTTTCTTTCTTACCAGCAGAATTGACCCGCAAGAGATGATGGTATTGTGATTAACAGCAGGAAGGGAGAGACCGTGGAGTTCTTCAAATTAATTTTGAAAGCTGTGAGGTCTCATGGCATGAGGTTACATTTTGGAGCAGCATTAGTATAGGACTGGGCATTTAGTCCACCGCGCGTACTCCACCATTCTAAATCATGGCAGATGATCTCCTTGATGTGATTTTCCTATACTGTGTTTATATTCCTTAATGTCATTAGTGTACAGAAACGTGTTGATTTTCTTTCACGAACCTGAAAAATGAATGCCTGTAATTGAGGCTAATAGTTCTACCCAGTGTGGAAGGAATGCCTGGTATATTCTATCAGATAAGTGCAAGTGAGCCAGTGTGTTCTCCTGGCTTTCTAGCCAATAATAAACTTTTAAATAACATTTCCAAATAAGATTAATCATGCTTTTTGTTAGATGTCATGATGCACAAATCTGCTTCTCCAGTAGCCGCAAAGATAAATCTGACTATAATTCTAACAAAAAGTCATCAACCTGAAATGTTAACTGTTCCTCTTTCCGCTGTCTCAACGGTCAAGTATTTCTAGCATTCTTCTGCTTTTACTTCAAAAGTAAATAATTGGCTTTGAATTATTTTAGATTGTCCTGTATATGTGGAAATCATTTTATAAATGAAAATATTCTTTTTGCACTGTTCCCTTTACAGTTGCTCAGAGCTGTCTTCTGCTGTTTCTTACTTTGTTGTCTTTGTACTCTTTTTCCATCTGTTCCCTCCCCTTGGCCCAATTTCACAAATCTTGGGTCCTCTGGCCTTGTGTCTCTTGCTCCATACCATATTATTATATTTACTGATTTGGTCGATAAAGAATAATATTGCATATTCCAGTTAACATTATTGTACTGTGTACATATTTCTCTTGTGAGCACCGTGAGTACTGAGTATGGAAGGGTATCAAGACAGAACGCCTGCAATTATTGCTAACTTGCATGTAGCCATATTTTTGTGCTATACACTGTATTGATACGACTTGATCAGTCTATCATGTTTTATGAAGAAGTGGTTTGATTATTGTTAGCTGTAAAGGTAAAGTCACCATAGTCCTGCAGGCCATAGGGCTGCACTGTCATTAGACAGAGCTGACTGTTGATGGTTTAATCTGAGGGTCACCATGCCTCAGGTGATGGGAGAGGTTGAAAAGGAGAGTCCTTCATGGTAACTTCAACCAGTGCGGGAATTGAACCCACTCTGTTGGCATCACTCTGCATTACAAACCAGCTATTTAGCCAGCTTAAGCTAACTCACTACTAAATAATCTATTTGTTTGGCTGTCCATTCTAAAGCTTGGTCTGAGCAAAAATCTACACTGCTATGCCAGCAGAAATATCCTCTTCTGAATGCTGTGGGAGTCTTAAACATTTTTTTTTCTCTTTATTGTAACCAGTTACTTTGTACTATTCTTGGTCAAAAAGCTAGAGCAAGTGCTCCCATTGTGATGTCAGTCTATTGAATGCCTTGGCGTTTATTACAGGTTTTATCATCCTACTGTAACTGATTGGTGTTTCACCACGTCTAACAATATTGGTATTGACATTCCAAGCACCCAGTCATAGATCGTAAAAGTGATTGTTGCTTGCTAATAAGTAGCTTGTAACAGTCAGTTCAAAATATTATTCTTGTTTGCAATATATTTATGAGAGGTCCAAATGGGAGCAGTGTTTTTTCTGAAGAAGGGTCCAGACCCGAAACGTCAGCTTTCCTGCTCCTCTGCTGCCTAGCCTGCTGTGTTCATCCAGCTCCACACTTTGTTATCTCAGACTCCAGCATTGGCAGTTCCTACTATCTATCTATGGGAACAATGTTTTGTTTTGTTTTAACTGTATTGACAAAGTCACATGAGTTGGGCATATGGTGCTTTGTGGTAGGACTCAAATAATAGATTATGTCACATATTGGTGCTCAGAATTTTACAGCACAAAAACAGCCTGTTTAGCCCTAATGGATTTAAGCCTATGTTTATCCTCAAAATAACCCTTCTCCCATGTTACTTTGCTTCACCTATCAATATCCATCTGTTCCTTTTTGCTCATGTACTTATCTAATTCATCTTTCGTTCATCCAACTTTGTTTCTATGCTGCCCTGTCCTTTTTTATTTCCGGAATTTCAGTCCTCAAACATTTTAGCTCACAAAAACCTTAATTTAAGTTAATTAGAAACCAGTTGGTTTTAACATATCCATGTGGGCTTTCTTTATTTAATCCACACCAGTGAGAGTTGCTGTTAATTTTGGTTCAAATTATCATTCCTGAAAACATTCCTGTCACTGGGGCTAACTTGAATGTTTTGCAATTGCTAGATTATCCATTATTTTGAAGAAGAAGAATGTAACATTTGCAATTCTCCAGTCATTGACTAGTGTTTCTGCAATTTCCACCCTCCTGTCGGCATCCTCAGACACATCCCATTCAAACCTGATAACGTGACTATAAGACATAGTAACAGAAGTGAGCCATTCAGGACTTTTCAATTTGAAATGCCACGAAACTTTCTGATACCTCCACTAACTTTTAGACTTTCCAACATCTCAACGATCTACAATTGACATCAGCAGTGGCTTCTTCCTTGACAACAACAGATGCAAAGTACTAATTTAATGCTTCATTCACCCTGCCTGCATGTCCATATTACCTTTTTCATCTTTAATTGGTTCTGCCCCTCCACTTGTTATCTTTTATACTATCAATATGCTCCTAGAAATTTTGGGGTCCCTTTTTATAATCTTTATTTGCCTCTCATTACCTTTTTCACTTCACCTCTGAATTTTCCATATTCAACCTGCTTCTCGTGAATATCAACCTGATATTGGTGATATGTTCCCCTTCCCCTTAACTGTTTCATCTTAGTCTCTATCTTCACCATTTAGGTAGCTCTGACTTTGTTTACGTTGCATTTCTTATGGCAGTGTAACTCAATTGTATCCAATTCTTCATCTCATTAAAGACAGCCCAAATTTCCATTGTCACCATTGCACCATATTCCTTTTGGGTTATCTTCATCTAAGACTCACCTGCCCTAATTGCTGAAGATGTTGAAGATGGTGGAGAAAAAGCAAAGTTAACACTTTGGGTCCAGTGACCTTACAGCATGAAAAAGAATCACTGTACCCAAAACATTAACTCTGCTTTCTCTCCACCGATGCTGCCAGACCTGATGAAATTTATCAGCAATTTCTGTTTGTTTCTGATTTTCAGCATCTGCAGTTTTTTTTGTGAAGTTTGTGTGCCAGATTCTGAAGTGTGTAATAGAGTGTATTGCAAAAGAATGGATTCTTGCAGGAAGACTAAAGTAGAATTATTGTAACATGTTCCATGTTTAATTTGTGCACTGAAGCAGTTTGTGGTCTGTGAATCACTTTTGAAGTGTATTGTTACATAGGCGAACACTGCCATTAAGTGGCGTAAAGCAAGTGAAATAAGCCACTTGTGAGCACTGTTTAATATTTCCACTGTACTCTATCAGGCAACACACAATACTGCTATATTTATCTCTATAAAATTGGTATCAAATTCATTTTTCTAGATATTTGACATCACAGTAATCCTTCCAATTCTTTCTGAACCTCGCTTCCATACAATATTTCACAGCAACCCGCAAAATCAAAATCACCTATCTACACATTTATTTTAGAAATCTGCTCATGTATTCCTTCACCTGCCATGTTCTGCACCCTCAATTCTTTAAAGTGTTACATGCCATATTCCCTCCAACTAAAGGCTGTGCACTTACGATGAGATAGCATCACCTTGGATCAGGATTCATAATCTCACTGTTTCTCCTGGACACGGGTTCAGCTTCCACTTCAACATCGAAACACAAAATCGTATTTCATATTTCAGTTCTCAGAGACTGTTGTATTGCTGGCTGTGCCAATAAATGAAGTTGATAAATTAACTGAAGGATAACTGCTGTGCAGGGCACTGGTAGAACTCCAATGCTAAACTTCGAAAAATGCCAAGGGATTTTCTTTTACCTGAATAGGGACATATGGCCTCGATTTGAATCAGTTACAATTTTCTTGACTAACGTTTCCCCCCCTTTATGGATACATGTCAGGTATATTATTATTAATTGCATCTTTTAGATAAATGATTGAAAAGAATGCAGAGGTTCACCATCGGCAGCATGTCATTTACTGCAGCATGTTTTTTTTTACTTAAAACCAGGGAGGAGGAAGCGCTGCATTATTAGACCAAAGCACCTTTATCTAGTCCATTCCTCTTGATTCCAAATGCTATTAAACTTGCTACAACTGGAAAAACTGGATTTAATTTTTAATACAGAGACTTGCTTTAGGTATTTTGCCTGTTTGAATGCGATATTGCTTAGAAAGTGAACATCTTACTCTCCTCTCATATTTTGTATTACTGTACTTTTGCTTGGCATGCAGTGGAGACACTCACAAACTGGTACCGTCCAGTGTTGCTCTTTATTTATGGAAACTATCCGTTCTGTAATAACTTTTCATTCGCATTTCCTAAACTGTTTAATGTTGGGCTTGACATGCAATTTTCAGTACGTATGTAATTTAGAATTTTGTGATGCATTGCATGCTATTACAGATGTTCAGTGCTCCAAGAATGATTTCTTCAACCTTGAGTATCACTCTTGATTGAATAGTAGCATTGCCGTTCTGATTATAGCAGTTGTAGAATCAAAAATTACTCCATACACACGGGCCTGGAATTTAACTTAACTGACTCCCCAAGGTCTTTTGGTGGGGTAGGGGGGAGAATGTAGTCAGTAAAATATAGGGAATTTTGTTATAGGGCTTACCCCACACTGGAATTTTAACCTACTGGTCTCCTGTCCCCAGAGGTGGCCAATTTGACGGGTTTGCCTTTCAGTTGAGTGGGACAAGGGACAAGGTCTCCTAAGGAGACTAAAGTAGCAGATAACTTTGTGATTATCTTGGGTGGATGGAGGTGAGGTGGGCAATATTGTTGATCCAAGATTCAGGAAACACAAATGTTTAACACTAAAGTCAAAATGGTGAATGCAAATGATACCTGTAGCCTTGTCATAGTATCTGAAATGCCAGTTTGGCTCCTGTTTGTGAGTTGATTATAAACTGCCTTGTAACCTATCCCATCTGTCCTCTGGTAAAACCAAATGTAGGTGGGTTGCATAGGTTGGATTCTGGATGTGGACTTTTTATTTTGCCACTGTATAAAAACTGATAGGAGGTGTGGTTCTCCATGCTATGGGTAATATTTATATCTTAATTTACATCACTAAAACAGATAACAAATTATGTAGTCATTACCATGTAGCTATTGGTAAGACCTAGTTTGGCATAAATTGGCTCCCAACTTTCTCTACTTTACAACTGTGACGTCTCCAAAAGGACTTAATTGGCTGTGAAATGCTTTGGAAGGTCTTGAGGTCATGAAAGATACTATATAAATGCAAGTTATTGCTTGTCTCCCTGTCAGCTCGAATCATAAAATAAGTTCCACGCGCATGACTCACTTAATAGTTTATGCCTGTAGCATGTTTTCAGCTTCTGCATATTAACTTTTGAAGGTCTAGTCATTATTACTTCCACGAATTTCACGGTAATTTTGTACATTTTTTAAAAGTATTGTAGGGGAAGGAAATCTCATTTGCTGCACCTTTATTCCTGTTTGAACACAATCATTTAAAATAAATATAACATGTAATTCTAGTTGTTTGGTTTGCTCCTTTAATGTCAGTTGGTATCTGTCATGTCATAGAAATCTTGAAGATATTAAAGTAAAAATTAATGTCATAACTGAGGACATAGGTATACTTGATTAGCCTATTATTGCATTTAGTATGCATGAATACAACGGCAATAAAAATGTATTGTAACTGCTCTGTACTGGAGGATATTATAATAGCCAGAATTTGCTTGGACTGATTAGCATAAAGAATGGGAATTTTCATTTATTTTAGTAGTACCTATTTTCCCCAAATGGATGAAACTGGTGCAGAATGCCTGGTTTCTAACAATTTGAATAACAAATAACGTGAATGTAATTAGCAGCAAAGTTAGAAAACATCTTGTATTGCATCAGAAGAGGGTAATTTACATGTATAATACTAGTTCCTATTGCAGACCCAACCACAGTACTTAGAATAAACTCAATGTTGTAGCTGTGACCCTTCCTCAGAGCACTGCACCCAAAACGTTCACTGATTTTTTTTCTTCACAGATGCTGCTAGGCCTGCTGAGCTTTTCCAGCAACTTCTGTTTTTGTTCCTGATTTACAGCATCTGCAGTTCTTCCGGTTTTATTTGCTAGTTATCACATAGCCTGCCATTACGCACTACCTATTGTTAGTCACTAACAGTCCCCATTAACAACTAGACCAAAAACAAAGTTGCTGGAAAAGCTCAGCAGGTCTGGCAGCATCTGTGAAGGAAAAAACGGAGCTAACGTTTTGGGTCCGGTGACCCTTCCTCAGATTTTCCAGTTGCTTTTCCAGCAACTTCTGTTTTTGTTTTTGATTTACAGCATCTGCACTTCTTTTGGATTTTATTTAATATTTTTGTAGCAGTCTAGAAGACCTTATGATTTAAAGGCTCGCCTGTAGCTCATACTTGTAACCAGCTCTGAATCTGTTTTTTACTGCATGAAATAGGCCAGATAGTGAACATTGTTTTCAAATTCCTTCCTAGCCTTGCCCTGCCCTTCAACCCATAACCACACAACCCTCCAAGAACATCTCAGATGTCCTCGTTTTTCAAGGACCGCAACTCCCCACCCCCCAGTGGTCGAGAACACCCTCGACAGTGTCTCCCGAATTTCCCGCAACTAATCCCTCACACCCCGTCCCCGCAATAACAACCAAAAAAAAGTCCCTCTCGTCCTCATGTACCACCCCACCAACCTCTGGATCCAACGCATCATCCTCCGATACTTCCGCCATCTGCAATCCAACCCCACCACCAAAGACATTTTTCCCTCCCCACCCTTATCTGCTTTCCGGAGGGACCACTCTCTCCATGACTCCCTTGTCAGCTCCACACTCCCCTCCAACCCCACCACACCCAGCACTTTTTTCCCTGCAACCGCAGGAAGTGCTACGCCTGCCACCACACCACCTCCTTCAGCCCCATCCCAGGCCCCAAGAAGACTTTCCACATCAAGCAGATGTTCACCTGCACATCTGCTAATGTGGTAAAGTTCATCTGCTGTACCTGTTGTGGCCTTCTCTACATCGGGGAAACCAAGCGGAGGCTTGGGGACCGCTTTGCAGAACACCTACGCTTGGTTCGCAATAAACAACTGCACCTCCCAGTCGCGAACCATTTCAACTCCCCCTCCCATTCCTCAGACGACATGTCCATCCTGGGCCTCCTGCAGTGCCACAACGATGCCACCCGAAGGTTGCAGGAACAGCAACTCCTATTCCGCTTGGGAACCCTGCAGCCCAATGGTATCAATGTGGATTTCACAAGCTTCAAAATCTCCCCTCCCCCTACCGCATCCCAAAACCAGCCCAGCTTGTCCCCGCCTCCCTAACCTGTTCTTCCTCCCACCTATCCCCTCCTCCCACCTCCAAGCTGCACCCCCGTTTCCTGCCTACTAACCTCATCCCACCCCCTTGACCTGCCCGTCGTCCTGGACTGACCTATCTCCTTGCTACCTCCCCACCTACAGTCACCTTTACTGGCTCCATCCCCGCCTCTTTGACCTGTCTGTTTCCTCTCCACCTATCTTCTCCTCTATCCATCTTCTATCCGCCTCCCCCTCTCTCCCTATTTATTTCAGAACCCCCTTCCCCTCCCTCATTTCTGAAGAAGGGTCTAGGCCCGAAACGTCAGCCTTCCTGCTCCTATGATGCTGCTTGGCCTGCTGTGTTCATCCAGCTCTACACCTTGTTATCTCAGATTTCCCAGCATCTGCAGTTCCTACTGTCTCTGATACAATTTTAACCCTCCAAGAAATCTCTGCTCCTTTCATTCTGGCCTCTGCTGCATTTCTAATTATAATTGCTCCACCACTGGAGACTTCAGTTGCCTGGCTTCCTTTTGAGATCCTTCTTTCAATTTAACTCTTTGACCAAGCTTTTCGGCCTCTGACCTAATATCCTCATATGGCTCATTGTCATATTTTGTTGTGTAATCGTCCTGTGAAATCCCTTGGAACATTTAATTGAATTTCTAGCTTTTCCAGCAATTTCTGTTTTTGTCAGTTGATTCTGTTTTTTCCAATTATTGTTTTCTCCCTTCATGGTGATTCAAATCTATTCGAGCTCCGTTTCCTCATTCATTTTGATTTCTTAGTCTGTTGTAATTTTCTTAAGATCAGACTGATACTTGACCTATTTAATATTAGAAGGTGCTTTACAGGAGAAGTTTCAATCTGTGCTTGCCTTTGCAGAGCACATTTTATCTAAGTCAGAAAAGACTTGTTTTTCCAAACTGGAAATGGTACAAATGAAGGTTAACTATCTTATGACTATTTCTAAAACAATTCAAGTATCAATTTGTACGAAACTGTTTCTTTAGGATTGAGAATTATATGGCTGTCTTGTCAGTAAACTGCCTGCCATTATCTTCAAATAAACTGTATTTATTTGTCAAAATATAACCATCTCTTTTTTTAATATGATAGAGCACAGTTCAGCCTTATGTTATCAATTGCTGAATATTTGTAGAAATTTAGAACAATAAATCATTTGGGATAAATTCTGTTCGTAATGGAAAGATTAAGCTGCATTCCAAATAAATTATGTTAATAGATCATAAGCTTTGAATGCATTTTCTGTTTCAGTTCCAGCCTGGAATATCCATTTGTTTTAGATCTTGAATAAATTTGAACAGGAAATTCTCCCAGATTGCTACAATTACAATTGCCACAGTCTAATGCCTTTGCTTGCATTCTAACACTTAAGTTCAGTACTAAGAGAGTGCTTTAGTCTTCGAGGTTCTGGTTTACAGATGAAACGTGAAACCTAAGAACAATTTGCAGCCTTGGGTGGATGTAAAAGATCTCATAACATTATTTTCAGAAAGAGACAGGGAGCTATCTCTAATGTCCTGGGAAAATTTTAACCCTTAACAAACATTACAAAAGAATGCTGGTCATTATCACATTACTGTGTGTGGGAGAGTTTGCTGTGTACAACTTGGCTGCTGCATTTCCTACATTATGAAAGCACTTTGAGACATCCAGTGTTCATGAAAAGTACTCTATAGTTGCTAATTTGTTTTCTGCAAATCGTTTAAGTGTGGTCGTGATGTAACCAGTAGTGTTTCAGAGAATGTGGTGCCAGAGATAGATGGTAACTTTCTTTAATTTGAAACTATAGTTGGCTTAACTGCAACATCTAACCTCTTCAGTAAGAAAATTGTGTTCAAGGTGATGGGCCAAGTGCTGGAAAATAGGATTATAATTTTTACCTGGTTAGAGTTTTAAAAGACTTTTGTGGCGCTTGATGTATCCTTACCTCTGGCCAGAGGACCTGGGTTCAAGTTCCACCTGCTCCAGAGGTGTGTAATAACATCGCTGAATAGGTTGGTTAGGAACTATCTAAAATCCTTTATAGTCTTCTCACTTAAATTTTGATAAATAACTAATAACTTCTGTCTGTGAAATAACAGCCTAATAGCTATTGTTGACTTTACTGTTGCTCTGTTGTCAAATTGATCTCTGTTCAGAGATAAATGCATTAATAAATAATCTATTTCAAAACCTGTGATAACTCAGTATCAAAGGTGCTATATATTTACATTGCATCATTTTCCTATCGAGCTGGCAAAAAGTTATATCATTTCTGAAAATGTTTGGTCTCCCATTAAAATATCAAAGGTTTCAATTATTTTGAGCGATTTTGTACTAAAGAGTTTATGGTGCTAGCAGTCAGGGTAACTTGCCCATAGGCTGCTGCATTTGTATTGTTGTGAACCTTAGATTCCTTTTTACCTAGAGCCTGAGTAGAATGTATGCATTTAGAGTCTCCGTCAATCAGTTTTAATACTGGAATAGTTTGAAATTCCTGCTTTGTTAAAAATAATGTCATCCTAAATGTTGCTGTTGATGATCTTCTATGGATACCTAGTGAATCTGAGAACAGTATACATCTAGTTCCCATGATAGAAATTATTCTGCGTGTGATTTGGCAGTGATGCATGAATGGCTTTAAATCTGCATGAAAAGACATGGATGAGAAAGGTAGGAAATGAAATAGAGATTAAGTTTTTGAGTACTGATTTCCCTTTGAAACATATTTATTTGTTAACTGCTCAAAATAATCAGCCACAAAGGTCATCTACTGTCTAATCATGAATTAGTGAAAGGTTAAAATATAAATAACCATAGAGATGCTGGCACATTCTACTTGACGCAGCATAGATATTATCTTGATGGCTAAACTAGATTATCTTGTAGTTTGAAAGAAAGGGGTTAATAATGATTAATGATAAACTCTTATGTCAAGATCCTTTTTAATAAGTGGATTGAAAGAGTCATAGAGCTGTACAGCATGGAAACAGACCCTTCGGTTCAATTTGTCCATGCCGACCAGATATCCTAGATAAATCTAGTCCCGTTTGCCAGCATTTGGCCCAGATCCTTCTCAACCCTTCCTATTCATATACCCATACAGATGCCTTTTAAATGTTGTAATTGTACTAGCCTCCACCACTTTCTCTGGCAGCTCATTCCATACACGCATCACCCACTGTGAAAAAGTTGCCACTTAGGTCCCTTTTATATCTTTTTCCTCTCACCTTAAACCTATGCCCTCTAGTTTTGGACTCACCCGTGCTGGGGAAAAGACCTTGCCTATTCACCCTATCCATGCCCCTCACGATTTTATAAACCTCTATAAGGTCAGTCCTCAGCCTCCGGTGCTCCAGGGAAAATAGCCCCAGCCTGTTCAAACCCTTCAAACCTGGTGACATTCTTGTAAATCTTTTCTGAACCCTTTCAAGTTTCACAACATCCTCCCTATAGCGGGGATACCAGGATGCATGCAGCACTCCAAAAGTAGTCTAACCAATGTCCTGTACAGCCGTAAATGATTACTGATTATATGGCTAGGAATTCAACTACATCAGTGTTTTTGGCATTTAAGCTATTATTCTTAAGCTTTTATGCCGTAATAATCAGCTTTTATCAGAACATTTGCTGGATATATTTCACTTGGATTTAAAGTTTTCCAGCAAATACAAAAGTTCTAAAGAGACAAAAGCACTCAGGTCTTCCTTAAGTGTAATTCTGACTTTAGACTATGGTACAGAATCGAAATTAAGTTTTTTAAATGTGCCGTCTCATTATGTCGAGAACCCTAATGGGAAATAGAGTTAAAATGTACTTGTGTAATGTTTCTTGATTATAAAAGGATATGTCGTATTTTACTATAAGCATTGAGTTCACATTGAATGGTCTCCAGAGCACCATGGAGCAATATTTCTGGAAATAGAAACTCGAAATAAATTCTGTAAATCACAGTCACTGCATTCCTCCTTGATAACAGGAATGCTAAGCCATTGGTTCTCTTTGTGCTCCTACTGAGGGGACTCTTCAGATAAAGCTGGTATGACCAGCCCACTGGTGTCTACAAGTACATAACTGTTTTCTTAATGCATGATTAATTTGCATTAAACATTTCACTTGTGAATTATATAGTGTTATAACTTAGATTGGGCTATGTTTTCTAACTGATTTGCAAAGGTGTCCTTCAACCAAAAAAGTTTGAAAAGCACTTTGAAGTGCATTCTCCTGTAACAATACTATATGACGTGACCCTGGTCCAATCAATCTAAGTGTAGTTGGATTGTATTCTAACCTTCCATGACTGTCTGAAGAAGGTGGCTATCAAGGCAAGGACTAGAGTCAACTAGTGCAGAAACCAGCAAACATAAGCTGGAAATCAACAGCATCTGTCCTTAAGATGTCAGCAATAGCCCTTTGTATTCTACAGCTGAGTACTATGCAGCTTTATGGGCCAGTCACACTTCATTTGTTGATATCGTACTGAATAGTGAAAGCAATGTGTCATTGGAACCCTCGAATCAACCCCATCCCCTTGATGCCCATGCTGTTTGTTCCTCACATTGTTCCTCGAATGTTCTCCGTAATGCCACAGGAAATCCAACAATTCAAGGAAGGTGAAACATATCAGCTGTGATTCCATGGCAGAGCAGACTTGATGGGCCAAATGCTCCTATGTGTTATGGTCTTTTGTGGTCCCATCCACCAAAACTTCAATAGTGTCTGTCAATACCATGAAGTTGTGTGCGCTACTTTGCACCCATGCACCTTACCTCCAAAAGCTTGGCTTCAACCCTCAGGAAGTGCAGAAATTCAAATGGAGTTGCAAGAAGTCACAAATGTACATATCATGAAAAACGTGATGCATAAATCCCTGACTTCAATCTTTTGCAAACCTCATGGACAGCCCTAAAGTAAATCATTGTAAAGTATGACAGATGTTGGTGCTGGGGTATTAATGGAAATTGATAACTCCTGTGTGCAACAATAATCATCCAGCATAGATATGGAAGATGTAAGAACCCCTATATGATTAACAAACATAAAAGAGGTATCACAGTGAAATGCTACATTTCTGATGCAGTTATCTAGGTTAGCCACCTGGAAGTAAAATTATGGTTTTTGCTCTACATCTGCAACAGGCAGAAGAATAACAAAGCAAGCATTCAGCATAGTGGTTTATGAAGGTCACTTGCGTACCTGAACTGATCATCCCAGTAATGTGCACTAAGTTGTACATTGGTATTGTGGCATTTGTATTCTTCATCGGTCAGTTTGGTTGCAAGCAAATTGGAGATTTTTTTGCTACAACAAAGCATTTTATTTTTAGGTTATATTTGGAATAGGTTTCAAGATTGTTGATTCTAATTCCACCAAGTTGCACATTGTAGTCTGTAATATAAATCAATAATAAGACCACAATTGCTTTAATCATCTATACTATAGGATAATTTAATGGATTACTAACCATATATAATCTGTGTATATATTTTCATGTTCTACTGTACAGTTTACAAGCTGTCAAATGCATTTTACTTTTTCTATTTTAATTCGGGATGATAGATTTGTATTCCTTTTTGTAGTGAGAGGGCAGGTACTCTTTCCACTTGTTGAGAAGTACCTTGACATAAGAGTTTAGTGCTTAACTTCAGTACCTTAAAAAGATTTGATGATGTGAATTAAGCCATTGTTATTGCCCGTTCCTCTGTGTATGTCTTTGCGAGGATTACTGCATACCTACGCTACCATTTCTGAAAATGTTGCTTAGTTACCAATGGACTGACCGTGACCTTTTACATAGTTGAGATGTTTCCTATTGTGATCAGTTTAATTCTAGCACTGCTGTATAAAATGAGCCTTGAAGTTGAGATTCACTTTTAGTTGCTTTCTTTTCCTTGTGACCACTTCAGAAAATGATTTCCATTTGCTACTAAGATTTGTCCTTCATATTCTATTACTTCACAATAAGGCTTTTTTTAAATTTGTGGGGTAAATGATTTTTAATAGCCAGAAAGGCAGTCAAAGAATTATTTACAGCAAGAATAGTCACTTAATTGGCTATCAGCAATATTACTCGCAATTCCAAGAGTTACAATTTTGAAGTTTATAAGTTTGTTATGCTTTGATACTGCATCTTTAAATTTAGTGTGAAATAAAGGGGGTCAAGTATCTTGTTGTGAAGCCTGCCTAAGTAAGCACAGATAGATAGTTTGCTTGATCGGGATCAAAGGCAGACTTTGACAGAGCCTTCCAAACGATAATCTCTGTCACCTAAAAGAACAAGGGCAGTGGATACCTGGGAGTGCCATCATCTGCAAGTTTCTACTCTCCCCAAGTCTCTTACATCCTAGTTTTTTATGCTGATCAAAATCCTGGAATTCCCTTTTTAATAACAGTGTCACTTCAAGGACTGCAGAAGTTCAAGAAAGCAGCTCATAATTATCTGCTGTAGGGTACTTTGGGATGGACAATAAATGTTGGCCTAGCCAGTGATGCCCACGCCCCATGAACAAATTAAAACCGATTTTTATTGGGAAGAGGTTGCAAGGTATTTAGACTTAGAGAGAATGACATCAATCTATGTGCTAACAATGGAGATTGAGAGTCTGCCAACTTCTAGAAAAATGTTAAGAATATGAGATTGTAAGCAATTGTGCTTTGATTTGTACATTGAATGCCAAGATGAAATTGTTGAGGGGATCTTTGCATAACATGTATATAAACTCCTGGTGTAGTTTAGGTGGTATAGATGGATAACCAATTAAACAACCTTGCATGGTAGGCTAACTAAAAACCGGATGCTGTAAATCAGGACCAAAAACCAAGTTGCTGGAAAAACTCAGCAGGTCTGACAGTATCTGTGAAGGAAAAAACAGAGTTAACGTTTCAGGTCCGGTGACCCTTCCTCAGAACTGAGGTTTTCCTTCACAGATGCTGCCAGACCTGCTGAGCTTTTCCAGCAAATTTGTTCTTGTTGCATGGTAGGCTGGTTGTGTTATGCTAGTATTTATCATTGTCATAAAATTGTACTGCCATCTACATATTTTTTTATCAACCTGAGATGCTATTATATACTTCTGGAGCAGGTGGAACTTTAACTCAGGCCTCTTGATCCAGAGGTAGGGACACTATTACTGTACCTCTTGAGCCTTGACACTGACATCTAGATCAATTATCTGTTCAGTCATATTATGACTGATCTCTGGAGCAGGAGGACCTCCTGGCTCAGAAGTGGTATGTTATCACTGGACCACAAGGCCCCTTAGCACACTAGCATCTGTATATTTTCTAATCAACCTATACATTTGGAGCATGTAGGATTTGACCTGGATCGTGCTAGCATCTACTTTGTGTTTTTTTAAAACCTTGTTTAGAATCCATACAGTGTGGAAATAGGCCATTCAGCCCAACGAATCCTCACCAACCTTCGAAAGAGCATCACACCCACACCCATGCCCCTACCCCGTCCCTGTAACTCTTAATTTCCCATAGATAATGCACCTAACCTACACATCCCTGAACACAGTGAGTAGTTTAGCAGGGCCAATCTACCTAACCTGCACATCTTTGGACAGTGGGAGGAAACCAAAGCACCTGACAGACACCCACGCAGACACCGAGAATGTGCAAACCCCACACAGACAGCCGCCAGAAGGTGGAATTGAACCTGGGTCCCTGGCGCTGTGAGGCAGCAGCGCTAACCACTGTGCCATCCTTTCTAATCAGCCTGTTCAGAGATGTCATCACAAACCTCTGGAGCAGGTGGGACTTGAACTCGGGCCTCCCTCCAGGGGAAGGGACACTACTACTGCGACACAAGAGGGCTCTTCACACTGGCATCTAATTCAGAAGTGTGGATTAAGTACCAGTAACTTAGCTGATGAATAAAGGATGTGGATGAGCTTATCTTAGAGTCGTACAATTGTTACTGTGCAGATAGAAGCCATTCTGCCCATCAAGTCTGCACCAACCCTTCAAAGAGCATCCCACTCTTTGCCATTATCCTGCATTTAGTGACTAATCCACCTTACCTGTACACCCCTGGACACAATGGGGGCAATTTAATGTGGCCAATCCACCCAAACTGCATAGCTTTGGACTTTATATGTTCAATCAAAACAAGCCTTGATTTAATAGCGCTCTTCTTGCAGTCTACAAAAAAATACATGTTATTAAATCGAAACAGGATGTTTTGTCTTTGTTCAGGTTGTTGAAATGTATGAAACAAAGCGGGGTAAAAGTAGCTTTTCAAAGTGGAAAGTGAGGTCCCACAAGGATAAGTGCTGGGAACATTGTTGCTTACAATCGATATTAATGATTTAGATTTCAATTTAAAGCAGTGGTGGACAGCATCCGTGGCGAGAAAGCAGGGTTAACGTTTCAAGTCCAGTAACTTCCCTTCAGATTCCACAGATGCTGTTAGACCTGTTGAGTTACTCCAGCAATTTGTTTTTCAGATTTTCAGCATGTGTAGTTCTTTTATTTTATTGTATCAGACGTAGTATTCTACAGATTGTCTAATCTGTGTACAATTTTGTCATATGCTAAAAAACCACAGCGGAAGTTAGAAAGCTGATCATCAGAAATTGTGTATACCTTTCAGGAGAAGATGAACTGGCTGGGTCTTTTGAAGTAGAAATGTTAATAATTGGTGTCAAGAGGACTTTGAAATTGTGAAAGGTTTTTCATAGAGTTGGCAGACTGTTTTCATCTGTGGGAAGAACAAAATGAGAGGTTATCAAGAAATTTGGAGTAAATTTCTAGTGGGTGAATGTGAAAACGTAATACCACTGAGTGATAAAATAGTATAGATGCCTTTAGGGGTCGGGGACTAGATAAGCACACAAGGGATAAGGGAATTAGAGAGGTATGTTTATGGAATTACATAAAAGATGGGAAGAGTCTTTCATGGATCAAAATGTAAGCATAAACTGTTCTGGCAAATGGCAATTTCTTTGCTGTGTTGGTTATGTAATTCCAACTATGAATTCCATCTGTCACATTTTAACTCCTTTCCAGTCTCAACAATATTAATTTGTAAGTTCTCTGCCATTCTAAAGAATTAGGTTTATCTCCTAAATAGAACCAAAGGAACTGTGAATGCTGGAAATCAGTAACAGAAATATAAATTGCCGGAAAAGCTAAGCAGGTCTGGCAGCACCTGTGGAGAGAAATCAGAGTTAACGTTTTGGGTCCAGTGACCCTTCCTCAGACCCTTGCTTCCTAATTTTATGTCACCTGCAAATTCCAATGCCACTCCTTCTAGATCTATATCCCAATGAATGATGTACCATGAACAGGCACAGTCCCAGAAGTGAACCTTGTTCAAGTTCCAAAACTTTCCAACTGGTCCTGGAAAACCAGCCTTAATTCTTATTTTCTCCCTCCTAACTATTATTTAGAGCAGATTGCTATCCTCCCCCTCATTTTGTACCCTAAAATTATCTTCAGTAATTTACCAAGTGGTACTTTGCCAAAGTCCATGTATAATACATCCACTGCATTTCCTATGTAACACACCTGTTACTTCCTTAAAGAATTCTCTGATGTTTGTCAAGTATGGTCATCTGTTTTAAATTGGTACTGGCTGCTTCCATTTTTCTTTCTTCTAGGCACAATAATTTAACCTTTAATTAAAGACGTTTAGAAAATGTCCCCACCGCAAATGTTAAGCTAACTAGTCTGTAATTAGCAGGATTAACGCTGCCTTCCTTAAAAATAGGTTCTACATTAGCCACTCTCCAGCCCTCTGCCATGCATCCATGTTCAATTAAGTCCTAAAATTTATTTTCCAAACTGCTGCAGTTTCCTCCCTCAGTGAAGATTTTTCTTTAATCCATCACAGCTCTCTTTTGTTATTGCTCTTCATGACTGCAAAATTCTTCTCTTCATAAGTAGTCTTCCCTTTGGAAAAGATTGATTTTAATCTGTGAATGTGACATCAACATGTAAAAGTACCTGTTGGTGCCCTTACAGACTGATTCAGTTTTGTTGTGTAGGGACTGTACAATGTTGTCTGATATACTTTTACTTCAATGGAAATAAAGTTGAACATCACCATAATCCACCCATAGGGACTGACTGAAAAATCTGTGCCCACGTGTACATTATAATGGGATTTGGTGACGTATTCCCTCAGAAGTTTGAAGAATCAACCAATTTGATTGAACAGAATTTTATTTTCCATTTTAAAAGTTTATAATAATATACAGTTGCTTCATTATTTGTGCTTTTCTCAATGGACACTGCTATTACCTCATCAGCCAATTTAGAAATATCCTCCAATCCAGGTAATGACTGAAAAAATTTTATGCAGTTACAGAAAAAGGAATATGATTTTGTACCTTCAAACCATGTTCACCAGATGTTTCCTTGTTTCTTATTTTCTCTGGATCAATATAATGATTTAATAATGTCCTAGTTTCTTTTATTGTTCATGTACGGGCTTTGTTTACTTCAAATTCAATTGCCTTTAATTATGTTTCTGAAATTCCTAGAATATCATATTCCTCTCAAACCTCCTCCTTTTGATCACCATTGTCTGCAGAATATCCAGCAGTTAAGGCTGAGAAAATATATATTCTTGTTTGCTCTCCATCTTTACATTTTTAAAATGTCTACAATTTACTGCTTTACCAGTAAAAACATGGAGAAAACAATATACTTTCTTCTTGTAAAAGACTATCTCGCTGTTTGCTTTGTTTAGTACCAGGCAGGCATCGCCAGCATCATTCAGAATTTTACTGGGAAATGACTAATATAAAAAGAGACTTAGTTTTATCGACATAATGGTCTCTTGGACTAAAGTTCTGTAAAGAATAGGGAGATATACCTTAGTTGTTTGCTTGCCATCTGTGTTTAACTTCCCCTTTTCATTGACAATCGTATTCCATTTTAGTTCATACTACATCTTAAAATAATTCAACCCTTCATTTCAAAGCCTGAAGTTTGTAATGCCTCAGTAACAGGCAAATTTCTTCCCCATTTTGGGTCTTGCAATACAGCAACAGCATTCCCCAAACCCACCCACACAATATGCATACATTCACATATTGCAGATAGCCAATTGAAGTGTTTAATAGGCCAGTTATACAGCTCCTCTCTCTTGTAAAGTTATGTTCCACCACCAAAACGATAAGCCAACAACTGTAGCTGTTTTGTTTTAATTTTCAAAAGATATACTCTGTGACTACTGGAGGCGCTGCTAATGGTACTTCTGCATCAAAAATCCACCTGCCATCCTGAACTAAACAATGAACATGTGCTCAGGCTTTAAATTGGCCGTACCTTGGAAATTCATATGGTGTGACTATTTTGACACAGTGCAAAGATGGTATCTGCACTTGAACCTGGCACTAGGATCCAGACTTCAAAACAAAAGCATCTTTCTGTCTGTCCAGTGTAAGCTATGCTTCATGATTTAGTGTTATTTTCTGCTGTCTAATGATGGTAAAGTATAATGCAGATCTTGTACCCACTAATAAGCAATCAATTAGGCTTATACTCTCAAGTTTAGACAAATGAGAAATCTAATTGTGGTATATAAAATACGAAAGGGCATTGACAAAGTAGATGTAAAAAGAATGTTTCTGAAGTGGACTGAACTTTGACTTGCCCTATAAAGACAGTGGCTACAGTAGCTGGTCAGAGGCTAGGAATACTGCAGTAATTCAGCACCTGGCTCCCAAAGTCAGTCTACCGTCTACAAGGCACAAGTCAGGAGTGTGATAAATTTTTCCCCACTTACCTCGATGGTTGCAGTTCCATCAACACTCAGGAAGCTTGACACCATCCAGGACAAAGAAGCCTATTTGATTGACACCACATCTGTAAGCAACGACTCTCTCCACCACCAATATTCAATAGCTGTATGTATTATCTACAAATGCACTGCAGAAATTTACCAAAGATCCTTGGACTACACCTTCCAAACCTACGACCACTTCTATCTAGTGGGACAAGGACAGCAGATACGTGGGAATACCACCACCTACAAGTTCCCCTCCATGTCGATCACCATTCCCTTGCTGTGTCAGAATTCTGGAATTCCCTTCCAAAGAACATTCCATGTCTACCTACAGCACACAGACTAGATGGTTCAAGAAAACAGCTCACTACTACCTTCGCAACGGCAGCTAGAGCTGGGAATAAATGCTGGCCAGCCAATGGCACCCACATCACACAAATAGATACATTAGAACCATTGAAGACCCCTAATTACTACTCCAATGAGTCCTAACTAGACTTTTGAATAACTAATCCTGACTTTGTGTATAATTAATTCCAGACACCATTTTTTTGTATCTCAACAAAAGACTTAATTATTTATTAAATACATAATAACGTGAGGAGAGGAACACCTAAACAAAAGGTAGACTGATTAATGTCTATGCTGTATTTGTCATTTGTTTTCAGTCCCTGTTCACACACAAGACAGACAGGCAACCCCAGTTAAGGGGTAAATAAAACTGGCCAGATTACTTAAATGAGTCTCATGACACGTTGTTTCCGAGGCATAGATATGAGTTTCTTAGTTGCTTTTCTGAAACGTTTGTCATGGTAAATTACTCACTTCACCTAGGCAAAGGCAGCAATGCTTTTAACTTCGCTTTCTACCTTTCCAGAAGCCGTTGTGGGAATTGGGCAAGGAGCTTTCAAATCTTCATGCTGTCATGTCACAGCTAAGCTTGTCTTCCAGAAAAAGTACTTCAATTCTGCTTCACTCCTGATAGACTGGTCGTCACTTCCTGAGACCTCAAGTACCATTCAGTATTTACCATCTGCTTGAACATATGGTCTGTTCCAGACTTGTTGGAACCAATTCCCTGGCACTGACCTCATTATTGGCCAACTTCTGCGATCTGTTTAAATATACTGACTCTATGACAATGTTCTTCTCAGGGTCACTGTGGCTGTTTGGATCCTTTTAATTAAGAATCAGCCTGCAATTAGCCTTTAGGCCTGGAATTAGTTTGGTCTGTTCTTTCCTTTTACCATAAGCTGTCTCAAAGTGCAGAAGTCATTCCCACTTCTCCGTTCCCAATTTACAACTTCAAACCAAAATTGATAAAGGAATAAAATGGAAAAATAATGAAAAATCAGCGAGGGTTCTAACAGGCTTTTCAAAAACCTGTTCATGCTCTGTTCACTGTTGTGAACATCAGTGCCTGTCCTCCAGAAAGGAATCTGGTTGTATGACCTGTTTCTAATGACTGCTCTGAAGAGAGATGCAGTTTCAATTTGTAAAATAGCCTTTGTCCCCTTCTGCAACTACGCCATTTTTCCTGACATATACATGGGAGAAATATTTGTTTTAGAATGTTCTACGTGCATAGAATAACTGTGTTCTAGAATTCAGAGTCGTATAAGACAATAAGACATAACAGCAGAAATTAGGCTATTTGGCCCATGGAGTCTGCTCCGCCATTCAATCATGGCTGATAAATTCCTCAACCCCATTGTCCCACTTTCTCCCCGTAACCCTTGATCCCCTTGATAATCAAGAACCTACCTACCTCAGTCTTAAATGTAGTCAATGACCTGGCCTCCACAGCCTTCTGTGGCAGTGAATTCCATAGATTCACCACTCTCTGGCTGAAGAAGTTTCTCCTTATCTCTGTTCTAAAAGGTCTTCCCTTTACTCTAAGGCTGTGCCCTCATGTCCTAGTCTCTCTCACCAATGGAAGCATCTTCCCAACATCCACTCTTCCAGGCCATTCAGTAATCTGTAAGTTTCAATTTGATCCCCCCTCATCCTTATAGCACTGAAACAGACCTGTTGGTCCAAACAGTCCATGCCAAACATAATTCCAAGCAAAACTAGTCCCACCTGCCTATTCATAGCCCATATCCCTCCAAACCCCATCTATTCATGTACTGATCCAAATTTCTTTTAAATATTGTAATTTTACCCATATCCACAACTTCCTCGGGAAATTCACTCCACACGTGAATCATCCTCTGTTTTTAAAAAAAAATTGCTTCTTGCCTTTTAAAAATTTTTCTCCTCTCACCTTCAAAATGTGTTCCCTAGTCTTAACTAGCATTAACTCTATCTATACCCCTCATTATTTTATAAACTCCTATAAGGTCACCCTTCAACCTCCTAAACTCCAGTGAAAAGAGACCCAGCCTATGCAGCCTTTCTTTATAACTCAAATCTTCTTTACCCAGCAACATTCTGGTAAATCTCTTCTGAACTCTTTCTAGCTTAATAATATCCTTCCTATAATTGGGTGACCAGAACTGGACACAAAATGCCAGAAGAGGTGTCATCCATGTCCTGTGCAACCACACATAATTCATGTTGACTTTGTATCACAATGGCTGTCATGGTCTCATTCAATTGTGTTTTTTAAAATGTGGAGTTAAATATTGACACACATAGCTCTGGTTGGCTATATTGATCAAATGTGAACTGAGCAGGCATTCTTTCTATTCATGAAACAGTTTGCTGCCCATTTTTCATTCTTCATACCTGTCCACCTTCACATTGAAAATTATTTAACTCTATCCCCCCCCACACCCCCAAAAAGAAAACCCGGCCACCCACCTTTCTTATCCATCTTTCCCATTGCAATTGTATCTTTTGTTTTCCAGTCTCCTCTGCCTTGATTCATTCATTCAAATCTTCACCTTCATATCTTGTTTGACCATGATATTGACTTTGACATTGTTCAATGCTACTAGAGATTTTCTTTATTTAGATTGAAGGTCCACCAAAGCCAGTAGATGAATAAATTAGAACTTCAGCATTTTCAAATGGGCTATAATTAAAGCAAACAAAAATCTGGTACATATCAAGTTTGGATGTCAATCTTTCCTCCTCAAAGTACTGATTGAAATGTGAGTTCTTGGAATAGCTTTCACTTTCATGTAGTGCACCAGGCAAAACATCTACAGTGTGTGAAATAATGGGATTTTGATCATCTCTGAAGAAACACACAATTTCAGTAACACAGACTAATTGATGTTTTATTATATGATTAACAGCAGTGCTGCCATTTCTGCTGATAGAGAAGTTGTTGATACTATAGCAAGTGTTTTATGTGAAAGGCTAAGCTACACATCTTTCTCCCTGAAAGCAGATGTAATGCTGAAATATAAATTCAGAAACATCTGTTAAAGCTGTAGAAAGGAAGTGAGTAAACTGATATAACATCTTCAGAGACCTAGACTATTGTAAAGTATGTTTGGTTGGAATTTACAATTATGTAATGAGTATCTGATGCATTTATCTGGCAAGACAGTAGGAAACTACAAAATTGCTGGCATATTTGATTACTTAAACACGCAGATTTAGAATAAATCCGTGTTTAAAATAGAATATTTCTGAAGAACACGATAAACATTCCATAAACAAGTTTGTATTTTCCTTCTTGCTGCAAACTAAATATAAAGGTTATGATTTCTTAAGCAGGCCAAAATGCAAATAACTTTATGTATTCACAAGCACTTGATTTCAGTCTTCTCCTTTGATTTTTCCCAGCTGTGGTGTGATCAATGTGAATAATTATGTATTTTAAAGCTAACTGGCTTCCTTCCCTACCTCCGGCATGGGCCGTGTAGATTTTTTTTAACTTGAAGGTGAATAATAATTCTACCAATAACCACTTCTTTATTATGTTTGACTGTAATATTTAGCTATTGCATTAGGTTTAGTCTATATGTTTGCATTTATTGGCTTTGTTTGAATCAATATGTTGATTTGAACTAGAAGAGAGGAGATGAAGAAAAGACCATGCTGATATGATCGGTTTCTAGGTGGTTGCTGTGGGAGTCGGTGGGCTTCTTCCGTACCTACACTGGCCCTAAACCCCACCTCTTCCTCCGTTACATTGATGACTGTATCGGCGCCGCCTCGTGCTCCCACGAGGAGCTCGAACAGTTCATCCACTTCACCAACACCTTCCACCCCAACCTTAAGTTCACCTGGACCCCTCTGTCTCCATCTCCAGCAAACAACTTGAAACCGATATCCATTTCAAGCCCACCGACTCCCACAGCTACCTAGAATACACCTCCTCCCACCCACCTTCCTGCAAAAATGCCATCTCCTACTCCCAATTCCTTCGCCTCCGCCGCATCTGCTCCCAGGATGAAGCATTCCACTCCCGTACATTTCGGATGTCCTCGTTTTACAAGGACTGCAACATCCCCCCCCTCGCAGTGGTCGAGAACGCCCTCGACTGTGTCTCCCGCATTTCCTGCAACTCATCCCTCACACCCCCTCCCCACAATAACAACCAAAACAGAATCCCCCTCGTCCTCACGTACCACCCCACCAACCTCCGGATCCAACGCATCATCCTCCGACACTTCAGCCATCTGTAATCTGACCCCACCACCAAAGACATTTTTCCCTCCCCACCCTTATCTGCTTTCCGGAGGGACCACTCTCTCCGTGACTCCCTTGTCCGCTCCACACTCCCCTACACCTCCCCCCTCACCCCCATCCCAGGCCCCAAGAAGACTTTCCACATCAAGCAGATGTTCACCTGCACATCTGCTAATGTGGTATACTGCATCCGCTGTTCCCGTTGTGGCTTCCTCTACATCGGGGAAACCAAGCGGAGGCTTGGGGACTGCTTTGCAGAACACCTACGCTCGGTTCGCACTAAACAACTGCACCTCCCAGTCGCGAACCATTTCAACTCCCCCTCCCATTCCTCAGACAACATGTCCATCCTGGGCCTCCTGCAGTGCCAAAACAATGCCACCCAAAGGTTGCAGGAACAGCAACTCCTATTCCGCTTGGGAACCCTGCAGCCAAATGGTATCAATGTGGATTTCACAAGTTTCAAAGTCTCCCCTCCCCCTACCACATCCCAAAACCAGCTCGTCCCCACCTCCCTAACCTGTCCTTCCTCCCACCTATCCCCTCCTCCCACCTCAAGCCCCACCCCCATATCCTACCTACTAACCTCATCCCGCCCCCTTGACCTGTCCGTCCTCCCTGGACTAACCTATCTCCTCCCTACCTCCCCACCTACACTCCCCTTTACTGGCTCCATCCCCACCTCTTTGTCTGTCTCCTCTCCACCTATCTTCTCCTCTATCCATCTTCTATCTGCCTCCCCCTCTCTCCCTATTTATTTCAGAACCCCCTTCCCCTCCCTCATTTCTGAAGAAGGGTCTAGGCCCGAAACATCAGTCTTCCTGCTCCTCTGATGCTGCTTGGCCTGCTGTGTTCATCCAGCTCTACACCTTGTTATCTCAAACAGCCATCTGTACCAGATTTGGCCTACATGTGACTCCAGACCTGCAGTCAATGTGGTTGACTCTCAGGGATGGGCAGTGAATGCTGCCTAGCCAGCGATACTCCCATCCTGTGAACAAATAAAGAAAAACAAAGAAAATCAAGGTCACCCGGAGACCTCGAAGCCAAAATTAGGATTTTCTAATGAGGTGTCAGCAGCACCAAAAGTATGAAAACCCATATGTTACATTGGCAACATGGATGAAGTGCACCTGAATTTTGATATATCTCAGCAATCCATTCAAAGAACATGCATATGCCAAATGAAATATATCTCCAAAAACAGTAGAAACATATGTACTCCTGTCCTTGATGCTTTATCGTCTTTTTGGTCAAATTGTGGAATGCTGTTAGTGCACAAACTGTAATCAATAATTCAAAGAATGAGAAATACCAAATTCAGTGGACAGAGAAAAGTGATTTGTTCTGGCAGAATGATTCAGAAGCCTAAATCTCCACAACTGACCTAGACAGGGAGCTTAATGATTATGCTATAACCAAGGTGACTAATATTTTCTTGGCTCTTGATTAATATTTGTAATGCAGCCAAAGAAATCTGCATTGCAACTTACTTGCCATTACAGTACATATCTATAAAAGTCTGCACCTAATGACTAAAATTACTGATCAAAAGATTTGTGACATGACCTTTTGAGTGTACAACTGTGAAAGATCGAACTCTGCTGTCTTTGTGCAGTAGAGGTTTAAATTGCAGTGCATACTGTATTGCCATTAATTCTCAATGAGATACTTGTCTCGATTTGAATTCATTAGTTTTTATTCTGAACCATGGGAAATTATTTTAGTGAAAAGTGAGAGCCGATACTTAAATGAATACTGTTGTGGTGCAATACACTTATCTTAAAGTGTAGCTTTAGTATGCAATTTTGGTTCTTATTGTTGATTGTCATAATTTGAACTTGTTTAAAGGTGCTAAAAGAGATCCTAGCAGATTGAAAACTCAAAACATTGATTAGAAACTTTGTATAGAGATTTGTAGGTTGCATCTCCCTCTCATTAACTGGAGGTATGGGATGGGCTAGCTGACACTTAGCAGCAGGTTTCAGGATGGCTCAGGGATCAAGTGAGAAGAATGTATATATGCTTGAAAGTGGTACAGAAGTTCCAGAGGAACATGGATTCTTTACCTGCAGGAGAGAAGGAATTCATCTCATGCTTATTTCTCTCCCTTGATCTCCTCCTCCTCCTCATAGTTCCTGAGCTCGACTCTCTCACAGTTGCCGGTGATGAGGGTTGGTGTTTCATGATCCCAAGTTGTGAAGCATACAATAGTTCACTAGGAATCTGGAACTCACCTGACCCTACTTACTCTCAACACCTGGTACTGCACTGCCTAGCCCCAAGTCTTCCTGCTCCTATTTTTCTAACGGCAGATAAAGGGAATGAGGAAGTCCCCTAGAAAAATACTGATAAACAAGTACTCCCTTTTTCTGAAGAAGGGTCTAGGCCCGAAACGTCAGCCTTCCTGCTCCTCTGATGCTGCTTGGCCTGCTGTGTTCATCCAGCTCTACACCTTGTTATCTCAGATTCTCCAGCATCTGCAGTTCCTACTATCTCAGAAACAGTTTTAACTCCCTTTCCCCTATAATGTGACCCGTAAGCTAAATCATTACAGCATTGTTGGAATAAATATTGATCTAGTCTTTGTGAAATGCTGAGATAACTCCCAATGTGTTTTAAAGGTGCTCTTCAAACTTCCCACAGAAGGTGAACAGCAAAACATGATTTCCAGTTAAGCAGTGCTCAACATTCCCCACAATGGCTAGTTTACTCCAAATTATGAAGGCTTGCATTTATCCAAGCACCTTTCATGATTACTGAATATCTTAAAGAGCTTTGCAAGCAAAGAGGTACTTTTTTTAAAAAGTATAGTTTAGTCCCTTTTGTCATATAGGGAATGTGGCAGCTAATTTGCTCACAGCAAGCTTGAAGGAACAGCAGTGGTGACCAGATAATTATTTTTTGTGATATAGATTGAGGAGTAAATATTGTCCAAGACACCTCTGCTGTTCTTCAAAATATTGCTATGACATCTTTTACGTTCACTTGAGGGCAGGTGGGGTCTTGGTTTATTATTTCATCCAAGAGAAAGTACTTCTGACAGTGCAGCATGCTCTCAGGGGAGTTAGGAGAGGATCTTCCGTCAAGTGCTATCTATCAAAATGTCGTGCAAAGTTCTTAGGAGCACCAACAGACAATTTAAGTGGCAGTGAGCCCTTTAATGATCTTCAGAGTGGACATTGCTAGAGGAAGATTTCAATCCTTTACCAAAATAGTGTCTTGCACTAACATGAGTCAAGGTGACATTTCAGCTTGAAGCCCCTGTCTTGATCATCTTAGAGACTCTTAAGATCTTGAAGTGTCCTGGTAAAATTGTATTTCCTAACTAGGTCTTATTGCAGTGGATAAGAAAAACATTGTACGTGCACACTTTTCTTTGGAAAATATCATTAAAAATAAGTAACCGTACAACACTCCCGGACCTCTTCATTCTCTTCATCCATTCCAATTGCCACTTGTCAGAAATGATGTTGCAATGTTTCTAGAAGGGGAGACAGGAGTTGAAGGTTTGGAGATTGCATGTGATAAATTCAAATGGGAGCTTTTACGTAGACTCTTTATTGAAATCTATAGGTTAAAAGTGTTCACAATTAATCAGAATGTACATTTTTTTTAATGTAAAGTCTAAATTTTCCAGAGAAGTGTTCTGCTCCTTTAAACCCTGTCTTTCTCTCAATTCAAAGTTCTCGCCCTAGAAACTCACCACAACTTAGGATAGGAGCGTAATTGAAATGTCAGTGTCAATAAAGTACAGAATTTGGTGGCTACATATTTAGTCCTGTGTTTATTTCTCTGAGCAAACCTTTCAGCTTCCTGATCATGGTTTAGTGTTCCTAAGTAAGGAACAAGAATAATAGATAGGAAAACCTAAAGTAATGAAATGCCTTTAATGTATGGTTAAATATATTGTACTTTGGAATGTGGTACTTCCTTGGTTCTCTTCTGGGAAATCATTGGAATGTTGAGTTGATGTCACTTACTACAGCCAGTAATCAGTGTTAGCAGCACAGCAGTAATCACAGCAAAGCTCAGACTTATCATCTCTCTGCGAGTACTAACTGTTCAACTGGCACAACAGGTTATGAGATAGTGATGAAATGTGCAAACATAACTCTGAAGTCCGGTTGATTTAAAGCAGTAATGAGTTTCTGAAGGTAATTTATATTTTTATGAATCATTGAAACTTGCATGATTAATGTAATGTTGAGATTCCTTTATAATCAGTAATGAGTTTGTTCACATTTAGGTATCAGATATGCTTCAGATTCATCTTCAAAATAAGATTGTCTTTTTGCTAGGCTGTCCAGCTGCTAATTCAAAATGACTACAGTAATAAAGACTTCTCTAAATCAGGTTTTTAGACCAATTTCTGCCAATTAACTTGGTTTAAATTTGGGTGCTAAATTTGTGAATAGAATAGAGGAATTAATGGCAGAAATTCAAATCATGGTCAAGTAGGACCCAAAGATTGCAAACAGTATAGTTCAGCCTGAGGTACTAACCTGCAACAAATTTGTTTTATTGTTTGATGAATTTAAGAACAAAGGAAAGGAGTGAGGGCGGAAGTCCAAGCAATGAATTGGACACAGTTGATGGCCGTTTCAACTGTGGCATTGGGGGAAATCTTCATTTGAGGAAAAGGAGGTTGTGTCAGAGGCTCCCTAATGAACGAAGACATTATGGGAACAGATTCCTCCTATCTCCACTTCATACAGAAGCAATGTCTGGAGCGGGTATTTTATGCCAAGGAGGTGATCACTGGACTATTCTGTCTCCTCCAACTAGACCTGCATCTGCACAGGGTGACTTTAACACTGCCAATGACCATGATAATCATCATTGCCCTCATTTTTACGAATGCGGTTACTTTCAAGCTGGAGTTGGCAATACTAGCTTCATAACACAATTCTTACATCCAGAAAGGTGACTGACAAAAAACCCAATTTTCTAGGATATGTTGGGGTGTGATGTTGTCACAGATTTCTATCAAACCAGAGAAAAGCAGAAGGAGCATGTACCTGAATTTTCCAGGCTAGTAGAATTTCCTGAAGATGATTGGAGCCATCGGTGACAAACACATGGCTCGGTGGGAGCTACATGTTAATGGGGACAGGTATTGAAACTGTAAGCTTTCAGCCCCACGTTAGTGATCTTGAGGACCCCAACTTTGGCCTGTTTCTCCATTGATTGTGTTCCTACCATGTAAAAGCTCAAAACAATTCCCTACGAAGAGGACCATGCTCCCTTTAGTAAATACAGTATATCTGTATATCATGCTAGCTGCGCAAGTACCTAGACCATTTGTAAAACATGTAGCCTGTAATCAGTTCATTTCAAACCGGTATGCATGACAAAATCGTAGAGATGAAAAGACAGCATGAAGTTTGTGTGCAATCTATAATACTGAACAGGATCAATTAAGTAATAATAATTTGTCATCCCTGCACCTGCTGATTATTTAAGTCAAACTTTTAACCCTGTATCATTTAATGTCATTGTCATATGTTCCTGCAGAAGGACTTTTGTTTTAATTTGCCATGTCTCTATCTTTCCTTTTCTTCTCCGTCTTGCCCTCCCCATACTTAGAATACTGGCTACATCAGTGCAGCAGCTTTTTCTTCCTTTTAGCTTTTAACTAACCAACTGTAATTTTTCTTTCTTGTTGAGTTACTACCTCTCCTCTACTTGGTAATTCTTCTCTTTTTTTTTTCTCTTCTTCCCACCTCCCCACCTAACCCCACAGTTGCCAAACCTTCACACACTACGGTGTAGCCTGTAACTCTGCTCTACCTTGTGCCAGTTATATCTTTTCTTCCCTAGTGCATACTACTTCTCCCCTTTCAGTTAATGGCCTCTTATCAGAATCCTTTCTCAGCCCTGGCTCACTTATCCCCTTCCCTGTCATCCTGAAAACTGCAGTTGGTATTGACTCCCAAAGGAGTGTGGAAACATGGAAGCTAGGAACAGAGTAGGCCATTTGTCCCTTCAAGCCTGTTCAGCCATTCCATCTAAACCTATAGAGGCTTATAAAATCATGAAGGGCATGGATAGAGTTCCTAAGGTGGGAGAATCCAAAACTAGAGGGCATAGTTTTAAGGTGAGAGGATAAAGATATACAGGGGACCTGAGGTGTAACTTTTTCATGCAGAGGGTGATGCATGCTTGGAACTTGCTGCCAGAGGAAGTGGTGGAGGCGGGTACAATTAAAACATTTAAAAAGAGTATGAATAGGAAGCTTTTAGAGGGATATGGACCAAATGCTGGCAAATGGGACTAGGTCAGATTGGGATGTCCGATAGGCACGGACGAGTTGGACTGAGGGTCTGTTTCTGTGCTTTATCACTCTCTGATCATGGCTGATCATTGAGTTCAATACCCTAATCCCACCCTCCCCCCTGATCCTACTAGCCACAAGAGCTGTATCTACCTCCTCCTTGAAAAAGTCAAAAAATGTTGGTGACTTACATAACTTTGCTGTTTAATCTAAAAGAAAATTAAGAATTTTAAATAGCTTGAGATGGTGGGGGTGTTCAACATGGAAATAATTTTATATGGATAAGTTTACATATTTTCTTGTAATTTTGTAATATATATGCCTTATTTCTTAATGTAGTATTTACTCAGCTTCACAAAAGGATATTGATTGAGAGGATGGAACAGCATGTATTTTGAAGAATTTTGTTTGCTTTCTCCATTTTCTTTTTCATCAGTAACTGCTGTGTTGCCCATTTTTGATTTCAGATTTGAAGTTCCATGTTCTTTGAAATGAGCTTTTAAGTTCTGATTGGCTCAAATTTTAATGTAAAGTACAAGAAATGTGTTTGCATGAACATTTAGCACCCAATGTATAATAATTAAATCACTTCCCACCACCATATGAATCTTCCAGCAACATCGGAAGTATGTTGAACAGGATGCAGGATCTTTCCAATGTCTCGACACTAATTTTATTCCATTGCATTAGGGTGGGAAGAGGGTGGGAAACAAGTGCATAGTCCCTGGCTATGTCATTCATGTTGCTCTTGTGCTTAAAAGAGCAATGATAAATCAAATGTAGTGGAGCAAATAAGACATTTAAATATGCTTAATGGGGGATGTGGAAAAGCTGCATGCAAAGCAATGGAATGTAGTTAACTGCTGCTGTTTTGGGTTCCGTCATCTTGGAATATTGGGCTGTAAATGTCATATTGTGAAATCATTTTAATGTGTTCCAAAATAAATATGTGCTGCTGCTTGTAGGTTTTAATCAGTAAATTACTGAATCTGAAATTTTTGGCACTCATTTTCCTGACTTCTCTACCTCAAATTTCTGGATAAATAAAATTCACCTGGTAGAGTGAAACTTGATTTTGAAATAACTCGAACCAGTATAAGACAGTTCTAACTGTAACTCAATATTTTCAATTATTTTTTATTATCTTTTAAAAAGAATTCTGCATTGAAGTAAATTTTGTGTTTAATTAACAGAGCAATTTTTAAAATCTATTTATCTGCGTAGTGACAAATACTCTTAATCTAGTCACTGTGACCTTTCTTCTGTAAATTAGTTCTACAGGTTTGTTTCAGAAAATGGCTCTTCATTGCATTCATACTAATTGCTTTGTATTCTGAATGGAAAATTGGCTCACTGCCTTCTGCTTAACCTGTGTGAACAAAAAATAGCTTTGCCTTTTAAAAAAGACAAACTGCCAGAAAAGCTCAGCAGGTCTTGTAGCATCTCTGTTGAGAAATCAGAGTTAACATTTTGGGTCCAGTGACCCTTCCTCAGAATTGATAGTAGCTAGGAAAATGTCAGTTTATATGCAGAAGACAGGGTGGGAGGGAAGGGTAAGGAGTAAATGACAAGTGGGGATAGAGCCCACCTTCTAAAGACTTTTTAAACTTCTAAACAAATTTGCTTTTCCTATGGTCTAGACTCAGGTTGGTGCTGGGAAGTGCGGAGCTCCAACCTTCATTGGGAATGATGACAAGTGGAACAGAAAAGCAATTTGCTTCACTATGAAGTGCTGTGAAGTTCATTAAAATGATGGCATTTCATCCTGCATTTCTTTAAATTTTGACCAGTCAGGTGTGAACAATATGGCATGTGTTTATGATGCCGCCTTGTTGACTAGCAAGCCTAATTTGATACTGCAGACTAAACTATACACTCTGTTGATGTTGCAGTCAGAACTTGATTTTTTTTTCGGACTCCTCTCAAACTCTCGGGACTGGCCAATATTGATTCTTAATTGGCCTCTAAAGTGGTCTAGAAAGCCACTTGATTAGAGCATCGTCATTGGCCAATAATAAAATTTTGAAATGATTAAACACCTTTTGATGGATCGAATTTGATGGAGTTTTTTAAAACTCTTTATTTCTTATTTATTCTTTTCTAGATATGATTATCGTGAAATGTTGCATAATTCCACCTTCTGTTTGGTTCCACGTGGTCGTAGATTGGGATCTTTCCGGTTTCTGGAGGCTTTACAGGTAATATACGTATGGCACATATAGATGATGCTGCACCACAAAATCTTGAGCTGAAAAATATATAACACTATTGACACTTCTGTGTATATTCACATTGTTTGCATGAACAATATCTACATGCTAACTCACTGCTGTTCGTCAGAGTTCCTGGGCCTAGGTTCGTTGTTCTGTTTACTATATTGTGACTGCACTTCAAAAAGACCTCTAGCTATTAAGTACTTTGGGATACCATCATTATGACAAATGCTGTTTAACTGCAGATATTCTTTACTGTCTGGAAATACTTGCTTGCAGTCAGGGTCCCATTGGATAGGGCATAAAGGCCAAAGCCAATTCTAATCCTTTTGCGCTGGCATGCAGTTACCTTTACACTTCAACCAGATTAAGCGTGCATAATTTTTTAGAAGTAATCTTCTCAACTGTAACTTTGCAGTACGTGAATGTGATCTTGACATCTGGCAATCCAGTCCTCAAACTCAATTTTGAGGCTGTTTATTCTTGTTTAATATTGTCCTACTTGAGGTTTTTTTGAGAAATAAAATCAATACATTTTTTCACAAATAAGTCATAAATTAAATGCACGACGTTCAGGTTCAATATCTTGTGATGGAAATTAATGACACTATAGATTTAAACTTAATTTGTCACCTCTGAAATTCCCTAATACACATTTACGCAACCAACAAAAATGAAGAGTGTGGCACACCTACAGAAGTGGATTGGATGAGTTCAATTGTGAAGTTATTCCAATAAAGTCTGATTACAGTTAGTGTATTAGAAGACCTCAAGTAAGCTCTTTAGATTTCTCAGCTATTCTGGCACCACAACTTTCTTGTTTACATTTTTTACTTCTAAGCATGAAGTACTTGAAGTAGTGATTAGCAAAACTATACGAAGGATACTTCAGTTAAATTTAAATTTCATATTTATGTCTGGTTGACATCAGTTCTGACCAGTTTTGGGTCTGGGAGAAATGCAGCCTATTAAAGACTAGTGAATGAATAATAAACCTAGTACAGTTCAAATATTCCCATGGGTAATCAGAATTGTATCATGAGATAGCATCTTTTAGTGCTCTAGATTAATTGACTATTTAGTGCATATAAGGTATGGCTGATAGTACTTAGTCTCGGCAATGGAAAGGCATTGGATCAGCAAAAAAAGTTATGGCAGTCAACTTCAATGCTCCAAAGTCAGTTGTACACTTTGGAG
>NC_063335.1:11754181-11779984 GCF_021869965.1 Rhincodon typus
CTCCTATGATGCTGCTTGGCCTGCTGTGTTCATCCAGCCCTGCACCTTGTTGTCTCGGATTCTCCAGCATCTGCAGTTCCTACTATCTCTGATAATGACACAGACTGTGTCTTTAGAGTCATAGAGATACACAGCACGGAAACGAATCCTTTGGCCCAACTCATGCATGCTGACCAGATATCCTATATAAATCTAGTTCCATTTGCCAGCATTTGGCCCATATCCCTCTAAACCCTTCCTATGCATATACTCACCCAGATGTCTTTAAATGTTGAAATTGTACCAGCCTCCTCCACTTCCTCTGGCCGCTCATTCAATACATGCACCACCCTCTGCATGAAAACATTGCCCCTTAGGTCCCTTGTATATCTTTCCCCTCTCACCTTAAACCTATGCCTCTAGTTTTGGACTCTCTACCACCACCACCGTCACCTCCCCTCCCCCCCACCAAAACCCCAGGAAAAAGACCTTGCCTATTTACCCTATCCATACCCCTCATGATTTTATAAATCTAAGGTCAGCCTCCGATTCTCCAGGCAAAATAGCTCCAGCCTATTCAGTCTCTCCCTACAGTTCAAAACCTCCAACCCTGGCAACGTCAACATTAATCTTTTCTGAACTCTTTGTAGTTTCACAACATCCTTCCTATAGGAGGGAGACCAGAACTGCACACGGTACTCCAAAAGTAGCTGAGATAATGTCCTGTACAGCTGCAACGTAACCTTCCCAATTCCTATACTCAATGTGCTGACCAATAAAGGCAAACATACCGAATGCCACCTTCACTATCCTATCTACCTGAGACTACACTTTCAAGGAACTATGAACCTGCACTCAAAGGTCTCTTTGTTCAGCAACCCTCCCCAGGACGTTACCATTAAGTTTAGGTGCTCCTTTTGAATTGAAATTGTTTTACCTGAAATGTTAGTCTAATAGCTCTATGTTCATCAAAGTATTGTCAAGATATATTTATAAGTAAAAGTTTGAGAAATGTTAAAGTATTGTCAAAGTAAAATTAATGACGATCCTTTTGAAATCCGTAATTGTGTTGTCAATGAATAATTAATGGAATAGAGCATTTTAATTGGCACAAACTTAAAGGCAGTGTAAATTTTGTACATTAATCCCAATTTTTGGTTGTTTGTAGGTTATTGTGTTATGGGACTGTGACAAACCTTTGCCAGCCAAACATCGGTGGCCCTCCACTGCTGTCCCTGTATTGGTAATCGAAGGGGAAAATAAAGTAAGTTTACTTAGATTGCACACTTTAGTCTCCAAAATATTTCAATTCATTATGAACTGTGTGTTGACAGTGGGAGAGTGCACATAGGGTTTGCAGACTTTGATAACTTTATGTACTTCTGAATATAGCTTTGACATTTTGCCAAAAAAAAAATTGCAGGGATTTAAAACAAAAAGGCACTCCCGTCAGATTAAAGTATATTCACATTTTTGCTGACAGATTTTCAACTGTTTGCCAATATTTTTCACTGTCTGAACTCACATAACGAGCCTGACTCTTGGGTTTTTATGCAGAGTATCCAATGAGGGTCAATGTATTCCAAAAAAAATCGGATAACATTGGGCCCAGTAATTTGAATTCTGTTAATATTTACGGTTTTTCGGATCTGTGTTCTGTGTAATTTGTAGTAATGGGAGACATTACTGCACATAAGGGTTTATTTTTAAATTAAATGTTTGAATGGGCTTTTATAGATGTTAACTGTGGGTAGATCTTTTTTTAATCATTTGTGCCATGGCCGCATTGAGTGTCTTGGCTCATGGTGGAGTGGGGGCAGCTTTCGTAGAAAATTAGTTCAAGCTGTGGCTGCCATAAAAGTATGCAATCCAGTCGAGTGAATCAGTAACATTCAAGCTGTTGCTATCAACTAAACTGTTGAGTTTGAATTCTAAGCACAGACTGTCATTGATACAAATTCTGTGTTGCGAAGTGAAGTATGCTGAATTTTTATGCTTTTTTTTTTTACTCTTCCTGCTGCCTAATGAATTTCCTGCTGGAAAATGTATAGCATGAATTCTGGTTGAAGATGCAAGTCTATGCAGTGCAACGCCTAAACTACTTAAAAACCTTCAGTATGCCAAAATTAAATCCATGTTTGACATTGAAAATTATCATATACACTTATGAAAACAATTTTGAGTTTAATGCTTAAGATATCTCTGATTCATGCCATTCCATTCTCATCTCTCCCATAACATCCTAAGGCTGTAAATTCCATGGAAATGTATTGAAAATCCTGTAGTGCTTTCCCTTATTCCTTCCTCTCCATTCAGCTAAGATGTATGTCTGTCATTTTGGTTTTAATTTTGTAATGACTTACAACAAGTCATTATTCTCTAAAATAAGTACTTGGAAATATTAACAGTTACTACAGAATTGCAATGGGTGTCTTCCTCTTCACCAAGACCACCTATATTTCATAACACAACCCATCTCCATGCTGCCTCAGCTTATTAGTGTTATCCATATACACAACTATTCTGATGTTCCTGGCTGTCTTTGCACCTTGCAGCCTCTAAACTTCAGCACATATAAAACTCTGATTTCCTGATGTTTTCAGCACAGAAGATGGCCATTTGGCCCATTGTGTCTGTGCTAGTCAATAAAAGTCTGACTGCGTTAATCCCGTTTTCTGTCTTCTGGCCCATAGCCCTGGCAGCCATGTCAACACCGGTGAATATCTAAATACAACTCGACCATTACAGGACTTTCTGATTCATCCACTCCTTCAGACAGTCAGTTCTAGATTCCTACCACTCTCAAGAAAAAGAATATTCTCCTCAACTCTCCTCTTAGGCTTCTCCCTCTTGTCTTAAACCTGGTTATTGTTTCCTGTACTAATGGAAAAGGTGTTTTCCTATTCACCCTATCTATGCCCCTCATAATCTTGTATACCCCTATCTGGAACTTTCCCAAGTCTTTGTTGCTCCAAAGAAAACAACCCCAGCCTATCCAATCTTTCCTCATAGATCAGACCCTCTAACAAGGTAGCATCCTGGTAAATCTCTTCTACAACATCTCTAGTACAATTACATTGCCCTACAATGCATTGGCCAGAACTGCATGCAGTGCTCCAGTTGTGGCCTAACCATTTTTTTTAATGGTTCTGGTACATCTTCCTTGCTCCTGTATTCTCTGCCTCGGTTAATAACATCCAGTATCTCATGCTGCCTTAACCACCTTTTTATCTATACTACTACCTTAAAGGATCTATGGATATTCACACTAAGGTCTTTCTGATCTTCATTACCCTGTAAAGTCCTATCATTCATTGTATAGTCCCTTACATCGTTAGTCCATGTGAAATGCATTACCTCACTTCTGTGTGTTCAGTTCTATTTGCCACTGCTCTGCCCAGCTGACCAGTCCCATTTATAATCCTCCAGCAGATTTTGGCTATCCTCCTCAGTTTTTACTACCCTGCAAGTTTTCAATATCATATATAAACATCTTAATCGTTATTCCCTACATCAAGTCCAGATCGTTAATGTACACCACAAACAGTAATTGCCGCAATACTGAGCCCTATGGATGCCAGGTCTCTCAAATATCCCTCTGCCGTCACCCTCTGCTTCTTGCCTTCCAGTCAGTTTTGGATCCAGTATGCTACTTTGACTTGGACCCCATGGGTTATTTTGCTTTCTTGACCAGTCAACATGATGGACATGTCAAAAGCTTACTAAAGATCGTGTAGACCTTGTTAAATGCTTACCCTCAACAACACTCCTCATTACCTCTCCGTGAATTTGATCAAATTTGTCAAACATGACAATCCTTTAATAAATCCGTGTTTACTATTCCTGATTAATTCATGTCTCTTTAAGTGTAGATATACTGTACTCTGCCCCTCAGAATTCTTTCTAATAACCTAATTACCACTGAGGTTAGACTGATTGCCTTGTAATTTATTAATCCCTTCCTCCTTTTTGTTAAATAATGGGACAATGTTAGCAGTCCTCCAAACCTCTGGCACTTTACCTGTGGCCAGAGATGATGTGAAAATTACTGTCAGATCCCCTGCTATTTCCTCCCTTGACAGCCTGGGTTATCTCTTAGCTGGACATAAGAACTTATTTACTTTTAAGTTTTCCAAACACATTCGTACCTTTTCACACTCTGTTTATTTCTTCTAATGTTTCATAGAGCTCAATCCTGATGTCTGTATCTGCATCATCTTTTTCCAGTGAGAATACCGATGCAAAGTATTAATTATGTCCACGTCTTTTAGGTACATGCACAAATTACCTGTATGGTCCCTAATGGGCCCTACTCTTTCCCTAGTTATTTTCTTGTTTATATTTTCTACCCACGTACTCACATTGCTTTTCTATTTTCCTTTCTGAATTCCCCTTCTGCACTTTTTATACTCTTAGAGCAGTTTCTGCAATTTTCAGCTCTTTGTACCTGCCATATGCTTCTCCTTTTTTAATTCTAACTATCCCTTGATATCCAGGGTTCTCCGGTCTTGGTCTGACCCTTTGTCTTTATGGGAACATATTCAGCCTGTTCTCTTACTTGGGCCAAGTTAAATGTTATCTTAATGTAAAGTAAGGCTTTCCTCAGTTTAAGACTTTTATTCATGACCCATCTTTATCCTTTTCTATAATCTATAGCCTATCATAAGTCTTTGAGATATGTTCACTATTTCCAAAATGATCTCTTACTAATAACGCCCTGCACCTGTCTTGGCTCATATCCAAATTTTAAGTCCAGACTTGTTGGGCTTTGTGTACTGGCTTACAAAGTTGTCCAGGACACAATTCAAGAATTCCCTGTCTTGTACACTCAACTGTCCTTGTTAATTTTTGAATAGCTAAAATCCTCTGTTAATAGCTTTTTATTTGATTCTGTTTCCCTGAATGTTTTTGCCCTATATGTACACAGCTTGTCTTTATATCCAGAGGACTGGAGTACAAGGATGGATGAGGTTTGCTGTAGTTATACAACAACCTGGTTAGACCCCACTTGGAGTACTGAGCACTGATCTGGGCACCAAACCTGAGGAAGGATGTGTTGGCCTTGGAGGAAGTACAACATAGGTTTGCAAGAATAATGGCTGGACTTTAGGGATTAGGTTATGAGGAAAGATCATCCAAATTACGCCTGTTTCTGTAAAATTTAGAAGGTTAAAGGATGATCTGATCAATGTCTTCAAGATATTAATGGGAAAATACAGGGTAGATAAGGTTGAACTGTTTCCACTGTTTGGGGATTATAGAACTAGTGGGCAAGGTCTGAGAATTGGGGCCACGCTGTTCTGGAGAGATGTTAGGAACCACTTCCAAACACAGTGTGGTAGATGTTTTGACCTCTCTTCCGCAAATGGTAGTGGGTGAGGATTGGTTGTTAATGTTAAATCTGAGATAGATCAATTTTTGTTAAGCAAAGGTATTAAGGGATATGGATATAAAGGCAGGCAAATGAAGTTAGATCACAAATCAGCCATGATCTCATTGAATGGCAGATCAGGCTCAAGGGGTTGAATGGCCTACTCCTGTTCCTATGTCCAGTGGTATGATTGTGCTTTTTACTTCCCATATGACCTCATTTGATGACTTGATTTGAATAATCCAAGATATCATTCCTCATTATTGCTAAAATTGATTACCTGATCATTATTGCGTCTACACACTCTCTCTTCCATTCCCCCTCTGTATTTTATTAACATCCTCTAACCAGGAATGATGACCTACCAGTCCTATCCGTCTTTCAGTCGAGTCTCCGTCATAGATATGATGTATTCCACATGCCTATCTGTACCCTGTATCTTATTCTTCAGACTCCTTGTATTAAAATATATTCAATTCAGCCTTGCTAAATTTACTTTTTTCTTAGCTAACCTATGTTTCCTCTACCTTCCAGATTCTCTCACCCTCACGTCTTGACTTCTATCTCAGCTTGTCTTCCCTCTCAACTACTCGTTAACATCCTGTCCCATGCCAATTTAGATTAACTCTAGCCCCAAAGCATTAGCAAACATTCCAGTGAGGTTGTTGGTCCCATTACTGTTCAGATGTAACCTGTCTGACTTATGGCAGTTCCAATCTCCCTGAGCAATGGTCCCAGAGCCTCAGGAATCTAAAGCTCTCATAGAGTCATACAGCATGGAAGCAGGCCCTTTGCTTCAACCAGTCCACACTGACCATGTTCCCAAACTAAACTAATCTCACCTGCCTGCATTTGGCTCATTATCCTCCAAACCTTTCATATTCATGAACTTATCCAAATGTCTTTTAAACATTATAACTGTACCTGCATCCACCACTTTCTCTGGCAATTCGTTCCATATATGAACCACTTGCTGTAAAAAAAAAATGCCCCTCATGTCCTTTTTAAATCTTTCTCCTCTCAGCTTAAAAATGTGCCCACTAGTTTTGAACTCTCCTGCCTTAGGAAAAAGACTCTTTGTCATTCACCTTATATATGCCCCTCATGATTTTATAAACTCTCAATAAGGTCACCCCTCAACTCCCATGTTCCAGTGAAAAAAGTCCCAGTCTTTCCAGTCTGTTTTTATATTTCAAACTCTCCATTACTGGCAATATTCTGGTAAATCTTTTCTGAGCCCTCTCCAGTTTAATAATATCCTCTCTATAACAGGGTGACCAGAATTGCTCACAGTACTCCAGAAGTCCTCACCAATGTCATGAACAACCTCAACATGGCATACCAACTTATATATGCAAAAGTCTGAACAATGAAGGCAAGCATGCTAAACGCCTTCATAACCACCCTGTCTACCTGTGATGCAAATTTCAAAGAATTATGTACTTGAACCCTTAGGTCTCTCTGTTCTAGGTCTCTCTGTTCTACAACACTATCCAAGGCCCTACCATTAACTGTATTAAGTCCTGTCCTTGTTTTTAATTACCAAAATGCAATCATAGAATCCCTGCAGTGCGGAAGCAGACCATTAGGTCCATCGAATCTACACCAACCTTCCAAAGAACATCCCACCCTGACCCACCTCCCTACCCTGTCACTACAACACTGTAATTCCCATGGCCAGTCTACCTAACCTGCACATCTCCGGGAGGAAACCCACACAGACACAGGGAAAATGTGCAAACTCCGCACAGACTGTCGCCAGAGAGTGGAACTGAATTCGGGTCCCTGGCATTGTGAAGCAGCAGTACTAACCACTGAGCCAAATGCCGCCTCGCATTTATCCAAATTAAGTTCCATCTGCCACTCCTCAGTCCATTGACCCAAGTGATCAAGATCTCTTTGTAATCTTAGATAACCTATACTGTCCACTGTACCACCAATTTTGGTGTCATCTTCAAACTTACTAACTACACCATTCTCATCCAAACCATTTATATAAATGACAAACAAAAGTGGATCCAGTCCCAATTCCTGCGGAACACCGCTGGTCCCAGGCATCCAGTCTGAAAAACCACCCTCTGTCTCCTACTGTAAAGCTTATTTTGTATCCAATTGGCAAGCTCACCCTGAATCCCATGTGATCTAACTTTACTAATTAGTCTACCATGTGGAACCTATCAAAGGCTTTACTAAAGTCCAAGTAAATAATGTCTACCACTCTTGCCCTCATCAGTCTTTTTGGTTACATCCTTAAAAGACTCAGCCGAGTTTTTGAAACATGATTTGCCTCTCAAAAGAAAAGTTGACTATCCCTAATTGATCCTTGCCTCTCCAAAACATGTAAATCCTATCTTTCAGAATCACCTCCAACAATTTAGCCACCACCAATGTCAGACTCTCGGGTCTACAGTTTTCTCCTTACACCTTTTCTTGAACAATGGTGCAATATTAGCCATCCTCCGGTACTTCATCCATGTTTATAGATGATACAAACATTTCTGCAAGTGCCCCACAATTTCCTCCATAACTTCCCACAACATCCTAGGATATACTCGATCAAGTCCTGAAGATTTTTCTACCTTCATGTTTTCTAAGAGCTCCAGCACTTCCTCTTCTATAAAAGGAACTGTTTTCAAAGTGAGTTCTCTAGCCTCCATTTCTTTCTCAACAGGAAAAACTGATGCAAAATATTCATTTACTATCTCTTCTACCTCCTGAGGTTCAACACAAAGACAACCTCATTAATCTTCAAGGGGTCCAACTCTCTCTCTCGTTGCTGTCCTGCTCTTAATGTATTTATAGAATTTTTTTGAATTATCTTTAACCTAATCTGCCAAGACTATCTCATGTCCCATCTTTGCCTTCCTGATATCCTCCTTGAGAATGCTCCTACAGTCTTTATAGTCTTCAAGAGATTGTTGATCCAAGTTGTCTATATCTAATATGGTTCTTTTATATTCTTGACTTCAATATCTTTATTCATCCATCATTCCGTAATCTTACTATCCTTGCATTTCACTCTAACAAGAACATAATGCTTCTGAACTCGTGTTATCGCACTTTTGAAGGCCTTCTACTTGTCAGTCGTCCCTTTACCTGTGAACGTCTATTCCAGTCAACTTTTCAAAGCTCTTGTTTCATACCCTTAAAATTTGTGTTACTCCACTTAAGAACTTTAACTTTAATGGAAACCTTATCCTTTTCCATAATTATTTTAAAACTAATAGTATTATGATCACTAGTTCCAAAGTGTTCCCCTACTAACACTTTAGTCACCTGTCTGCCTTTCTTCTGAAGAGAAGGTCAAGTTTTGCTCCTTTTCTAGTAGGAACATTTACATATTAATAATTAAAATCCTCTACTATTATTCTCATATGTTTGAGATCTCTCTACATATTTGCTCTCAATTTCCTTCTGACTATTGGAGGGGGCCTGTGGTTCAATACGTCAATGATCATCCCAATCTTATTTCTTATGTCAACCCATATATTTTCACCAAATGATCCCTCAAATATCTTCTCTAATTACAATAGTATTGTTTTCCTTAATCAGAAATGCCACTCGCCCTCCTCTCTCAGGTCTCTTTCTATCCTTCCTATAACATCTAAAACCTGGAACGTTGAGCTGCCAGTGCTGTCCTTCCCTCAGCCAAGTTTCTGTAATAGTTACAATGTCCCAGTACCATGTTCCCATACATGCCCTGAGTCCATCATCCTTACCTGTAAGACTTTTTGAATTGAAGTAAATGCAATTTAATTCTTCGGTTACTTTGTTCTCTAACTTGCTGTTGTCCGTCTCTTTAGGTTAACTTGCTCTTTTATGATTCAGAACCATCCTCGTCATTTTTTCTATTTTCACTGTTACTTAGGAAGGCCTAATCCTTGCTCTCTAAAAGTTTTTAGACTTTCGAAATAGTACTGGAAAATCTCCCCGCTGGATATTAGCCCCTTTCCAGTTCAGGTGAAACCCATCCTCTTTGAACAGATTTTTTCTGTGCCAGAAGAGATCCCAATGATCTGAGAAACTGACTCCCTACACATTGCACCACCTCTTCAACCATTGATTTATCTACCTATCATTTGATTCCTTCCCTCATTAGAACTTGGCACCGGAAGTAAACCAGAGATTATTACTTTTGATTCAGAGATAGTAGGACTTTTGATCTGTTTTTTAACCTTCTACCTAACATTTTATGTTCATTCCGCACAACCTTTAATCCTTTCCCTAACTGTGCCATTCCTAACAATCTGCTTCAAACATTTAAAACATCTTTAACCCTGGCACCATGAAAGCAACATATTATCCTAGATTCTCTCTGGCTGTTCATTATACTCTTCTCTAGGGACAAAGTGTCTGCAGAACCTTAATCAGAAACCAACCTACAGTTAACTTCCAGGCCTGACCTCGTGAGAAAGCAAAAGCTTGTGTTGGTCTATTTTCCTTTTCAGCTGTTACCCACAGCTCAAAAGTCATCTTTAGCTCACAGTTCCCAGTTCCCAGTTCACAGGTCTAAGCCAAAATTGATAAGGGAATAAAAGTAATAAAATATCAGTGAGGGCTCTAACACATACTACTTGCTTTCTTGCCTCTCCTTCACCCCCTCTCCTTCCCCTCCCCTCCCCGCTACCACCCTAACCCAGTCCTCACGCACTCTCCCGTTCATTTCCAAGCAACTGGACTACCTACAGTGCCAGGGCGTTGTCTCTAGCTGGTTTCCACAGGGAAGCCGTCACTCTAGCCATTGACGATGTCAGTAAATGTTTGCAAGTGAGATGCACGTGGGGCATCCCTTCACTACCTCTCCTTCTGTCTGGTGGGCACCCATTACTCTCTGTCTACGTTTTCTTAAACTACAGGGTACCAAGTCCTGGAGCATGCTATCAACAAACCTCTCACCTTGTGAGTGTACTGTAGTGCCCCTAGCTGCCGCTCAAAACTCTAAAGCCCAGAACTCAAGTTGCTGCAGCCAGCGACATTTCCTGCACTCTGTTCGGAGCCTCTAGGATTTCCCATAAGGTTTGGGATGTGCAGATCACAGGCTTGAGCACCCCAAACATACCTTAACTAAGGAGAGCATGGATCTTTGGTTTTATTATACCAATACTTCTAATTACACGAGAATAAAACTTTTATAGTTTATTTTACGTCCCCTGCGTTGCATGTCGATCTACCACCAGTTTGTCTGCTTCTCTGCACACACTTTGTGATGCTGACTGCCTGTCACAGGATCCTCACTTCCACACTCCTCCTGCACCAATTCTATTCATGCATCAACCCTCTGCTCACTGACCTGCATTGGCCACCAGCTCAATTTTAAAATTCACATCCTTATTTTCAGATTCCTGCATCACCTTGCCCCTCCCTTTCTCTGCAGACATTTCTACTTCTTTATGATTATGCCTACCTAACTTTGATTTTTGGTTTTCTTCACCATTGGAGGTTATACCTTCAACTTCACAGACCTGAAGCTCTAGAATTCACATCCTAAACTTTTCTCTCTTCCTCCTCCTTCAAGAAACTTCTTAACACCGAAGTCTTGCCAATGTTTATGGTAATCTTGTTATATGTCTTTGTCTCAAACTTTGCTTGATAGTCACACCTGTGAAATGGCCTGGGACATGTTGCAATGGAAAAGTTGTCCTGTGTCATCATTGTTGTAGTATAGAGCATCTTTTTTGACCAGTGATTTACTTTAAAATAATGTCTCTGCGCTCTGTAAAAAGAAACTAAATGAGCATTAGCCCCTCTGGCTACAAATGTACTTCTGTGCAAGTATATAAAACACACAACTCAATACTGTTAGGAATGGCATTGGTGAATGAGGTTTTTCCCTTCAGATGTAAATATGCATCGTTTTATTTTCTGTTGTCTGTCATCTTAAGAAAATGATTGTGAATTTGTTTCTCACCGGAGTATTTTTATTACTGTGTCACACTAAGTGAAAATCCTTTTCACTAAAGAAATCTTCATTGAATGATGCCTTGAGAGTTAATTAAAACTTGTAGTTTGACCTACAATATGAAAATAGAATACAACTGAGCTGAATTAACAGCCAGAAATTGAGTTGCTTCAGTGTCATCAGTGTTTCTTGGTTAGAAAGTTGGAATATGAGGGCGGTTTCCACTCTTTACAAGGAACAGATTAGACGTATTGACCACATTCAAATAGCTCATTGACATTCACCACCTAACCTTGCACGATGTGAAAGGACCGTCAATACACCAAACTATTCTCCAGCAAAAGTCAGTTTTTTTGAGTGACATTGTGAAAAATTGGAGAAAGTTACACAATTAATTCCTCACTTAGTGAGCTTTCTGGCTAACTCTTATCTTTAAAAATTAGTAAATTGGAAAGTTTGCATAACTTTTGTATTGAGAAATACCCATGAATTTTCTGTTTGAATCAGAGCATGCACGATGAAAATCCAAACTTGTGCTCCATGCTTAAATGTGCACTTGATGTTACTAAGACCAAACTTTATTATTATCCCTGTATACGTTGCAGCAGGAATCCTATATTTCATGCATGCAGAATTAAATTTATCAAATTTGATGGAAACAAAGCTAAGATTTTAAATTTTTGCAGTTGTGTGGGATGCAGATTGTAATTCAAAACTAAAATTTGTAGAATCACATGGTTTATTCCTTAGAAAGTATTTATGAGCAAGGAAAAATTTGGCCTTTCGCTAGTCCGATATATAATTTTCTGGAATTGCCAATTTTTTGTAGACATTCATTTTGTGACTAAGTCAAGTAATAGTGCATATTACATTGTCAATAATTTGTAGAGTCTGTCTGTTCATTTTGTATGAAGGAGGTGCCTCCTGGAGATATGGGAGGAACGCACAACTGTGTTTAAATCAGAGTCATCAGTGCTGGAATTTGTCAATGTGGTTTCAGTTTTGATTATCCCATACATGTCATAAATATCAATTTAACAAACATTTATCATGACTTTTCATAAAACACACTGGTCTTGACTTTACCATCATTAAAGATGCAAATTAGTCCCCTAATTTTCATCTACATTACACACAGGTTATGAGCAGTCGTTTTCTTCCCTATGATGCCATCAATACGCATGCAGTACTTAGCCTTGATGAAGACACTGTTCTTTCTACCACTGAGGTAAGGATACACTATTCTTTTAGCTCCACTTGAAACCTATTGCCCTGTTTGGAAAGTCGTGCAGATCAGTAAGATCCTGAATTTGATTACTCTCTACTGAATTACTTTGGATATCACTGAGGCTGGAGTTGAGGGCACTGCAGTTGGCTTCATGCATCTTGGCTGAGGTGAGAATATTTGGCTAGGATTCCTGTTCCTGATTCCTATTGGGTGTACTGTACTGGAAAGCATTTGTGCATATGTTGAGTGAGGACAGGATAGGGCTCCATTGCAAAAATATAGAGAAAAGACTAGGTTTTAGGATTTGGATCACTATGGCAAAGATCTAGCACAAACATGGGGCCAGCTTTTCATTGTGTTGGGCAGAATCCAAAGTCTTTCAAAAACGGTGGCAGGGGATCACTGGTGTCAGGTAAGGATGTGGGTAATGAGTTCCCACATGCTGCATTCCCATCCTGGTCAGTTTCAATATGAGGTTAAGTATCTCTTACTCCCCCCTCCTGCAATTCCATGGAGTACAATGTACTGCTGGTCTTGTAAACAATCCAACAGAGCCATTACAAAATCAATAGCAACAGTTCAGCCAAGCTTTCATTTCATTAAAATGAAAACACTGAGAAATATTTGAAAATTGAAGAACCGTCTTAAATGGGTTAAATAGCTTTAAATTAAGTATCAGTCCTTCTGGCTTTTGCAATCTCCTGGAGTTCCTGTTGTATATCTGCTAGTTGTGATTTACTAATTCTTCCTGACTTTTCCTTCCATTATCTACATTGTGAAGCAATAGACAAATAGCCACAGAGATAAAGATTAATGTGTTTCAAGAGCCTTCTCCTACCACTGCACCTCATGGTGAGGTTGTTGAGGATATGGCACAATGCAATGGCCTGGGAGAGTAGCGGCTAAGACAGCAACATAAACAGAAATTGTTGGAAAAAGTCAGCAGGTCTGGCAACATCTGTGGAGAGAAATCAGAGTTACAGTTTTGGGTCCAGAGACCCTTCAGAATGGATGCTAGTGGATTACATTCTTGGCTGTTCTATGATATACATATAGGAACACGATTCACATGTGGTCTGTTGATAGAGGGTAGTCATCAGCCATGTGTACAGTGAGTAGCTGTTGTTATGAGCAGTCACCCTTTGCTTTGATGTGAATCAGATGAAAGCATCATGATTGCTGCCATGATAGCAGAGAGTCACCAAACTGAGCTGAGCATAGTTGCATACCAACTGAAGATTTAGAGAGCGCAACCCTTTTTCAGTTATAGTACATCTCCATGAAATTGTGACATCCACGGAGCAAAGTACATTACATAAGTGGTTCCTTGCACCATGGGAAAAGCCCTGATCCTGACAGCTGTATGTCCATCTCTATTTCGAGAGATGATAGTGAAATCTGGTATATACAGCATTTGATGGATGACAATAGACTATAAACTAAAGTATAAAAGCAAAGTATTGCTGATATTGGAAATCAGAAACAAACAGAATGCTGGAGAAACCCAGCAGATCGGGGAACGTCTATGGAGAGAAACGGTGTAAAAATTTTGAGTCAGAATGACTTTTTTCTTTGGGGTGTTAGAAAATTTTTTAAAAATACTTGCACAGATATGGAAGAGGAGTGAAGGAGATGCTGTTGAGGCCCAGTGCATAAGATAGAGTGGTGAAAGAGAGAAAAAAAATGTAAATTAAGGTGTGAAAGGGAGGGAATGAGTCATCCCTACTGAGAGCAAAATAAACAAAACAAACAAAACAAGGCTTTGGGGAGTGGGGGTGAAGAGAATGTAAGAAAAATAGCGAACAGGCATCATGCAGTCAGTTTCTGAAGTTATGGGATTCAATGTTGAGACGTAGAACCTGTGAAGTGCCTAAGTGGAAAATGAGGTGTTGTTCCTTGGACTTGCGCTGTGCTTTGTTAGAACATTTCAGGCCCAAGATGAAAATGATAGCATGTGAGCAATATGATTTATTAAAATAGTAAGCAGCTGGAAGGCCAAGGTCATTCCTACGAACAGGGCAGAGGTATTCCACAAAGCAGTCTACATTTGATCTCGCCAATGTAAAGGCCACTGCATTGTGAGCAGCAAATATCCTAGACTATATTGAAATAAGTACAAGTAAAATGCTGCTTCATCTGGAAGTGTGTTTGGAATCTTGGATAGTGAGGAGGTAAATGAGAAAGTGTTACACCTTCTGCAATTGCTTGGGAAGGTGCTGTGGAAGAGTGGAACAGGGTATCGCAGAGAGAACTGGACCTGCAGTATGCTGACGGTGGAAGATGTATTTTATGGTGACACCTTGCTGGAGATGGTGGAAATCATGCTGGATGATCCTTGTGTGACTGGTGGAATGCAAAATGACAAGGGAATCTCTCTTTTCCCTCCACTCTCTGAATCTCACCCCACCTGCCTCAGTGATTAAATTCTCCACACTGCTGACTCTACTCCATCTTTCTACAATGCTATAAACTTCAGAGGAACTGTAGCTAATGGCCCCCATGACTAGGTGTAATTTTTTTACTCCAAACCCATAGTTGGCTGTTTACAAAATTGGATTGCTGCTACCAAAACAGGATGGAACAAAAATTATGGCACATACCCTTATGTTTGAGTGATGTCCATTGTCTGTGTCAGAATACAATGTAACAACAAAATTGTAGAAGGTTGTCTTTAAAGAAAAATCGATACGGAGAAGAGAATTTGCTTTAAACAATAAGGCACGTTCAAGCCTGTTAATTCGTTTCTATTACTATATTGTGACTCTTCTACTGTACAATGAAGTTAAGAGAAAAATTTTTGAAGGGAAGAGCAAAATTCCAAAAACTCTTCCATTTGCTTTTGATTTCTTGAGCTCTGTGGGTAATTAATCAATTCTTGGAATTTCAGCAACTATATTATGTAAAAGTCATAATCTATAATTGTCTTTCTTTATGTTTACAATAAGTTTCATAGCATTGGACATTGCCCATTTGTGTAACATCACGTGTAAATAAAATTGGTTGGATTTTAGCAACAGGAGAAATGCTACTAATTAAAATCATTTTGCTGGTATCTTAACATTTGTAGGATGTGCATATGTACGTGCTGAGCTGGATTATGCAGTGATGATAATATAATTCAATCATTTTGTCTTCAATTACTTCTGTATTTTAGACATATAGCATAATCAATTTCCTTCCCCCTTCGCTAGCTCTTCCGTGAGATTTGCATGCTACAGTTAAAATCCTCTATCTGATTATAGTGTCCTCCACTGTGAAGACCAATGTAAAATCAAGTATCTGCTGTTTCCCTGTTCCTTGAAATCAGTTCCCCATTTGCATCATCAAGGATTCCAGTTATCTTAGTTACTCTTCTTATATATCTGTAGAGCTCATCTTGTTTGGTTTTATATTTCTTGCCAATTTACTTTCATAATCAATTTTCTCCATCTTTGTTAGCTTTTCAGGCATCCACTGCTGCTTCATTTAAAAAAAACAAAAATCCCAAGCCTGCCACTAGTTTTTGCCTCTTTGTATGTCTTAGTTTTTGATTTGATACCCTCTTTGACTGCTTCTGTTATTTTGATTCTTATCCAGACTACTTTTAGAGCAGTTTTTTTTTGCTGAGCATTAAGAAATGTATGCTTAAATGTCTTCCACAGCTCATCTTCTGGCTTTTCCCTTCAACTATTTTCCAAGCCCAGTTTAGACAACTCTTTCTTCAAATCTCTGTAGTTGCCCTTATTTCATTTTAAACCTACCTCAGCACGTTACTAGATTTAAAACAGCCAGTTCCCAGATTGGTTCTGCAACATACTGCTCTGAAAAGCCAATCCCTGGTACGGTCTCAATATTTACCTTCCACGTCACTCTAGTCCATCTGATTTGTCCAGTCAGTATGGCCAACCCACAGCAATGTGGTTGACTCTTAATTTCTATCTATGCAATTAGGGATGAGTAATAAATACTGGCCTGGCCAGTGATTTTACGTGCCATGAAGTTTATTATTGAAAGTGCAGATTAAAATCACCCATGACAACTGTAGTGTCCTCCTTGCATGCCTCCATTATTTTCCAAATTTACTTTCTCCTAGATTGAGACAAGTCTTCAGGGACCTATAGGTAATTCTCACATGTGCTTTCTTTGCCTTGTTATTCCTTACTTCCACCAAAACTGATTCTTCACCATGATCCAAAATACCTGCAGCACTACTCACCACTGTACTAATACCTTTTTATTAACAAAACTACCCTTTTCCTTTTTGCTAATTCTTCTGGAATGTTGAATGCCCAGGAATATTGATTGGTCACCCTGTAACAACATCTCCATGATAGCTATCAAGTCGTAATCATTTATTTCTATTTGTGCTGTTAACTCCTCTATCTTGTTAGATATACAGCATGCATTCACATTCAGATAAAGAACTTTAAGCTTTGACTTTTTACAATTTTTGCTCTCTCTGGTTCTAATTTCTGCTGCACTCTGCTGCATATATTTTCTACCCCTACTTGTCACACTTTGAATTATTATAAAACAAAGAAAAGCTGAAAAAGAGATAGCAAGAACTAAGAATAAGAAAATGGGTTAGATGTGCTGAATGCAACCAGCATAATGGAATAATGGGCTTGTGGTATGTGGGAATGGGTAAATATTGCCAAAAGCAACCTATGTCATAACAGGACTGGATGTCCAGTGGGTAAAATGGATGGAAGGTTAGAATCAGGCTCTAAAGGTATTAAACTCGATGTGGAGTCCTGAACAGTGTGCAGTTCTGCACTGTCCCCAAGCAGAAAATGAGGTACAAAAGCAGAAGTTGCTGGAAAAGCTCAGCAGGTCCAGCAGCATCTGTGAAAAGAAATCAGAGTTAATGTTGCAGGTCTGGTGACCCTTCCTCAGAACTGATGGTAGCTAAGAAATGTCGGTTTATATGCAGCAGATAGGGTGGGGAGAGAGAATAAGGGGTAGATGATAGGTGGGGATACAGCTCAAAGAGAGTGGAGAACAGTTCGATAAACAAAGGAGTAGATAACGATCTGGCTAAGAGGATTTAAAAGCTGTTAATGGAGACTATTAGTGGCTGACAAAAGGTGGTATGTAATGGCAGACAATGTAATAAACAAGGCCTAGTGAGTGGTTTAGGGGGTTAGGACATGGGAGAGTTCAGGCCCTAAAGTTATTGAACTTGATATTGGGTTGCAGGGTCCCCAGCGGATGCATTGAGGTTCACTGGAACACTGCAGCAAGCCGGAGACGGAGATGTTGACCAGGGAACAGGGTGGTGTGTTAAAGTGGCAAGCAACAGGTAGCTCAGGGTCTTTTTTGTGAGCAGAATGTAGATGTTCTGCAAAATGGTCAGCCAGTCTACGCTTCGTTTCCCCAATGTAGAGGAGACCACATTGTGAGCAGTGAATGCAGTAGACTAGATTGTGAGAATTGCAGGTAAAGTACTGCTTCACTTGAGAAGTATGTTTGGGCCCTTCGATACTGGGGGAGGGAGGAGGTAAATGGGCAGGTGTTACACCTTTAGAGGTTGCAGGGGAAAGTGCCGTGGGGCTGTTGGGCGTGAAGGAAGAGTGGACCAGGGTGTCCTGGAGGGAATGGTCCTTGCAGAAGGCTGACAAGGAATGTGTATGGTGGTGGCACCTCACTGGAGGTGGTGGAAATGGTCGCTGATGATCTTCTGGATGTGAATGCTGGTGGGATGGTAGATAAGGACCTGGGGAACCCTATCGCTGTTGCAGGAGGGAAGAGAGGGGGTGAATGTGGAAGTGCACGAGATGGATAGGACCTGGTTGAGGGCCCTGTTGATAACGGTGCTGAGGAATCCTCCGTTGAGGAAGAAGTTGGACATTTTGGCGGCTCCCTCGTCAAAGTTGGCCTGATTAGAACATATGCGACGGAGATGGAGGATCTGGGAGACTGGAATGGAGTGTTTACAGGAAGTAGGGTGCAAGGATATATAGCCCAAGTGGCTGTGCGAGTTGGGTTTATCACAGATGTGAGTGGCCAGTCTATCCCCAGAAACAGATGTCAAGGAAAAGGAGGGAGGAGTCAGAGATAGACCAGGTGAAAGTGAAGGCGGGGTGGAAATTGGAAGCAAAATCAACTAACTTTTCCAATTCCGGTCAAGAGAGGGAAGCAGCACTGATGATAACATTGATATGTCGGAGAAAGATTATGGGTGGGGGCCGGAATAGGATGCGATGATGTTCTTTGAGCTTGTGCTGAGGATCGCTGGAACACTGCAGCAGGCCTACAACAGAAATGTTAGCCAGGGAGCATGCTGTTGTGTTGAAATGGTAGGCAACAGATACATTGGGGTCACTTTTTGCAAACAGAATGTGGGAGTTCTGCAAATCAGTCACCCAGTCTGCGTTTCAGTTCTCCAGTGTAGAGGAGACTACATTATGAACAGTGAATATAATAGACTGGATTGAGTGAAATACAGGCGAATTGCTGCTTCAAAGTTTTTGAGAATGTTTGGCTCGTCGAGCGAGTCTGCAACTTCATCCACGACCCGAGATACAATGTGTTTGATTGCAGACGTTTCGTCACCCTGCTAGGTAACATCATCAGTGTGCCTCCAGTGAAGCGTTGGTGTTCTGTCCTGCTTGTTATTTATATGCTTTGGTTTGCTGGGGTGGTTGGTATTACTTCCGGTGCTGTTTTTCAGTGGTTTGTATATCAGGTCCAGTTCAATGTGTTTGTTGACAGAGTTCCAGGATGCCAGGCCTCCAGGAATTCTCTGGCATGTCTCTGTTTGGCCTCTTTACCTAAAAGTCCCCTAGAGGAATCAAAAGACCTGCAAAGAAATGGTTGCCCTGTATGTGAGAGAAACAGAATCTGTGAGCAATTGTTTCTCCAGTCAGATTCTATCCTGCTCATGTTGCTCAATCTCCTCTCTGCTGCTGCTCTGATCACAATCTGCCATTGGAGGAGCAGCTAGAGTATGAAAAAAGGATCCTGTAATTGTCTTGTCCCAGGGCCACATGCAGGGGTTCAGCTGTACTGTTGTCAGTCACTTCTCAAGGAGGAGAAGCAGAAAATAGGAAGTCTTCGCTGCTAATAAAGCCAAGAACCAGTCATCATGGGCTGAGCCTCGCGAGGTGAGTGCCCAAGGATCCGGGTGTGACTTTTAATCTGAGGTATGCTGACTGGTCCAGTTGCAGATCTTGCTAATCTAATTAAAAAATTAAGTGGTAGAAAGCAAGAAAGGCTACCTCTTAACCTTTGAATGGGATGGAACAGTTTTTGGGTGAAGTTCCTCAAATATGTATGTCAGTTTCCTGATTTTCATAAATAACCAGGACTGCATTTTACGGCTAGTGAGTTAAGTTTAAAGATGGAGGAGTAGGAGGAGTCAGAAGGCTTCAAAGTCTGAGATGGATGACAAAGCAGTGTTTACATCTTGAATAAGTCAAGTTGAAAACATCTTAAATTTGTGTAGCACATTTCACATATTGAAGCATTACAAGGCGCTTTACAGGAGAATTAGGAGATCTCTAGATTAAGGAGGGCAAAATGCAAGCAACTACCCAGAATTGTGTTGGAATAGTTGTGTCTACAGGTAATGAAAACATGATTGAGGGTTTCAGCAGGTTCCAAATTAAAATGGTTTATTAAATTCATACAGAATTTGTACTACCATATTATTTAAAGAGGGAAACCTTAAAGAAAATCACAAACCAAATACATAAGATAATGATGCTATGTAACTACAATTGCTAATAAGAGTTAATGAAAAGGGAGCCCCTGCAAACAAAAAGATAAACCCCTGCAAACAGAATATATCCTTAAGAACAGTCCTCTGGTTGAATATCCAGAATAAAAATCAAAGATCTACTGAACTCTGCCTTTTGTAATACAGTCTGTAGGTCATACGCTATCAAATTTGGTTCATTAAATTTACTTACTGTTTAGAATTTTGAAGTTGGGGTATGAATTGACTGAGATAACAAGGTGTAGCGCTGAATGAACACAGCAGGCCAAGCAGCATCAGAGGAGCAGGAAAGCCGACGTTTCGGGTCTGGACCCTTCTTCAGAAATGGGGGAGGGGAAGGGGATTCTGAAATAAATAGAGAGAGGGGGAGGCGGATGGAAGTTGGATAAAGGAGCAGATAGGTGAAGAGGAGACGGACAGGTCAAGGAGGCGGGGATGGAGCCAGTAAAGGTGAGTGTAGGTGGGGAGTTAGGATGGGGATTGGTCAGTCAAGGGAAGACTGATAGGTCAAGGAGACGGGGTAGTTAGGGGGTGGGGGTGGGGTAGGTCAGTGAGGTGAAAGGACCGGATAGGTGGGAGAAAAGACGGACAGGTCAAGGAGGCAGAGACGAGCTGGGCTGGTTTTGGGATGAGGTCGGGGGTGGGGAGATTTTGAAGCTTGTGAAGTCCACATTGAGACCATTGGGCTGCAGGGTTCCCAAGCGAAATATGAGGTGCAGTTCCTGCAACCTTCGGGTGACATCGTTGTGGCGCTGGAGGAGGCCCAGGATGGACATGTTGTCCAAGAAGTGGGAGGAGGAGTTGAAGTGGATCGCAACTGGGAGGTGCAGTCGTTTGTCGCGAACCGAGTGTAGGCATAGGCGTAGGAATAAATTGTCTAGTTTCTTTGTTCTATCTTTGCAGCATGGTACCATTGCACATTTACTTCCATGTATTTTTGGAAAGAGTTAGTAGCAATGGCATTCAAGAGCTATATCCAATGGATTTGTTCCCCTATGCATTAAACATCTGTTTAGCTTATAATCTGTTTAATGGCAGTTATCTCTGTTTTCAAAAGTTTTGAAAATGACAAAAGATTATGGCCATTGTAAGTCACCTGCATACAGATTTAACATTTCTTCTTTATTATGCAGGCTATTTGTTCTTAATTTTATTTTAAAAAAAGTTGATTTAGGCTTCATTTTATTTTAGGTGGATTTTGCCTTCATTGTGTGGCAAAGCTTCCCTGAGAGAATTGTGGGATACCCAGCTCGCAGTCATTTCTGGGACAGCACTAAGGAAAGATGGGGTTACACCTCTAAATGGACCAATGATTACTCTATGGTCCTAACAGGCGCTGCTTTCTACCATAGGTATGTACATAGGCAGTAAAACCTTGCTCTTAAACCTTTCTTGTACAATAACAATTTATATTTTTCCTATAAAGCGGAATTCAACCATGTGGAGAATTCAGCAAGTCATTATCTAACTGACTTGTGGCACAGTGTTTTTATCTTTCTTCTAAGACTAAAATTCTCAGTCACAATCCTTGTGGACAGCAGGATAACTTAAATGATGGTTAAGAAAGCACAGAGAATGCTTTGATTTTTTTTAATGGAAAACAAAAGAAGCCATGTTAAACCTTCGCAAATTCCTGTTTAGCCTCAGCTGAAATATTGTGTATAATTCTGGGTGCACCAGACTTGAGGATGGTTGTCAAAGCCTCAAAAAGAGCACAGAGGAAATTTACGAAGAGTCCATTTGCCTTCCCTGTTACCTGCTGAACTTGTATGCTAGCCTTTTGTGATTTATGGAAGAGAACATGCAACGTCCATTTAGACTGCAGCTCTCTGCAGTACATCGCCATTTCAATAACATTCACTCCCCTATACATCCTACCAAAGTGTACAACCTCGCATTTCCCCACATTCTATTCTAACCACCAGGTTTTTCTTCACTCACTGAAAGATAAGGTTGAAGCTTTCACAGCAGTCATCAGCCAGGAGTGCTGAGTGGGTGATCCATCTAGGTCTCCTCCTGTGGTTCCCAGCATTACAGATACCAATCTTCAGCCAATTTGATTCACTCCATGTGATATCAAGAAATGATTGGATGCACTGGATACTGCAAAGACTATGGGCCCTGACAACAATCTAGCAATAGTACTGAAGACTAGTGTTTCAGAACTTGCCATTCCTTTAGCCAAGCTGTTCCAGTACAGTCACAACACTGGCATCTAACCACAATGTGGAAATTTGCCCAAGTATGTCCTTTGCATAAAAAGCAGGACAAATCCAACCTGACCAATTACTGCCCATCAGTAAAGTGATGGAAGGTTTCATCAGCAGTATGATCAAGCAGCACCTGCTCAGCAATAACCTCCTCAGTGACGCCCAGTTTGGGTTCTGTCTGGGCCACTCAACTCCTGACCTCATTACAGCCTTGGTTCAGACATGGACAAAAGAGCTGAATTCCAGAAGTGAGTTGAGAGTGACAGCTGTTGACATCAAGGCTGCATTTGACCGACTGTGGCATCACGAGCCCTAGCAAAACTGGAATCAGTGGGTATCAGGAGGAACCTGTGGTTAGTCATACCTGACACATAGGAAGAAGGTCATGGTTGTTGGAGATAAGTCATCTCAGCTCCAGGACACATCTGCAGGAGTTCCTCACGGTAGTGTCCTAGGCCCAACCATCTTCAGCTGCTTCATCAATGACCTTCCTTCCATCATAAGGTCAGAAATGGGGTTGTTCGCCAATGACTGACTGCACAACATTCGGCACCATTCGTAACTCCTCACACTGAAGCTGTCTGTGTCAAAATGCAACAGATCTGGGCTGAGGGCAAATAACATTCGTGCCACACAAATGCCAGGCTACGACCATCACCAATAAGAGACAATCTAACCACCATTCCTTGACATTCAGTGGTGTTACCATCACTGAATGCTCCACTATCAACATCCTGGGAGTTATCATTGATCAGAAACTCAACTGGACTCACCACATAAATGTAATGGCTACAAGAGCAGGTTAGAGGCTACGAATACTGAGGCGAGTAATTCACCTCCTGACTCCCCAAATCCTGTCCTCCATCTACAAGGACCAAGTCAGGAGTGTGATGGAATACTCCCCACTTGCCTGGATGAGTGCAGCCTCAACAACATTTAAGTGGCTCGACACCATCCAGGACAAAGCAGCCCGCTTGATTGGCACTGCATCCACTCCTTCCACCACCGATACTCAGTAGCGGCAGTGTGTACTATCTACAAGATGCACTGCAGAAATTCACCAAAGATCCTCACGCAGTACTGTCCAAACCCACGACCACTTCCATCTAGAAGGACAAGGGCATCAGATATAATAGGAACACTATCACCTTCAAACTCCCCTCCAAGCCACTCACCATCCTGACTTGGAAATATATCGCTGTTCCTTCACTGTCGCTGAGTCAAAATCCTGGAACTCCCTTCTTAATGGCATTATGGGTCAACCCACAGCAGGTAGACTGCAGCAGTTCAAGAAGGCAGCTTGTTGCCACCTTCTCAAGGGCAACTAGGGACAGGCAATAAATGCTGGCCAGCCAGTGATGCCCACATCCCACAAAATGGATAAATTAAAAAAAAAACTCAACCTGTCCATATCTTTCTGCAGACTGACATCCTCACCTCTGACCTTCGCACCTATTTTTGTATCATCTGCAAAATTTAAAGATAGGGCATTAGTTTCTCTTATCCAAGTTATTAATACGTATCGTAAATAATTGTGGGCCCATCATTGATTCCTGTAACAGTGCACTACTTACAAGTTGCTGCCTTGAAAATATACTCCCTTTTACCCAACACTGTCTTCCATTCATACTGAGAGTCTAGGAAGAGTGTCCTGCATTCAGCATCACAGTGAAGCAGTCCAGGAAGATTGCTTCACCATAGTGGTGACTGCAAAATAGCATAGGAAGTGTGTTCTACAGTGCAGCAGTCCAGGAAGAGAGTCCTGCAAAGAACACCATGGTGAAGTAGACTGGGAAGAGTGTCTCGCAATCAATATTGCAGCAAAGCAGCCCAGGAAGTGTGTCTTGCAATCAGCACCACAATGAAGTAGTCTGGGAAGTGTATCCTGCAGTCACAACTTGTTGAAAAATCAACAGTGTCAATGCAGCAAATCCAAGTTAATTGGCTGGTAAGAAACAACTGTTGGAGACTACCTGTAAATTGCTATTAATTAGGAAAGTCTATTTTTAAGTACTAGAAACAAGTGAAAGTTAAGACCAACATAATGGAGAGGGTGACTGTAAATTATTTGAGTTAGCATTTATAGAGAGGAAGTATTAGTGAGTTTAGCAGGCTTTTGAAGTGGATAAATCCCCAGACCCAGATGAGATGTTTCTCAGACTGCTGTGAAAGGCAAGGGAGGAGATTGCAGGGGCTGTGACATTAATTTTCAAATCCTCTAGCTGCAGAGGAGCTGCCAGAGGACTGGAGGACAGCTAATGTAGTACCATCATTCAAGAAGGGTAGTAGGGATAAACCAGGAAACTGCAGGCCACTAGGTCTAATATCTGTTGTTGTGAAACTATTGGAAAATATTCTGAGGAACAGCAATCAGCTACACTTGAACAAGCAAGGATTAATTATGCATAGTCAGTATGACTTTGTAAGGGAAGATCATGTCTTACAAATTTGATGGAATTTTCGAAGAGGTTGACTACATGTATAGTTGAAGTGATGCATTTGATGCACTCTACATGGACTTCAATAAAGCTTTTGTTAATGTTTTGTATAGCAGATTTGTTGAAGAGCTAAGATGATGTTTGGATCCAAATTGGCTTAGTGGCAGGAAGCAGAGAGGTTGATGGTTGAAGGGTATTTTTATGAATGAAAACTGTCCACTGGCATACTGCAGGGCATTGGTGCGTCCCTTGCCGCTTGTTGTGTACATTAATGATCTAGACATGAACGTAGGAAGTGAGATCAGTTAATTCGCAGATGACACAAAAATTGGTGGTGTAGTATATATTGAGGAGGAAAGCAATAAACTGCAGGATGATAGCTAGGCTGAGCAGTGGCATATGGGATATAATCCTGAAAAGTGAGAGAGAATGCATTTTTGGAGGACTAACAAGGCAAGGAAGTACATGTTAAATAGGAAAAGTAGAAAGGATAAGCAGGATCTTAATCTGTACGTACATAGATCTTTGAAGGTAGTCAGACAGATAGAACAAAGAACAATACAACACAGGAACAGGCCCTTTGGCCCACCAAGACTGCATCAACCCATGATGGCTTTCTAAACTTAAAAAATAGGTGGTTGAGAAGACATATAGGATGCTCACTAAACAAAAAACTGAAAAAAATTCCAGATCCTGGAAATTCGAAACAAAAGCAGAAATTGCTGGAAAAACTCAGCAGGTCTGGCAGCATCTGTGAAGAGAAAGCAGAGTTAACATTTCAGGTCCAGTGACCCTCCTTCAGTATGAGATAGGATACTTGACTTTATTAGTCAAGGCATTCAACACGAGTAAAGAGGTTATGATGTTAGTTAGCCCACACCTGGAGTACAATGTGCAGTTCTGATTGTCATGCAATAGGAAGATATGATTGCACTGGAGAAGGTTCAGAAGCGATTCACCACGGTGTTACCTGGGGTGA
>NC_063335.1:11780484-11804521 GCF_021869965.1 Rhincodon typus
AACCCATCATTTACTATGGCTAATCCACTTAGCCTGCATATCCATGGACAATACAGGGCAACATATCATGGCCAATCAACTAACGTGCTCATCTTTGGACTGCGGGAGGAAACCGGAGCGCCCAGTGGAAACCTATGCAGACATGGGGCAAACATACAAAGTCCATACAGGCAGTCACCCAAGGCTGGAATCAAAGAACCCAGGTCCTTGGCACTGAGAGACAGCAGTGGTAACCGCTGAACCACCGAACCACCATGCCACCCCAAATTTTGAAAGTGGATAGTGATAAGATTTTTTGACACAAAATAGGATTAGGTCTGCAAGGGATTTGAAGTGGAAAAATCAGTCAGATTTTATTAAATGGTGGACCAAGCTGGAGGGTGCTTATGGCCTACTCCTACTGGAGATGATTTTGAAAGTTAGGATTTACTTGCATTTGGAGGCAAGGACTGATTAGGGACAGTCAGCTTGGTTTTGTGTGAGGAAAATAGTGTTTCACAAACTTGATTGAGTTTTTTTGATGAAGTAACCAAAAACATTGATGAGGGCAGAGCGGTAGAAATTGTTTACATGGAGTTTAGTAAAGCCTTTGACAAGGTTCCTCATGGTAGACTAATTAGTATAGTTAGATCACATGGGATTCAGCATGAGCTTGCCAATTGGTTATAAAATTGTCTCCTACAGCCAAGTCAGAGGGTGGTGGTGAAGGATTGTTTTTTGGACTGGAGGCCTGTGATCAGCAGCGTTCCACAGGGATCGGTACTGGGTCCACTTTAGTTTGTCAGTTGTATCAACAATTTGGATGAGAATATAGGAGGCATAGTTAGTAAGTTTACTGATAACACCAGAATTGGTGCTACAGTGGGCAGTGAAGGTAGTTATCTAAGATTACAAAAGAGATCTTGATCAATTGGGTCAAAGGGCTGAAGGGTGACAGATTTTGGTAAAACAAACGAGGAAAGGATTTATACAATTAATGGTAGGATTCTGGTTAGTGTTGTAGAAGGGAGACATTTAGGGGTTCAGGTACATAATTCTTTGAAATTTGTGTCACAGGTAGACAGGGTGGTTAAGAAGGTGTTTAGCACCTTTGCCTTCATTGCTCAGATCTCCGAGTATAGGAGTTCGGACGTTGTGTTGAGGTTGTACAGGACATTGGTGAAGCCTCTTCTGGAGTACTGTGTTTAGTTCTTCAGTTGTGATCGCCATGTTATAGGAAGGATATTACTAAACTGGACAGGGTTCAGAAAAGATTTACCAGGATGTTGCTGGGAATGGAGGGTTTGAGTTATAAGGAGAGGCTGGATAGGCTGGGACATGAGGGGCAACTGGAGAGGAGGTGGTTGAGGGGTGACTTTACAGAGGTTTATAAAATCATGAGTATGGATAAGGTGAATAGCAAGGGTCTTTTCCCTAGGGTGGGGGAGTTTAAAACTAGGGGGCATATTTTTAAGGTGAGAGGAGAAAGACTTGAAAAGGACATGAGGGGCACCTCAGAGTGCTTCATGTGTGGAACAAACAGCCAGAGGACGTGGTGGATACAAGTGCAGGTACATTTAAAAGACATTTGGATAAATACATGAATCGAAAAGGTTTGGAGGGATATGGGCCAAACACAGGCGAGTGGGATTAGTTTAGTTTGGAACATGGTTGGCATGGATCAGTTGGATCAAAGGGTCTGTTTCCATGCCGTATGACTCTATTTATGTTTATGTTCTATGATGCAAACACAATGAGAAGGAATCAAAAAAGGGATATACTTGTTGAAGTGAGTGAAGATTTGAGAATCATACAGTAAAGCAGATTCAACCTTACAACACATTTCACACACTTTCAATTATATAACTTTTACCTCAAGTTAAATAAGTTTAAGATCATTAAAACAAAAGCTATTTCAAATTCCATCATCAAATCTACACCAGGGCATAATAGATGCCATTCCAAAGGTAGTCAACACTTAGAGTAAGGCAGTGGCAAAGTAATATGTGAATTACAAACAACATGACACTACAAATGACAGAAAAACATTTAGGCAAAATTCTTCAATTTTTATGTCCATCAACCCACTCACCGCTAATAAAAAGGGGCCTAACTGCAAAATGTCACTATACAGAAATTCAGCTGCAAATTTCTGCCTCAACCTCCTGCTTATGGTCTGATGGTGGTTTACACCACACCTGATAAATCTACTCATGGACTTTACACTAAACTTATGTTGCAAACATGTACATTGTGAAATTGCTAACTGATGAATGATAGGGAGCAAAATATTCCTATTAATGCAGAGTTATGAAATTGAAGTCAGCAATTTCTAAATAAGGAAACATATTTGAACAGGTGAGCTGACCAAATCAATACCAGCTGTTAATACAGGATGTTGTTACAATACCAATTTGCATTTTACAGCTGTAGTGCAACTCTACCAATCATTGCTTGCACTTTGTATCACGTGCTGAGACAGCACCAGCAGAATAGAATGGGTCATGCATAAATGTTGAGTCTCTACTGAATTAAGGAGTGCCTAAAATATTCTGTTCGTTGATTTATAAAAGAGAGACAGGCAGCAATGTAGCAATATGTTTGTGAAAAGTGATACTCAGTGTTTGCAGGAAAAGGAAATATTCTTTCAGTACTGCATCATAAGATAAGATACCTACAAATTAAAAAAACTTTGTATTTAATAAGACTGTTGTAGAGAACACATTTTATCAAACTAATAATAATTTTAAAAGCTTTCAGAATTCAAATGTTTAATATTTAAAACAAATTCTGACATACTGGACATTGAACTACTCATTAATAAAATGGCAACTGTATATCAATAAACATGAGGTGTTGGTCCCAGTCATTACTTCTCTCAGCAGATCATCTTCCTGCATCAGAGTCAGCATCAGCAGCCAATATTGTCTCCTCCCTAAAAACTAAAATCCTAGATAAAATCACAATTATCTCCATTTCAAAATACAACCGATTTTAAGGCAAAAATGTAAGTTGCAGGTTCAGCTAATAAAACTATTTATTCTTGTGGTTCACAATGGCATCTAAACTCTGTACGTTAGACTTATTGCCTTATACCCTGTATAGTAATTTCCAGAATTCAACTACTGTGGATGCATGAAATTGTTGATCATAATTGTCAAAAACACCTTCTGCTTTTGTAAAACTTAAATTACCCAAAATATTTTTACAGTACCCTGAAAGAAATCAAGCGTAAACATACAATTATCAAAATAAAGATTTGCAGTTTTGTGACAAAAACATTAACTTTCCAATTAGTTTTCAAAAGATTAGAATTTCTACATAAAAGAAACCAGTTGGAACAATATCGTTTGATGAACCAATTTCTATGCAAAGGTTTAGAACAGTGTTTTACAGAACTACAAGGGTAATGCATTGAAAATCTATACTTGGATTAGGCTTAAATTTCTCTAAATTCATTTTAAGTTTGAAAAGTTGTAGAGCATGTCCAATTTCAAAGACAGCAGCGCAGTGGACATTGTAGATCTTAAAATCTGCTCAGGACACTAACAAACAAAAGGCTCAGCTACAAATGTAATGAGAATTCTCAAAAGTTAAAGCAAACACAAACCTGTTTCAGACTAAAAAGTTAAAACACACTAATCCCATGGCTCCAGCAGTCAGCTTTGTTGGATTGGAATACGGGTCAGAGCTAACCACATTTAGTCACAATTCCCCATTTTAGCATTATACTGAATTCCCTGTGGGTTTAAGGCTTCTACCCTATACTGTGTTAACATGGATAAGCCTAGTATTTGCTACACAAATACATTAATATGTTTCTAAAATTAATATATTGTATCACAAAGTGACCTTCAGCTCTGGATAAGTTCTTCTGTGCACACACTCTTTTGCACAAGGACTTAAAACTGCACACCAGCCATCAACCTTGGCTAGAAAGTGCTGGCTCTGATTATCGCCATGACTGGCATACATTCAGTCAAAAAAAACTAAAAGAATAGTTTGACTTAATTTCTCATTGCTAACATTGCATTAATGTCCCATATCAGGTTCCGCAGTTGATCCATTATTTGCTTCAGTTGTTGGTTTTTCAGTTTGAGGCTCTGTGAGGAAGGAAGAAAAAGTAAAACATTCAGGAAAACATTACCCTTCAACAACTCGGGTCATGTCTTTCAATTTACCTTTTGTCCCATTGTTTCACTGAAAAGCCTCATTTCCCACATGAAGCCTGGCAAGTAATCTCATTTACTGTGCAGCACACCCTGGGAAATAGTTTGAAACACGATAGTCCTCTTGGGATATTTTCTATTTACCGAATTACAAATCTATGTATGTTTACTGTTGGTGTTATGTGTACTGGATCAAAAACAGCTTTTTCCCCCTAGTACAACTTACCTCCATCGGTACTTTTCTTTGGGGGTGGTGTGCACACGCACATCTCTGTCTGCGTTTGTGCCTGTGTGCATTTGCAACACCTTTCAACGCTTGGTCTGTTTATTTCAGGAGCTTTTCAAATGCCCATTAAAAATATGAGACCAATTCTCCAAAAGGCATAATTGCAAACGGCCTCTCACACACTTGCTTTCCCACTATTTCTGGGATGATCAAACACTATCCGCCATATACACTAGATTCCAGTGCCTACAGCTGTGAAATGATGCATGAAGTTTTCTCTGAGCATCACAGCTTCACCTGTACACTGGAATAGAAACTTATTGCCATGTGCACGTATATATGAAAAATACAGTGAAAAGTTTTATAAGTATACCCACCATTATGCCTACATCAATGTAAGAAAAAAAGTAAAATTAAGACTAAGTTCATCTCAGTTAACTGCTTCTGGGCTCAGGGGAAGCCGATTAAGGAACGATGGAATACCCCGAAGATGCAGCCAGGACAAGAATGCCATTTCAAGATGAGACAACTATGCCAGGCCACTAGAATACTGGGCAGGAAGCCTCTGCCAAAGAAGACTGTCATAGCAGGCTGCTGGAATACCTGGGCACCGAAGACAAACTCCACGCCTGGTACAAGGCTGCCACATCAGGCTGAGACCAACTTTCTCCACCTTCAGGCGCCCAGGCCCAGCTGCAGACCTGGAGACTCGGCCTAGCCTGCAAGTCCAGGCCAGGGAAGTCAGCCCCGGACCTGTTCCTTGTTTGTCCCGAGACGGGATGGAGCCGTGTCCGGCTCGTCTTGGCATTGCTAATGCTATTGCGGGAGGCCTCCTCCTTTACCTGCCACTCTTCAGGCATTCCTGTAGGTTCCAGCTCTCCCTCAATGGTTTCTCCCACTCCATCTCTCCCATGAGGGACTTACCCTGCTCCTGGGGTTCGCTTCAGTCTGGCTCCTACTCTATTTACATGGCAAGCTACTACCAAAGGATATAAGGTAAATAATAGGGTTATGCAAAAATATCAGGATAGCTGAAAGGATTTTGATGGAATCAAGATCAAGCGTGGGTAGTTACATTTTTTTAATAAATCCAAAAGTTGGATCTTCTAATACTTGAAAGAACTGAATTGGTTTCAGCTGCTTTGCAGAAATTCCATATGTCCCCAGTTGTGAGGCTAGTAGAATTTCAAACATGTTAGGTACCTGCTACTTCTAATATTCTGATAATAGCTGACATTATTACAGGACAATTCAGATCCCAGAGTGAAACATGACTTGATAGATCATATTTGATTTGATTTGAGGTTCTGGATAAGGGTCACTGAATCTAAAATGTTAGCTCCACTTTCTCTCCAAAAGTGCGGCTAGACCTGCTGAGTTTCTCCAGCAATATGTTTTTCTTTCAAAGTTTGACTGTATTGGTTTTAATGAGGTGATCTCTCACTGAAACACAAGTATGGAATGCTATACATTCTGATTTAAATGAGTTTATTAACAAACAAGGTGAGGATAAAATAAAATAAACCAAAGTATTTATTGATACAAATTCAAAGGTTTCTAGACACACAATAAGGTATAATCCCATTAATCCCTAAACACTCCTTTATGAATTGAAGTGAAAAATAATTTTTGTAGAGTACCCAAAACACATGCCTGATACAGTACTCAAAACACCACCCATACAATGTACACATCAGACTCCCTGTATCTAACACATTGGTAGTTTTAAGTCACTTGTGACTTAAACTTGTATACTGGAACTGTAGATAATAGCTCCAGGAAGAAATTATACATCTGAGCTTAAATGTATTTAGCTTTAAGTGACCTCATCAGGGTTTATCCCAACACTTTTGGTCTGGGACTAAGGCCAACCCTTCCCTCTAAGGTAATCTAGTTCACTGCAGCTTTCCCTTCTCAGCAGCACTGTTCTGTACAATCATCCCTATCCAAGGACTTCACAGGACTGCCCCACTCAAAGTAAAATTGAAACCAAAACTCTCCTCTAAGTTATGGGGGTTTCTCTTACACTAAAAAGTTTCAGAAATCTCTAACAAACTTTGAGACCACATTATTTACCTTGGAGGGGTGCAAAACAATCTAAGATAAACAAAATAAACATTAATGGTGCACACAAACTCCTTCACTCTAGTGCCAAGTTGCAAAAATTGTTTTAAAGAAATTATCATAGCTACAAGTTAATTTTCAACTTTAGACAGAAAACCCATGTTTACCAACTCAAAAATATAAAAATCCAAATTTATAATAAACATATTTATATATCAGTTTATATTATACTAAGAATTGCTTTAGAACTTAGTGCGGCACAGAAGCTCTTGTCTATTACAAGGCAAACAAAATGATACATGTAATCACTTGCTAAGTCAGCAATACCTGCACCTACACCTGGAAGAAAGCTGGACATTAGTGGTGGCTGTTGCATATGTGAGCTGAAGATACACTAGACTTCACAATGAAAATGACCAAAATGATCAATGCAAAATAAATAATCTGATAACTGATCATCTCGCCCCTCTACCCTTGGAGAGGAAGTGGCAGATGCTGGTATAGCAGGTGCTTGGTGCGTGCCTACCTCAAGCTAGGAGAACCTCCCACTGATCCTGGAAATTTCACCACGATTGCTGCTGGAGGGCATCAGGCATAACCCTAGCACAACTGTCTGAATAGAGACCACAGCAATTATGGGGCTTTTTTTTTTCAAAAACAAATATATTCTATACAATAAAATGAAGTTTCATCATAAGGTTAATTTCTCTCCTAATTTGATACCTTCTTAAAAGCAGCAATAATTCAAGTGCAAATCCTGACAATGAACAGTAGCAGACTAGTCATATGAGGGATCATCATCGTCAACCCTGATTCTGTTCTCATCCCAAAGTCTTTTTTATTTCCCTTGGATTTCTGAGGCTGACTGCATTCTACCTAACGTAACGCTAGTCGAGTTTAGTTAAATCAGTAGAAATTAGACATACATAGGAGATTTTCCAGGTTAGATGGTATACTCACTTCTTCTGATGAGAACTTCCAAGTAAAAGGGAGAACATATGTAAATAATACTGCACTCACTCATGTTAGCCAAAGAGGGTTTTTTTGAACATGCTCACGATGTGGTGGAAAGGTTTAACTCTTGAAGCAAGACAAGAGAATGGAACACAACAGAACAGCCATGGTCTGGCATGGGGACGGGGGCTAGTGAGAGAAAGGCCCGCATCCTTCCAACTAAACTGGCAGCTAGTGATCACTAAATTATGAACATGGAGCTGCCTGTTGATTCTTACCATCTGGGCTCACATAAGTAATTACTTGAGCGAAGCATAGGGTTTTGGCAGTTTTGGAAGTCTGCTCTACGAGTTATTTCTTTACAGGGTGGGAAAGAAAATCTGATGAAATATTAAATTTGATGTCCTGGGTGGATTATTTACATTTGCAATTGGCTGAAAAGCTTGAGGACTTAACATTTCTCCTCTTCCCCAAATGCCAAACAGCTATGTGATGTTTGTGTCTTGTTGACGTCACTCTCAGCAGAGCAAAGCCATTTTCTCCTTTTCACATCTTCATTTACACTGATGCATATCGCCATCTTTCCTTCACTACCATTAGCACTCCCTTTGCTCTGGGCACAACTTGTTCCATTTCGTCCTCCTTCCCATCTGTCAACAGCATGAAAACCACTATTTCCCAAACCCTTTCAGTCCTGAAGAGTCATATCAGACTTGAAAATTTAACTGTTTCTCCATCTTATAAATGCTGCTAAGACCTGCTGAGTTTCTCTGCTTTTATTTCAGATTTCCACTATCCACAGTATTTTGAACTTAGTTAAAACATCTAACCTGGTTCCCAACACAATCCACGAGACAGACTCAAGACCAAAGAAAATTACAAGGATAATTTATACTTGACTGCCTTCTGACAGTTTATTAGCCGTGGACTGCGCAGACAATTCACCGAGTCCTTTTCAAAGCTGTTGACATGAGTTTTTCCATAAATCCGAGTGGCTAAACTTAATCAGTTTTAGTAGCCCATAGATTTTTCACTTCTTCTGATTTGAAAGTGTTACCAACTAAACTGTGCCATTCAGGCGGCTTGTTCCTTGGACTACCCTGAATTACTCCTCGGAAAGAAAAAAGCTTGCTTCTAAACTCAACCCTGATGTCTCCTGAATGGGAATAAAAACTGACTTAAACCTAGATGGTTCTGTACTGAAAAAAAGCCAATGAATGTCATAAAGACAACAGTTATGGACTTCTTTCCATTAATATCATGGGGGTATGCAGTCACATGCTTTATGACAAAAATCACTTTAATCACAATTCACAAAGTCAACTCCAATCTTGTTTATTTTAACAAAACACTTCACAGAAATAACCAACACCAATCTAACTATATTGAAATCCAAACTGCAAAAGTTATACTTTGTATCTAATACACCTTTCATCACAAGATGTAAGTATTCAGACTTTCAGTGCTACGTAACTATGTTCCATTAGCCTTCCTGAATACTGCTGACTTGTGTGCTAGCTCTCGGGGTTTCATGCACAAGTACCTCCAAGTCCCTTTCTGTTGCAGCTTTCTGCAGTTTTTCCCTATTTAAATAATACTGTCCTTTTGTTCTCCCTTCCAAAATGAACAATTTCACATCTTCCCATGTCATACTCCATTTTTCAATTTTTAGCCTACTTACTTAACCTATCTATATTTCTCTAAACTGTTTGTATCCCTCTCCCAACTTGTCTTTCCACTTATTTTTAAAAGTTGTTTGCAAATTAGGCTTCAGTACATTTGCTTCCTTCCTCCATGTTATTTATATATTGTAGTCACAGCACTAGTCCCTGTGGAACCCCACTGATTACAGGTCACCAGTCTGAAAAAGCACCCTTTACCCGCATTCGCTGTTTCCTTCCCGCTAGCCAATTCTCTATCCGCACCAATACATTACCTCCAACACTATAGGCTCTTATCTTATGACTTAACATTTGTGAAGGACTTTGTTGAATGCCTTATGGAATTCAAAACACATCAAATCTTCCAGTTCACATTCCATGAAAGATTAATAGAAAATGCAAGGGCATGAACAGATACAAAAATACGTATTGTGCCTCACTTATTAAATTATGATGCTTAGTATATGTCTGTGATCAGCTATGATCAGATTGAGGTTAGACACAGACGATTTGCATACAGCTACATGCGTGTGTCACAATTCTCAGTTTCAAAAAGCTGAATTGAGAAACTACAGCATAATTACTATTAAGTTTATCGGGAAAAAAAGGAAAATACACTTCGGGCTCTTTCAGTGGCTCATTAATGTATGCAGTGCACCAAAGATGCCAAGTTCTCAAAATCAATCTTTCATTTACATTGTGTTAACTGTTTTCAGCCAGGACATTGACCAGTCACTATACTGCCTCAGCATTCCTGGCTAGAAGGGAAGAAAACTAAATGAAATACCAGCAGATTTTCCATCCCCAACTACTTTTCAGAGAATTATGGATTAAATTTGGTCAGAGCAAAACGTGTTAAATCATCAACTTAGACGACAAGCTCTTGATACTTCTTTTCGCCAAAATTTTAGATTTAAATATGAAATACTATTTAAATCAGGTACTTCAGCCTGGAACTGCACGTGGCAATGTACATGTTAAACAAGATTTCAACTTCACTGCAGAGTTCAGCTCTTCTACAGGGTCCCCAAAGTCTACACTCTCCTCTAGCACATATTGGTCACTTGTTTAGCTGTCTTCAGTTACCACTTACTATGTAAAATGTTTACAGCATTTTAATTTACCCAGTCCACATTTGTTTTTCTGAATTACCAAATTAAGCATCCTGGCTTCCACCATTGTTTTCTTTAACTAGCCACTACAGTGTGGCATGGAAAATCCCTGGGAACAGCTGTCCACTGATTTATCTACTTTCTTGGAGGGAGATACACTTTGGGCCTGGTACCTCCTATACATTACACATGCAAGTTCAGGAATTCACTGTCCTGATTAAAGCAAGCATTTTGACACAGACAATGAAGATCATAAACAGAACATAAATCAGGAATAGAGTCAGTGACATAAGCATAAGAGTGTGCTGAGAACCTGTGACACCAAATTTAGCTGAAGTAGGATTCCTTTAAATATGTCCATTGTTTTACAAATGTTAAAGTCCATATCCAGAACTTTTTTAAGAAACAAAATTGGTCAAAAGGTCACAAAGATTTGTTATTTTCTGATATTTAATCCCAAAATAGAAGCCAAAAATACTTCAGGTAGATTTGAATCTTAAAATAACATTCTTGGCCATTGTGATGCTAGCATGATGATCCTCTTTCCAACTTAAGCTGTTTACTACTGGAGTGCTCCAGTCTCATGCATTTCTTATGCAAGGCACTCATAAAAGCTACAGACGACAACAAAAGACACCAATAAAACACCTTCCAGATCTCTGTATAATATTCTTATCATAGAACAGTACAACACAGTACAGGCCTTTCGGCCCACGATGTTGTGCCGAACTTTTACCTTAATCCTAAGGTCTATCTAACCTCCACCCCTACCTTATACTATCATCCATATGCCTATCTAGTAGCTGCTTAAATGCCCCTAATGAGGCCGACTCCACTAGCCTCTCCGGCAATGCATTCCACGCCCCGACCACTCTCTGAGTAAAGAACCTACCTCTGATGACTCCCCTATATCTACCTCCACTCACTTTAAAACTATGCCCCCTCGTAATAGCTCCCTCCACCCTAGGAAAAAGTCTCTGGCTGTCCACTCTCTCGATACCTCTGATCATTTTATACACCTCTATCAAGTCATCTCTCATCCTTCGTCGTTCTAAAGAGAAAAGCCCTAGCTCTCTCAACCTTTCCTCGTAAGACCTTCCCTCCATTCCAGGCAACATCCTGGTAAATCTCCTCTGCACCTTTTCCAACCCTTCCCCATCTTTCCTGTAATGAGGCGACCAGAACTGGACACAATACTCCACATGCGGCCGAACCAGGGTTCTGTATAGCTGGAGCATAACTTCACGGCTCTTGAACTCAATCCTTCTATTAATGAAAGCTAACACACCATACGCCTTCTTAACAACTCTATCCACCTGGGTGGCAGCTCTCAGGGAACTGTGAACATGAACCCCAAGATCCCTCTGCTCCTCCACACTGCCAAGAATCTTTCCGTTAACTCTGTATTCTGCTTTCAAGTTTGTCCTTCCAAATGAATCACCTCACACTTTTCAGTATTACACTCCATTTGCCACTTCTCAGCCCAGCTCTGCATCCTATCAATGTCCCTTTGTAACCTAGAACAACCCTCCGCATTATCTACAACGCAACCCACCTTCGTATCACCCGCGAACTTGCTAATCCACCCTTCCACGCCTTCATCCAAATCATTTACAACAATCACAAATAGAAGAGAACCCAGAACAGATCCTTGTAGTACACCACTTGTAACCGAGCACCATGTTGAATATTTTCCATCCACTACCAGCCTTTGTCTTCTAAGGGTCAGCTAATTCTGAATCCTATCTGCCACATTTCCCCCTATCCCAAGATCTGGAATGCCAAGGTACCTTAAATCGCTAAACATCAAAACTCTCTGACTGCAATGTTGTTTAAATCCACCTTTTGTGGTCTGAAGCTAAATTATTACAGTAAGGAGAGAGGCTGGGCTAACATCTGAATTGATTGGATACCTGGGATCCAACAGATTTCAAGGAAAACTGTATAAATATCATCCATTCTCTCTATTTAAAATGATGTTTTAGCCTGAGATTTGGGCTGTCAAATCAAAAATCTTTTTCCTTTATCTTCCAAAAATAGTGTGAAATAAAGGAATATATTAAATTCAGTTAATACTATCCTGCTGGCCTTAGACTAGTCAGGGAGGTTTCTTAGTGGACTGTATGGTGTCTATTTTAGAGAAGGTCCTCAGGCACTAATCAATTAGTAATATTTTTGTAAATGTTTCAACCTTCACTTCATTTTGTCATGTGAAACGGTCAATTATTACAGTTCAACTGAACTGCATTTGAGTTTAGCAGTAAAGAAGTTTCAACTGATCTTGACAGCCCTTAGTTGGGGAAAGACAGAAATCAAGAAATTAGCTAGGGCTACTGCTCTACATTTGAAAGTCAAAAATGTGAGGGCAAAAATCAAGCTTCCCGTGATCCCAAGTGTGGGGGGTCTCTTGGTGGAGCTTCCCCCGGTGGAAGGCAGCAAGGTGCTGGGCGGAGGCATCTTGATGCAGCGTCCAGCAGTGGAAGCTCTTAACCCAGGTCCCTCACCGAATATTTCCCGTGATCATTAATAGGTTAGTACAGTTATCTAGGCTCACACACTAGGAATGGGAAAGGAACAAGGAATTTGAAAGTACCTACAAAAACCTTTCATCACACAAGTCACTCCTTTCAAGAGAGGAGACAGTGAACTCTTTAGAAAAAGATGAGGGGCATCGATAAGGTGAATAGCCAAGGTCTTTTCCCTGGGGTGGGGGAAGTCCAAAACTGGAGGACATAGGTTTAAGGCAAGAGGGGAAAGATTTAAAAGGGACCTAAGGGACAACTTTTTCCAAAACAGGGTGTGGTGCAGAAATGGAACAAGCTGCCCGTGGAGGTGGTACAAGCAAGTACAATTACAATATTTAAAAGACATTTGGACAGGTACTTGGATAGGAAAGTTTACAGGGATATGGGCCAAATGCAGGCAAATGGGACTAGTTCAGGAAACCTGGTCAGCATGGATGAGTTGGGCCGAAGGGTGTGTTTCTGCGCTGTTTGACTCTAAAAAGAAATTATCTAGTTGGACATTCTATGGAATATTTAGTAAGTTTCCTAAAGGTGCAGCAGCTACTAAAATGTTTCATCCTTATTAGTAGTAAAGTTTCAGCGTATGAGTCAAAATATGGTTTGAAAATCTCAGCACTGAGTTTATAAATTTTAAAGCTTCTAAATTTTCAAAGAAATGGGCTAATCTTTTATATTTTAGACACAGCACAAGTAATCAACATGTAGTACTGAAGCTTTGGATCAGGCACAAACATTTTCCAATGACAAGGAACAAAAAGGCAAATAATTCCACAATTGAAAAATTCTAGTGCTTAATGGTTGGTTTGGATCTGTAGTATATGCAATATTTAAAAGCAAAGCTATACAGGCAGGTTTACAAGTGTTTTCAGCAAACTGATGGATCAGGATTTAAGAAAGAAAAATGTACGACTGCTTCTGCCCAAGTTAACATTTTGGAAAATGTTTGGTCAAGGCTTTGCAATTCCAGGAATGCCATTAGCAAAGAATGATTGATTACAACCGCTCAGTGACATTAACAGATGTTTAAACTTCACATTTGAAACTTTTTAGTAGCTGCCGACCAAACTAAACAACTTTTTAAACAAAGGTCATTTTTATGTAATAAATTAGCTTCAAGTTTTGCTCAACTAGATTTATTTTTAATTTTAAAATGAGGCACTGATGCCGCATCCATACTTGAGTATGTATCATTAATTTTTGTTTTTGAGTTACGTGAGCCACAAATTATCTATGTAATGAAATTGAGATCTTACATTTGCATTATTATAATTCATCTTCATTATTGTGGACCAAGCAGGAGTTCAAAACTTGTGACTGTCAATTACCCACAAATTTCAATTACCTACTGGGGTATCAGCTTAGTTATAACCAATGATGGAGATATGAATTGTTGGAGGAGAAAAAAATTGTGTCAATTTTATGCAGATGATGTGTACGAATTGACTCATACTCCCTCAAGGCTTGAAAGTATGAAGAAAGCCACAACGAAAACCTTCTCCTGAAGGAAAGGCAGACGAGAAACAGAACACTGTTTGCTTTCTTTTAAAAGAAAGATATAGATAAGGTCAAAACAAACAAGTTGTATAAATTAGATAATGAGCTTGGGACTAAAGTTCACAAGTTCAACACTCACATGCCACATACACAGTTGAGATTAAGAAAGAGGACCCCTTTCACCCCAACAGCTTCACAGGATAGCAGGCAAGCAGATGGTAGCTTTGGGGTTGACTAACATATTTTAAAACACTTGTGTTTTTCCTCAGGGAGGGAGATGAAAGAACTTAACTACTCCCTAAAATAGGAGCAACTGTAAAGGCAGTGGATGGAGCTGAAGGAAAGAGTGAATTTAAAAAGAATAAATAAGGATTTTGGGTGAAACTGCTTGATATGCTGAATGGTCTTTTCTCTGTTAAAAATTTATTATGCCTTTTTATCAGATTTGGAGCTTCTCCTCCATTGTTAAAGTGTTGAAAGACAATATTTTTAAAACCAGAGTACTCCACCAAAAAAATGAAAGCTTATTTGTTTTAGCAATATTTTATTATCTATAGAAGATACTTATATTGGTTCTTCAGCTGTGAAGAATGAATGTGCTCAACATTACAGGTATCACTGGAACAGCAAGAACAGAGACCCAATTTAAAAAGTCTCAGTGAGCAGAAAACACAACTCAACCCTATTTTCCCACAAGGCAGAGTACTTTGAACAAAGGGTAATCCTCTCTAGACCTACCGACTACTTTAAACACAGTAATAAACTTTAACAGCACAATGAAAAGGGAGCAATCTGGCACCATGGGGTGAATTCACTTTCTTTTGACTTCTGGAATCAGCCTGAGCAAAATGAAATATCTCTCTCTCTCTCTCTCCCCCCCTGCTAGCTAAAATCTCAGTTAAAGACTACAGGACAGCTAGAAATATCACAGCACAGAGTCACACAGCACGGAAACAGATCCTTTGGTCCAACTCATCCATGCTGACCAGACAACCCAATCTGACCTAGTCCCGTTTGTTGGCATTTTGCCTATATCCCTCTAGACCCTTCCTATTCGTATACCCATCCAGGTGCTTTTTAAATGTTGTAATTGTACTCACATCCACCACTTCCACTGGTTGCTTGTTCCTGTGCCCTCTAGCTTTGGACTCACCACCCCGCCCTCCAAACTCCAAAGGAAAAAGACTCGGCTATTTACCCTATCCATGCCCCTCATGAGTTTATAAACCTCTATAAGGTTACCCCTCAGCCTCCAAAGCTCTAGGGAAAACAGCCCCAGCCTGTTCAGTCTCTCCCAATAGCTCAAATCCACCAGTCCTAGCAACATCTTTGTAATTGTTTTCTGCACCCTCTCAAGTTTAACAATATCCTGCCTGTAGAAGGGCGACCAGAATTGTACACAGTACTCTAAAAGTGGCCTCACTGATGTCCTGTTCAGCTGCAACATGACATCTCCCAACTCCTATGCTCAATGTTATGACAAATGAAGACAAGCACCTTCTTCATTACACGGTCTACCTGCGACTCTACTTTCAAGGAGCTATGCACATGCACCCCAAGGTCTCTTTATTCGACAATACTCCCCAGGACTCTACCATTAATTGTACAAGTTCTGCCCTGGTTTGCCTTACCAAAATGCAACACCTCACATTTATCTAAATTAAACTCCATCTGCGACTCCTTGGCCTATTAGATCAAGGTCCTGTTGTACTCTGGGATAATTATTTTCACTGTCCACTACGCCACTCATTTGCAAACTTACTAACCATGCCTCCTACATTCTCATCCAAATCATTTCTATAAATGACAAAAAGCAATGGGCCCAGCACTGATCCTTCTGGCACACCACAGGCCTCCAGTCTCAAAAACAACTATCCACCACCACCGTGTCTCCTACCTTCAAGCTAATTTTACATCCAATTGGCTAGCTCCCCTGGAAACCTACATGGTCTAACCAGTGTATCATGTGGAACCTTGTCAAACGTTTTGCTGAAGTTCATATATACAATGTTTATCATTCTGCCTTCAATCTTTTGTCACCTCTTCTAAAACACTCAATTGAATTAGTGGGACATAATTTCCATGCACAAAGCCATGCTGACTATCCCTAATCAGTCCTTGCCTTTCCAAGTGTATGTAAATCCTGTCCCTCAGAATCCCCTTCAATGACTTACCCACCACTGACATAAGGCTCATCAGTTTATAGTTCCCTGGCTTTTCCTTATAGCCTTTCTTAAATAATGGCACCACATTAGCCAACCTGCAGTCGTCAGGCACCTCACCCATGGCTATCAATGATATAAATATCTCAGCAAGGAGTCCAGCAATCTCTTCCCTAGTTTCCCACAAGGTTCTAGGGTACATCGCATCCGGTCCCAGGGATTATTCTACCTTTAATGTGTTTTTAGACCTCCAGTACTTCCTCTTCCATAATATGAACTCTAAGACAAAAAATATTTCTAAGTTCCCTGACTTCTAAGTCTTTCTCCACAGTAAATACTAACAAAGTGCAGGTCACTTTTCTAAGATCAGTGTTAAGACATATTACAGGTCTCAATTTCTCAATCAACAATTATACAATGCAGACACTGGATGTCCATAATGGAGAAGCTTTCTACAGCTCATCATGAGTACAAAGCTTCAAATATCATTTTCCATTGCACTTGTTCATGAAATTACGAACATTAAAGTATAGCTTAAAACAGCAAAGTAACAAAACTTGCACAAATATATTGTAATAAAATTGTCAAGAAAAAAAATGTTGCTGTACCTTATTTACCTCTACAATTTCCCGCCTCTCTTCATTTGCTAAGCGGAGTTGATTTAACAAGCTACGATCTTCATGTTTTGTACTATCATCTTCCACATAAGGAATAAGTTGCTGTGGACATATAATAATACTTTTAATTAAATCACTTTTCTACCTCAACTCCCAAGTAGCCGCTGTAGCTTCTTCACAGTAAGCAATATTACTACTTATTTGAGTTGCATGATCCAGCGCCATCTGGAGGAGCTCTAACGTACAGCCTCAAAGCAGTTCAGAAAGCACCAAATGATGCATTAAATGGAGATCCTGTCTGTTCTCAATAACACTGCAGTAATAGCTGATTAATCCTGGTAAATATTTTTCTCAACCAACCTAACAGGAAGAAGTATTTCATTTTATCTGTGTTTTCCCTTTGGCAGAGAAATAAGGATTGATGGGCAAGGTTGTGAATGGGAGGACAGCATGTCAATTAGAAAAGAAAGGTGAGACAGAGTGAGAGTATGTAGTAACTCTGATGATCTGAACGCAATTTAGTTCAACGCAAGGGGGCTTACAGGTGAGGCTGATGAACTCAGGGCATGTTTAAAAACATGGGATTGGGACATTATAGCTATTACAGAAACCCGCAACATGACATCTTCCAACTCCTTTGCTCAATGGACAAGACTGGCAGCTCAATGTTCCAGGTTTCAGATGCTATAGGAAGGAGAGGCAAGACAGGCGAGTTGGGGGGGGGGGGGGGGGGTTGGTGCGGGGAGGTGGTGGTGCTGACATTTTTCATTCAGTAATACATCACTGTTGTAACAAGGAAAGATATTTCTGAAAAATCATCCAGTGAATTGTACAGGAAGAAATTACAAATGAGAGAGGAAAGGGAAGATCACTTTGATGGGATTGTACAATAGCATTTCCACCACCCACACCTCCCCCCCAAACCCCCCCACAAGTAGTAACAGAAAAATTGAGAAACAAACACGTAAGGATATCTCAGATATATGTAAGCATAATAAAGTTTGTTATAATGGGGGATTTTAATTTTCCAAACATTGTCTGGGGCTACCATAGTTTTAAAGGTTTGGAGGGTGAAGAGTTTGTCAAACGCATTCAAGAAAACTTTCTTTATTAATATATGGATGCTCCAATGATAAAAGGAGCAAAACTTAGACCTTCTTTTGGGCAATAAGACAGGGCAGGTGACTGAAGTAAAAGTGAGCCTAAGGATCATGATCCTACTAGGTTCAAAATGGGTATGAAAAAGGATAAGCCTTCCATAAAAAAGTTTAAAGTTTTTAATTGATGTAAGGCAAATTTTCATGGTGTGAGACAAGAGCTTTCAAAAATTGATTTGGAGTAGCCTGTTTGCAGGTAAAAGATGGGAGACGTTCAAGAGAGACAACAAGAGTTCAGAGGCATTTGTTCCTGTAGAGTGAAGGGTAAGGCTGGTATGATTAAGAAACAATGGATGAATAAAGGTATTGATATTCTAGTCAAGAATAAAAGAGAAACTCATTTTAGATACAGGCAACTTAATTCAATTGAATCTCTTAAGCAATATAAAAAGTATAGGGGCATTCTTAAGAGAGAAATCAGGAAGGCAAAGAGGGGATGAGAGATAGTATTGACAGATAAGCTTAAGCATAATCCAAAGAGCTTCTACAAATACGTTAAGAGCAAAAGGGTAACTAGAGAGAGGGTAGGCCCTCTTAGAGATCAAGGAGATGGGAGAGATACTAAACGAATATTTCACATCAGTTTTACTGTGGAGAAAGAAATGGAGTCTAGAGAGTGCACAGAAATAAACTTGGATGTTTTAAACATAGTTCAAATTACAGAAGAGGATGTTTGGGAGGTCTTAGAGAATATAAAGGTGGACAAATCTCCGGGACCTGATCTAATGTATCCCAAAATATTCTGGGAAGTAAGGAAAGAAATAACCAGACCCCTTGCAGAAATATTTGCATCATCTATAAATACGGGTGAGGTGCCTGATGACTGGAGGATGGCTAATGTCGTATCTTTAAGAAAAGTCGTAAGGAGAAACCAGGGAACCATAGACCAGTGAGTCTGACTTCAGTTGTGGGTAAATTGTTGGAGGTGATTATAAAAGATAGGATTTATGGACATAGAGAAGCAAAAAATTGACTAGGGATAGTCAGCATGGTTTTGTGCAAGAGAAAATCGTGTCTCACAAACTTTATTGAGTTTTTTGAGAAAGTTACCAAAAAGGTTGATGATGGCAGAGTAATAGATGTTGTTTATTTGGATATCAGTAAAGCCTCTGACAAGGCTCCGCATGGTAGACTAATTAGTAAAGTTGGGTCACATGGGATTCACAGTGAGCTTGCCAATTGGATACATAATTAGCTTAACGGCAGGAGACAGAAAATAATGGCAGAGGGTTGCTTTTCAGACTGGAGGCCTGTGACCGGCGGGGATCGGTTCTGGGTCATCTTTTGTTTGTCATTTCTATAAATGATTTGGATAAGAATACAGAAGGCATAGTTAGTAAGTTTGCGGATGATACCAAAATTGGTGGTATTGTAGACAGTGAAGAAGGTTTTCTAAGATTACAGAGGGATCTTGATCAAATGGGTCAATGGACTGAAAAATGGCAGAAGGAGTTCAATTTGGACAAATGTGAGGTATTGCATTTTGGTACAACAAGGGTAGGGCTTATACAATTAATGGTAGAGCCTTGGGTAGTGTCGTAGAATAGAGGGACCTGGGGGTTCAGGTACATAATTCTTAAAAGTTTGCATCACATATAGTCATGGTGGCTAAAAAGGCATTTGGCACACTTGCCTTCATTGCTCAGTCCAGAGTATAGGAGTTGGGAAGTCATGTTGAGATTCTACTGGACATTGGTGAGGCCTCTTCTGGAATACGGTGTCCAGTTCTGGTCGCCCAGTTACAGGAAGGATATTATCAAGCTGGAGAGGGTTCAGAAGAGATTCATCAGGATGTTGCCAGGTATGGAAGGTTTGAGTCTGAAGAAAGGCTGGATAGGCTGGGACTTTTGACACTGGAGCATAGGAGATTGAGAGGTGACCTGACAAAAGTTTATAAAATAATAAAGATATATAGATACAGTTGATGGCAGTTGCCTTTTCCCTAGGATGGGGGATTTCAAGACTAGGGGGTGCATTTTTAGGGTGACGAGAGAGATTTAAGAAAGACAAAAGGAGGACATTTTTTTTCCCCCCCAGAGGGTGGTTCGGGTGTGGAATGAACTTCCCGATGAAGTGGTGGATGCGGGTACAATTGCACCATTTAAAAGACATTTCAATAACTATATTAAGATGAAAGGTCTGGAGGGATATGAGCTAGGAGCAGGCAGGTGGGGCTAGTTCAGTTTGGAATTATGTTCGGCATGGACTGGTTGGACCGAAGGGTCCATTTCTGTGTTCTATGACTCTATGGCTCAAGTATGGAGCTATTATTGTTAAACCAGTGTAACAAAACAAGGTATTTCAGCGCCTACCATCAATCTACCAGCAAATTCCCATTGCTGCGCATTGTTCATTCACAGGAATATTTTTTCATCTTAAAAACTTCCATTTCTGTACCTTTTAATGTTGCTATTTACCTATTTTAAAATATTGTCAAAACATTGGACAATGCTTTGAAGTTAAATTATATTTTAATAATAAATCTTAACATATAACAGCAATTTAATACAGCAATATTTATTCAGATTTCTGAAGCACTACATCAAGTTGGGAGTTTGGTCACTTTTGAATTTAATTTTCATGTGATCTGTGCCATAGTGGCTCGTCAAAGGAACCAGAGTGTACACCAGCCATCAGGCAGATTGCCCCAATTCAATTCATTTGTGGGGTAGGTCAACATAAAGCAAAACAGAAAAATAAAGAGGGTCTGAGACAACATCTGCTAATGTGGTATACTGCATCCGCTGTACCCGGTGTGGCCTCCTCTACATCGGGGAAACCAAGCGGAGGCTCGGGGACCGCTTTGCAGAACACCTCATCTCGGTTCGCATTAAACATCTGCACCTCCCTGTCACGAACCATTTCAACTCCCCCTCCCATTCCTCAGACAACATGTCCATCCTGGGCCTCCTGCAGTGCCACAACAATGCCACCCAAAGGTTGTAGGAACAGCAACTCATATTCCGCTTGGGAACCCTGCAGCCCAATGGTATCAATGTGGATTTCACAAGCTTCAAAATCTCCCCTCCCCCTACCGCATCCCAAAACCAGCCCAGCTCGTCCCCGCCTCCCTAACCTGTTCTTCCTCCCACCTATCCCCTCCTCCCACCTCAAGCCGCACCCCCATCTCCTACCTACTAACCTCATCCCGCCCCCTTGACCTGTCCATCCTCCCTGGACTGACCTATCCCCTCCCTAACTCCCCACCTACACTCACCTTTCCTGGCTCCATCCCCGCCTCTTCAACCTGTCTGTTTCCTCTCCACCTATCTTCTCCTCTATCCATCTTCTATCCGCCTCCCCCTCTCTCCCTATTTATTTCAGAACCCCCTTCCCCTCCCCCATTTCTGATGAAGGGTCTAGGCCCGAAACGTCAGCCTTTCTGCTCCTATGATGCTGCTTGGCCTGCTGTGTTCATCCAGCTCTGCACCTTGTTGTCTCGGATTCTCCAGCATCTGCAGTTCCTACTATCTCCAAATAAAGAGGGTCGTTGTTCAAGTCCTTGTTATCAGTAAATTTAACTAGATCATCAGTCTCTTCATCCAAGTCATTTACATCAATTGTAGAAAGTCGAGGCCCCAGCATTTTGCCTAAGGCACATTTCATTACATCTTTCTAACCAGAAAATGACTCGCTTATGCCTACTGTTTTCTGTTGGCTAGTCAACCTTCTAGGCATGCAATGTATTGACCCATGTATATCAACAGTTTTTACTTTCTATAATAACCTTTGAAAAGACATCATATAAAACTCCTTCTGCAATTCTAAGTACAGCAAATCCATCAATTCCTGTTTAGCCACAACACCATACTGCTTGGAAACTTAAATTGGTTAAACATCATTTTCATTTCACATGTTGACTCTGCTTGATTACCTCGAATTTTCTATGTGCCTTGCGATTATATCTTTACGAGTAGCTTCTAACATCTTCCCTATGTTAAGCTAAGTAGCATGTAGTTTCTTGCTTTCTGCACCCCTTGGTTTTTGGATAAAGCGGTTAGATTCAGCCTTCTCGCTAGGTTGTGCAGCTGTTCAGAGATTCTGTGCCTAACAAGTGACATGCTGACACAGATTTCCAATTGCAGAAGCTGCTAAGCATGGATCTCGGAAGTCTGCGCAGTGGAAAACAATTACTCATAACATAGGTTACATTCACTATTTTCCAATCTAATGGAACCTTCACTATACCCAGGGATTTTTAGAAAATTCAGAATAACGTATCAACTATCTGACTAGCCAATTAGCTGAACATTTCTAATTTTCTTGAGTGACTGGTTTTCCTGATTTACAGCTATTTCTGGAATGTTGCTTGTACATTTTATAATGAAGATTAAGCAAAATAAGCGTTCAATTCATCTGTCATCTCCTTATTTTCCGCTTTTAATTCCCCAGACTCACTTTCTATAGAAAGAACACTCACTTTAAATTTTTAAAAGTATCAGTAGAAGCTCTTGCTATTAGCTTTTATATTTCTAACTGGTTTCTCTTATACTCTACTTCTTTCCTCCTTTCAATCATTTGGGCAGAATATTTTTTAAAAAAGTAAAGAATGACCAATCTTCAGACCCAGTTGATTCTACTCTTGCCAAATCAGAAGGCTGTAGGTTCAAATCCTACATCAAAGACTTCAGCAGGTAATATAGTGAACAACATAGCACTACGTTGTTTGGGGTGCCATCTTTAAAACAAGATGTTAAAGAGAGATCACATCTGCCCTCTCAGGTGGATGTAAAACATCCCATAGAACTACAAAAGAACAGTGGGGAAGTTCTTTCAGTCTGCTAGGAAGCACTTAACCTGCAACCATCATCACTAAAACAGATCTGTTTTTAAATGAGATAACAAGGTGTAGAACTGGATGAATACAGCAGGCCAAGCAGCATCAGAGGAGCAGGAAGGCTGACATTTTGGGCCTAGACCCCTCTTCAGAAATGGGGGAGGGGAAGGAGGTTCTGAAATAAATAGGGAGAGAGGGGGAGGCAGATAGAAGATGGATAGAGGAGAAGATAGGTGGAGAGGAGACAGACAGGTCAAAGAGGCGGGGATGGAGCCAGTAAAGGTGAGTGTAGGTGGGGAGGTAGGGAGGAGATAGGTCAGTCCAGGGAGGACGGACAGGTCAAGGGGGCAGGATGAGGTCAGTAGGTAGGAGATGGGGTTGGGGCTTGGGGTGGGAGGAGGGGATAGGTGGGAGGAAGGACAGGTTAGGGAGGCGGGGACGAGCTGGGCTGGTTTTGGGATGCGGTAGAGGGAGGGGAGATTTTGAAGCTTATGAAGTCCACATTGATACCATTGGGCTGCAGGCTTCCCAAGCGGAATAGGAGTTGCTGTTCCTGCAACCTTCGGGTGGTGTCGTTGTGGCACTGCAGGAGACCCAGGATGGACATGTCGTCTGCGGAATGGGAGGGGGAGTTGAAATGGTTCGCAACTGGGAGGTGCAGTTGTTTAGTGCGAACCGAGCGTAGGTGTTCTGCAAAGCAGTCCCCAAGCCTCCGCTTGGTTTCCCCGATGTAGAGGAAGCCACAACGGGAACAGCAGATGCAGTATACCACATTGGCAGATGTGCAGGTGAACATCTGCTTGATGTGGAAAGTCTTCTTGGTGCCTGGGATGGGGGTGAGGTGGGAGTTGTAGGGGCAGGTGTAGCACTTCCTGCAGTTGCAGGGAAAAGTGCCAGGTGTGGTGGGGCTGGAGGGGAGTGTGGAGCGGACAAGGGAGTCGCAAAGAGTGTGGTCCCTCCAGACAGCAGATAAGGGTGGGGAGGGAAAAATGTCTTTGGTGGTGGGGTCGGATTGCAGATGGCGGAAGTGTCGGAGGATGATGCGTTGGATCCGGAGGTTGGTGGGGTGGTACGTGAGGACAAGGGGGATTCTGTTTTGGTTGTTATTGTGGGGAGGGGGTGTGAGGGATGAGTTGCAGG
>NC_063335.1:11804621-11805973 GCF_021869965.1 Rhincodon typus
GGAGATGCGGGGGACACGGTCAAGGGCGTCGTTGACCACCGAGTGGGGGGAAGTTGCGGTCCTTGAAAAACGAGGACATCTGAGATGTACAGGAGTGGAGTGCCTCATCTTGGGAGCAGATGCAGCGGAGGCGAAGAAATTGGGAATAGGGGATGGCATTTTTGCAGGAAGGTGGGTGGGCTCCAGCATCTGCAGTTCCTACTATCTCTGTTTTTAAATGCATTGCTGCTTGTCTGTCATTACCATCCACTGATACATTTTTTCCCCATCATAACGGCAGTACTGCAGAAGTACTTGATTAGCCATAAAGTGCTTTGGAATATCCTAAAGCCAAGAAATTCAAGCTATAAGTGCAAGTCTTTATTAAGTTACAACATCTACTTCACCAGTAACTATGCAGTAATTACATTAAAACTCTTTTGATATTCTTTAATGATTTCAGTATCGTTTTGAATATTATCCTTATACTTGGCAGTTGGCCACATCGTTTGAAGCCATTACTAAACCATTTGATTAAGTAGCTTCCTTCAATTAATTTATAGTCAGAGCGACAGCATAGGACTCTGCTACTCAGTGTCCTGCCCATTCAGTTTTCAAACAAGCTAATTAGTTTGGCATTAATCATAAGCTCCAAAAGACCTCTGGGGGAATGTTTATAAAAAAAAATTTGATGGATAGTCTTCATATAATAATTTCATTCGGCTCAATGAAGTCTGGCAGATTAGGAAGGCATAATCTACTACAATGAAATTGAAATGGCCTACCGCTTGGGGCCTCTCTTCACTTTAACAGAACTATAGATAACCTCTAAAACATGCTCTGGCTTTATCCATCATGGATGTTAGGTGAACTGGTTGCAAATGCACAAGTTTGAGTTGCACTCTGCATTTAAGTATCAAGATAATATTGTGTGGACTATGGCCCAGATGATGCTGGCTGAAAATGTAAAACAGTAATAGCAATTTATGTTCAAAATACAAGGTGGAACTCATCACAATACATGGCTCAATGCAAGAGAGAGAGAGATCTTTGAATGAATTAGAATTTGAATTAGGCAAATCCTATAAATACAACTACAAGGGAGTGTTGACAAGGAAGTGAACATGAGCAGAGATAGTAGGAACTGCAGATGCTGGAGAATCCGAGACAACAAGGTGCAGGGCTGGATGAACACAGCAGGCCAAGCAGCATCATAGGAGCAGAGAGGGAGCAGTTGCTTTCGCCTCACATTCATACATATTTATATGCTCGACAACAAGGTGCAGGGCTGGATGAACACAGCAGGCCAAGCAGCATCACAGGAGCAGAAAGGCTGACGTTTCGGGCCTAGACCCTTCATCAGAAAAGGGTCT
>NC_063335.1:11806373-11818250 GCF_021869965.1 Rhincodon typus
TGATGCTGCTTGGCCTGCTGTGTTCATCCAGCCCTGCACCTTGTTGTCTCGGATTCTCCAGCATCTGCAGTTCCTACTATCTCTCATATTTATATGCTTTTTGGGTTAACCACGATATGCTAAACGCTTCATCTTTTTTGTGACTCTGCCAGTTGCCCTCTAAAAGGCATCATAATCCAACTCTAGGAATTTCTTACCTCCATTGGGACAGGATCTAAGCCAGCACAATTTTCATTACATTTGTCGTAGACTAGTCGTAACTTCCGGAAGAGCACAGAGAGCTGTCGAAGGTGCTCTTGCAGTTTCCCCTGCCTATCCTGATGGGTGGCAGTGTGATATGATACACCATTTGGCAACTGAAATGCAGATAGCATAAATTGAGAGATTTTTGTATTAAAAAAATAAATTGTATCTGTAGCAATCTATTAACAGATCCTTGCAACTAACCAAAACCACCATTTAATATTATGACAGAAATCACTGGGTGTTGAGTTATTTGTTGACTGGTATTTTTCTTAAGTTTGCTGACACCGGGACTTACATTCAGATTAAGCAGAATGCACTTTAGTCGTAAGGTTTGCAAGATCAGCATGCAAACAAAAAGCACATTGCTGAAGAATGAACAGGATGCTTTATTTAGCTGAACTGCGGGAAGGAGGAAAATTTACAATAATCTAAGTACAGTGACAATATTACATCTTTTCCTGACAGGTTAGACCTGCCAGATTTAACTCAACACTTTAAAAGCAAAAAACTATTTGCATTCAAACAGTGGGGAGAAAATTGACAATGGGTATCTTGATGGAGGGTAGAGATGACCAGGAAAAGTCGATGACATTAAGAAACACAAAAACAGTTAGTCAGAGACTAAAGTGATGACCACACTAATAAAAAAAGTTATTTTGCTAGACTGAGGTGTCAACAAGGTCCCACTCCATCTCCAGAAACCCTGACAGTTACATGCCTGACTTGGGGGACAGGATAGGCACAATTACAATATGACGTCCATTGCCATATACAAAATCCCTTCTTCCATTACATACAGGCAAAAAGTACAGTCGTCAAAAATCAGAAACAAATGGGTCAGTCAGCTGCATTTCTCCATATTCAGATTATTTTTTGGTCAATTTCTTGAAATGTCTCCTCTCAGGTTACAGATCCTCCTTGCAGTGGTAATGGTTTCTTCACCATTTTCTCTAACAGAAGCTGTCATTTTTGAGCAACACATTGACATGGATGAGTTGGACTGAAGGGTCTGTTTTCGTGCTGTTTGACTCTATGACTTTTTCTATTTAACAATTATCTGTATCAGCTTCTCTAATCTTTCCAGATAGCTTAAGCCCCTCATCCTTGACACTATTAGAGTAAATATCCTCTGCACTCTTTCCAGTAGTGTAGTTCCCAGATCGACACACTTCTTTCAGCTTGGTCTTAACCAATGACTTCTGAAGATTCAATGTAACTTCCTTGCTTCTGTAATCTATACTCCATGCATTAAGCGAAAGGTCTCACATATTTATTTTCTCTTAAAACAGCCATTGCAACTTTTCAAGTGATGTAAAACTATACACTTTGCACATGTTTTTTTTCTACAGCTAAAATTATATAATTTGATTCATTTTCTCCTTTTTCCTGTTAAAGTGCATCAGCTTACATTTCTTTGCGGTAAATACCAGCAGCTATGAATCTACCCATTTCAATCACCTCTGCATACTTCCTGCCAGTCTGAAAGGCAGTTAACTTACTCTCAGCAACTTAGGATGCATCTCATATGGACCAAATTTTTTTTATTCTAAGTATTGTTAGTCACAGTATTTAATTACATCAATCTAATTCTACTTTATCTCACTTGTTTACTCATTCTATGTACATGGTACTTAATGAAGACAGATGCAAATTATTATTTTAGTGTCTCAGTCACGTGTTTCCAAAAGTTTCCTCGCTAGAATGCGCAAGCACCAAAGGTTAACTTCTGTTCCATCCTAGTGGCGCCAATCTGAACCGTCCTCTCACGTTATAAGCCTTGGAACAGCTGTTACAGCACCACTTTGTCTAACCAGTAAGGCCCCTTACCAGCACCACTGAATGGAAGCTGATCTACATGTCAAACTTTAATCTAATTAGTTTGTCTAGCACTTTGTCCCTAGTGTCCCTACTTTAAATTCCACCCTCCCCTTTGTTCCCTGATTTCTGTCACTGACATAAATTGAATGTCTTCTACCACAAAGACAGACACAAATTATTTGTTCAAAGTCCCTACCACTTTAAAGGATAAAGGGTAAAACAATCACTTTGCTTTTTATACTTCTAAAAATTCTTACTGTCTATTTTTTTCTATCATGCTAGGTTCAGAAGGAACTACACCAGGCTAGCAGGAAGGTAAATGGAATGCTGGCCTTTATTACAAGCATAATAGAGTATAAGAATATGGAAAACTTTCTAGAATTGGGCAGAGATTTGATGAGATCACATCTAGACTACTGTATACAGTTTTGGTCTCCATATTGAAAAGAAGATCTCCTTGTATTGGAGGTAGTACAGTGAAGGTTCACTAAATTGGTTGCTGGCTCTCAAATGATGACAGACTAAGTAAATTAAGTTTATATTCGCTGAAGTTTAGGAGAATGAAAGAATATATCATTGAAAAATACTATATACTGACAGGATGGCTGCAGCAAACAGATGTTATTTCCCTTAGCTAGGGAATCCATGACACGAAGGCTCAGTTGCACAAAAGGGAATAATCTTTGAGCACTTAATACATTAAAAGCCCATTTGTGAATCTTCTCTATTTGAGGATGCCTGACATTAACTGTGTTTATATCAAAGAAACAAATTCTTGGTCTCTTAGGGAATGCAAGGGTACGGTTGCAGGTGCTAAACTGGACTGGAGGTACATGATCATGTATGATTGTATGAATAATAAACTGGGGCTATATGGTCTACTCCTGGTCTTATTTCTTAAGTTCTTGGTTAATTTCTTCTACATTTTTCTCATCCTTTGCTGGTTTCTAAAATTTTCTCAATCCTTTCGTCTACCACTAAGCTTTGCAACATTGAGTGCCTTTTGTTTCAATTTAATATCATGCCTAATTTCTTTATTGACCATTGATGGTTCATTTTTCTAGCAGCCTTTTTTCTAAGTGGAATAAATCTTTGAGAATTATGAAGAATCTCCTACAACGTATGCCACTGCTTATCTACCGTTTGACTTTTTAACCGTCTCCTGTGCATTTTAGCCAAATGGCTCCATGCCTTTGTGACTGCCTTCATTAAGGTTAATACACCAGCTTTAAGTCCCAAGTATCTGATACCCAACAGAATGTGAAAGTCTATCTTCTACACTTAAAATTCACAGAAATTAAGACACAGATAACCTGCTACGGTCAGATCATCATAGAATCCCTACAGTATGGAAACAGGCCCTTTGGCCCAACAAGGCTACACTGCCCCTCAGAGCATTCCAGCCAGACCCATCCCCCATAAGCCACCTAATCTACATATCCCTGAACACTACGGGCAATTTAGCATGGCCAATCCACTTAGCTCGCACATCTTTGGACTGTGGGAGGAAACTGGAGCACCCAGAGGAAACCCATGCAGACACAGGGAGAATGTGCAAACTCCACACAGTCGCCCGAGGGTGGAATCAAACCTGGGTCCCTGGCGCTGTGAGGCAGCAGTGCTAACCACTGAGCCACTGTGCCGCGCTTAAGGTGGTGACAAAAGTACTGGGAACTCAACAGAGCAGATGTCCAGCCCTTTATCTTGTAGATATTAAACACGCATTTGTGTTTCTATTTGGTGGAGTTGGAGGAGGATTGCGGGGTGGTGAGGGGTGCAATGACTAAAACGTCTGGCTTCTCTCCAGCCAAAGCACATTTGCAAATGGAAGAAACAGAGTGTTGGTACTATACTGCAAATTGGAAAAACTGACATTTATTTCACAGCTACTGTACTGCATCACACAAAAAATGTTGCAACAACAGAATCTGCTGCTGCAGCAATTCTTCATCCATAGATCAGGACAGCTTATAAGCCACAGCACATTTGATTTGTCAAGTTTCCAATTCTGGATTCAGCAGTACCACAGTCTAATTAATCAGTAAGTAAATGCTAGTCAATGAAAAAAGTAACTGGAATAAGATAGAAGAGATTGTTCCTTTTGAATCATTTTTGAGTTGGCACCAGCAATTTTCAGAGCAAGAGAACTTTTAAAATATTCAGAAAATAAAATATTCCAAAAACGTAAACAGAAAAAAAATCATGACCTAGAAGGAAATACCCGCTCTGAAAGACATAAGTGTTTCATTTGGAAGTACCTGTCAAACTTGTGGGAGTTTTTAAAGCATACATAGGGAGTAAATTCACTTCTCACATTAACTTATTTACTCCCTTATTTGTAAAACCAGGAATTACACACTGAATTATATTTATATCACCGCCTGTAAAATGTAACATGTCAATTGTTGAACCAGTCACTTCAAGATATTGTTAGTTCCATCACAAAGCCCAAAATGCTGTTCCCTTCCCTTGCTGCTGCCATTTTGATAATGTCTCCAATTTGAATCTACCCGGACATGAAGTAACTGCATACATGAATAACAAGTCTCTCTAAATGTAGTACTTTGTACTTAATCAACTACTGGAAACTGGTCACACAACAAGCATGTTTTAGAGTTAGATGCTCATCCACAAATTGAAATTCGAACAATTTGTACAAGAGTTGTAACATAGCAGGAGGTCATCTGGCCGGTGCTCGTTCACTGACCAAAACCATCCAAACCATCTCATTCCTTTTGATTCTTTTTCAAATATTAATCCAATTCATTTTTAAGTTGAAGTTATGGCTTTAAAGCAACCTGCGGTGTCATATTCAAAGTGGAAATTATTCACTGTGGGAAAAGACATCTTTTAATTTTCCTTTCAATTCTTCTACAATGAATACTATTATCATTGACTACCAGACAATCGGCAGTGATTCAGAATTCTAGCTCCATTCACAGTAGCTGTGTTGCAATGACAACACAGGTAAAAGGCACACACTGACCTGCATGTTCCTTAGAAGCTGGAAGATCTCCATGGTTCTCGAGACAATGTCTTGCACCGTCTCTTGGCCAATTCGGCAAAGGGAAGCTGTGTTAACTTCACGGCCAGCCTGGGCCTGGGGTCCAGAAAATGCTCCAGGCATCCCGGCACCAGGCACTGGGGGTGTTGCCATGACTCCCTTTCTTCTAACACGTCAATGTTATTAAAATGCTAGCAGAAAGAATTTTGCACAAACAAGACACCATGAGTATTTCAAGGGATGACAATTTAGTAAAGAAATTAAGAATACTATGTGCTTGCATTGCACAAAACCTGCATACGACGTTAATTAATAAAGCATAAAATCTTGATTTTGATATCTGACAGTGTAATTATAACAAAATTGTAAAATACGCAGGAGGTGCTAATGATGGCATTAGCCAATAGAGAAACATTATTTGTAACAATACCAAGAATACAGAGCATGTTGTTGCATCACAAAACCACACCTTGAGGCTCATCATCCACATGCACAATGCTATTTCATTTCCATTTGTTAATCTCACAAGCAAAATTTGCAGCTTCTCCATGTGTGCCATAGTCTACAATTTCTACCCCAATGAACTGCAAATGTGGGTATTTGATGACATAAACGTTTGTTAGTGAACAAAATAAGAACTTAAACAATTCAGATGGTAAAAGAAACAGAATTTACTCAGAAGTAAATGGTCTTACAGCAGCTGTACCTTTTGGTTAAAAACAAAACTAATGGTAGGTTTTATTTTCAAGGTAATGCCTGTCACAGTTAGGGATACAGGCCAAACACACAAAAGCAGCCACTCACTACTAAACCACATTTTATCTCTACGGAACTGCTTTGTCTCCATAATTTTTGTACCCTTGGTTTACAAAGCCGATTCCTCAAATTTAAAACTACTTCAACTAGCATCTACTGCTCTTTGTGGGAGATTGTCCTATACTTCTAGCAGCCTTGTTTTGAATAAATGTTTCCTAATTTCTCTTTTGAATGGCTTGGGTCTGATTATAGATATTTCAAATCAACTAATTCAAACATGTCATGACATACCTCTGGGGCAGATGGAACTTTAACACGGACTTCCCTGACCCAGAAATACAGATACTACCACTGCACAAGATCACTGTAGCTCTGATTACAAGATTATATCACTTGCTCTAGGCTCCACCCACCAGCAGCTAGTCTGTCTCTATCTCAATCTTAAAACCATCTATCAAATGATAATTTAAATCTTACATTAATTACCAGTTAAATTGATGTAACCTCAGCTCAATCTATTCTTGAGTTCAGCTAATATTCTGGTAAATTTGTGCTGCACATGTTCCCAGGTTAATTCATCCTTTCTGACATACAGTGCCCAGAAATCTACATAGCACTTCAGCTAAGGCCTAACCGGAGGGTTTTGTATACCTGTAGCTAAAATTTCCTCTGGTGGAATTTTTGATCATTCTTTGCATCTTCAATAACATAGCGATTTGTATACTTGAAATCCTTTTGGGATTGCCGCTGTTCTAGCTTTACACCAATTAAGTAATACAAGGACACAAGAAACAGATGCAGGAGCAGACCATAAACGCTAAAATAAAGCAAAGAACTGAGGATGCTGGAGATCTGAGACAAGCACAAATAGAAATTACTGGAGAAACTCAGCAGGTCTGGCAGCATCTATGGAGAGAGATATCTAGTTAATGTTTCAAGTCCAACGTCTGAAGAAGTTCTGAAGGGTCACTGGACTCAAAATGTTAACTCTTTCTCTCTCCACAGATGCTGCCAGGCCATAAACCTTGTTGAGCTTGCTCCATCATTAATATGATCATGACTATCAAGACCTTTCAGAATTGTGCACATTTCAATGAGATTGTTTCTCATTCTTCTAGATCCCACAGAACACAGACGCAATTTGCATTGCCTCATCATTGGGCAAACACCACACTCTGGGGACAAATTTATTGAATCTTCACTGTATTACCTCCAGTGCAAGTATATCTTTGCTTAAGCGAGGAGACCAAAATTGTATAAGGTTTTACTGAGACCACATCTGGAATACTACGTGTAATTGTAGCAAGATTTTCTTATTCCTGATACTCAGATCTTTCCTTTTGATCCAAAATGGACAACCTCACAATTAAATGCAATGAAATACATCAGTAACAACCTAGTTTTACCCACTAAAATAATCAATCTCAATGCAATTTTGTGCTCCCACTTTACCAAACATGATTAACAGCAAAGCTAGATGCATAGCTCTTCATTATGACCAATGCAAAAACAATATATACATGTGCACAACTCTTGTTGTCAAACAGATTGTGCACAGTCTGCATTGAAACCCATCAAGTGTGATGGATTTGTTCACAGAATCATAGAAACATACAGCAGAAAAGGATGCTATTTGACTAACAAGATCTCTATGGATTCTTTGAAAAGAGCAGTTGTGTGTAGTCAGGCATCCCCACTTTGGCCCGTAACCCTCTAAACTTACTAATTCTCAGATAATCGTTCATCTTCCTTTTAAAATGATTTAAGAAATTACTTCCATCCCCTTTCACCAAATCAATTGTTATAATCCACTTGACCATTCTGCACGTTAGCTGTGGCACATCTTTTAAAAATACTGTTTTTCTTCAAAAACACTTCAGGCAATTTCTAAAGCAAATTTCTTCATCAGGCTATTGTAAATTTTCACTTGATCTCCCCTTTCAGAAGTTAACAATTACAATGAGCAGATTACCAGAAATTATGGGAACCCCCTGGATGTCTTCAGTCACTCAATTAGATCAACTATAGTACCATCACAGTTTACAACCTTGAAGACGTTATTAGAATTAATATATATTGACAATTTAAAGAGCTCAAAGCAGCAGGGGAACCAGAATTAGCACCATGGCAGTACAATAACAAAATAAAAAAATTCCATTAGATTAGCTTTCTCAATGTTCTGCTACAGGGTAAGAAAATAAATTTTAAACAGTTACTTTTTCCTGGCAGATTAATAGCAATATGCGCTAGACAAAGTCTTTTACTCTTAAACCCTCTTGCAGACTGCTTCACTGATGTTCAATACCTTCCTTTTCATTTGGTAAAAGTGATGAACAATGTAGACTTGAAATAAAAAATTCAAGGCAGAATCTTAAAACTTGAAACAATCAACTTCCAACAATGTGGCCAATGACGATCAACTCTTGCGCATTGTAACTACCAACTAGAGTTGCTGCTTTTCCATCTGACTGCTGCTACATTAAGTAGTAGTTTTCCCACAAATCAGTATCAGTAACAATGAAACCATATTTTTTCTCTAAACCAACACTTGATTCTATTAACTAACTCCTTGCTTCCAATTGTAGCCTGGTCCTATTCAGCCTCAAAAGTCTTGCTCAACTTTGAGTCAAGCTATTGACCTCACATCACATTTGATAACAAGATCTTCTATCTTATTCGCCACTTATGCTTCTAGCTCATTCCTCTGCCAGTGAAAGTTTTACTGATCTTTAGTAATCAGAGATTGACTCTTAATATATTTTCTTTTCGACACTGCCCAGCTCTCAAATATTACCAAGTGTAGAATTCAGGCATCAAATTTTGTACTGTGCATCCACTATCTTTGCTCAGCTTCACTGATTCCTTGTGCCTCAAGAAACTTCAAGATGTATTTTGAAATCTATAAAATGTATCTTGTGCTTCCCCAGACATAATACACCCGTTTCTCCAACTCCAGATTATTTTTCATTAATGACACCCGTACCTAGTTTTTCACATCAACTTATGAAGGGTTAATCACTTAATCAGGAGAGACGATGGCGTCGTGATAATAGGCTCGCAATCCAGAGGCCCAGGCTAATGCCTCCGGAGCCTGGATTCAAGTTCCAGCATTGAATTTAAGTTCTACCGGCTACAATCAATAAATTCAACTTGATTTCTGTCATTGAAAGTGAGAAAAATCTGGAATTAAAAGTTAATTTCACGGTTACCATTACTGGAACAATCATTATTTGTCATAAAAACTGATCTAGCTCACTAACATTCTTTAGTATTCTGACCTGGTCTGTCCCTTATGTGACTCGAGACTCAACATTAACTGCCCTCTAGCACTATTGAGGATGGACAAGAAAAGCTGTACTGGCCTTGCTTGTGACACTCACATTCCATGCAGAGATTAAAGCATTTTCCCTTCCTTTTGGATTTTCTTCCAAAACTATTTTGTCCATTTAATCTCTCGCCTTCAAAACCTAAGAAAAAACTTTAATCCCTTCCTTTAATTTTTGTTTAGCCATCTCTGCCTCACTTAAAAAAGATGCTAAAGGGAATTGACAAAGTAAACATAGAAAGGATGTTTCCTTTTGTTGGGCAATCTATAATGAGAGGTCATAATTTTAGGATTAGGTGTAGCAGATTTAAAACAGACATGCGGAGAAATTCCTTTTCTGAAAGAGAGTTGTGATCTGTTGAACTCATTACCCCAGAGTATGGTTGGTGCAAGGACAGACTGGATTTGACTTATTATTGTCACAGGTACCGAGATACAGTGAAAAATATTTCTTTGTATGCTATCCAGACAAATCATACCTTATATAATTATATCAGGGTAAAAGAACAGAATGCAGTGTATAGTGTTACAGTTACAGAGAAGACGCAGAGAAAGATCAACTCTGTACTCTCAGGAGTTTACAAGAATGATAGGGGATATAATTGAAACTTGCAAAATTCTTATTAGGATTGGGTGGCATGGTGTCTCAGTGGTTAGCACTGCTTCCGCACAATGCTAGGGACCCAGGTTCAATTCCACCCTCAGGCGACCGTGTGCACGGAGTTTGTACATTCTCCGTGTCTGCGTGGGTTTCCTCCAGGTGCTCCGGTTTCCTCCCACAGTCCAAAGATGTGCAGGTTAGGTGAATTGGCCATGCTAAATTGCCCGTAGTGTTCAGCGATGGGTCTGGGTAGGATGCGCTGAGGTTCGGTGTGGATTTGTTGGGCCGAAGGACCTGTTTCCACACTGTAGGGATTCCATGATGATAATATACGAGAGGTCCATTCACAAGCCTGGTAAGATGGGGAAGAAGCTGTCCTTCAATTTGGTACATGTTTTCAAACTTTTGTATCTTTTACCCAATGGAAGAAGGTGGAAGAATATATAAGCAGGGTGGGGGAAGTCTTTGATTATGTTGGCTTCTTTCCCGTAGCAATGGGAAGTATAGACAGAGTAAATTTGAGGAGATAGACAGATTTTTTAATTAGGAACACATTGAAGGGTTACAGGAAACGGGCAGAAAGTGGAGTTGAAGCTGAAATGAAATCAGCAATGATTGCATTGAATGGTGGAATAGGTTGAGGGACCGAAATACCTACTCCTGCTCCTAATTCTCATGTTATGTAAACTATTCCAATAAAATATTCCAATGTAAACATTATATGAACTACAAAAACTAATACTAACCTTTGTGTTTTAATTCTGACTGTCCATTCACTCAAATAAACAGCAACATCTCCTCTCAGGTAAAAAAGCTTCCAATATAAAACTAAATGGTTTCAGTTTTCCACATGTACCTATTTCTAGGTAACTTAAATTGGTCTGTGGTATGCTGAGAAGCAAGTCACTGTTTTATAAAGTTTAATTAATGTGTAGTCTGAGAAATAACACAAGAGAGAGATTTCAGAGCCTCAAAAGAAAAGGTAGGAGACAGCAGATGCCAAGCACATACTTGCATTAGATATGCTCTGTATAGAGGACAAACAACAGGCATTCCTCAAAGGGTTTATCATTGCCTGAGAAACTGGGTCAGATGCACACAGCTACAATTCCTTCAAGCCATCAACACTTAAAACGGTGTCATTGGCAACATAGTTAATAATAATATAAATGAATAGGCCTTTTAGAAGACAATGTAGACAGTTTAGCTCTGATGTAAACTCAATTCTCAAAAGATTGTTTTGTGAGGTGTGTGTGTGTGTGTGTGTGGGTGGGGGGGGGGGGGGGGCGAAGAGGACAGAGGAGCGAAGAAGGGTATAGGAAAAAAAAAGTTAATTTCATATTCAAGTAAAATCAACACAACCATTCTCTTGTTTGTTTATGTGACAGAGTGGTAAATGCTGAAAGTATATATGGTCGCATGTGAATACCTGGCCTGAGCTCTATAGCCTGACGGAACACAGTGAAGACCCTCAGCTCAATGGAGTGAGCTCTCACCAGGTCATCATAGTGCAAGGGGAACACTGACTGTCGTTTTCATTGGGAGGACCGTTTAAAGTAAAATCAAACATCAGCAGGTTGATGCCAACCGAATTACCGTCCCTTGACAAATGCTTCCTAAACACACGGACCCACTTCTTTCACAACACTCACAAATTGTGAAACTTTTCAATAAGAAATAAGGCTGGTGGCTGTCTGAACGTCAATGCTTTCCAGCCACGAAAGTGCGCAGAACGCCGGCCGCGACTTGAACAGGCACAGCTGCTTCGATCTCTAAACACCGTGTCAATGCTGAAACGTTATTCATCTCAATACTCACAACCCAACCTCATCTCAGATTCCCAATCCAGAGAAAGGAGCCAGGAACACGGCTCATTGACACTCAGTCCACCGGGGGGCTCATGAACGAAACTGCAACCTGCGCCTGCGCACCGCTCCCGGCCGCCCGAAACCGCGTCTGCGCACTGCTGCCGGCCGGCCGCCCGGAACCGCGTCTCCGCACTGCTCCCGGCCGCCCGGAACCGCGTCTGCGCACTGCTCCCGGCCGCCCGGAACCGCGTCTCCGCACTGCTGCCGGCCGCCCGGAACCGCGTCTGCGCACTGCTCCCGGCCGCCCGGAACCGCGTCT
>NC_063335.1:11818260-11841698 GCF_021869965.1 Rhincodon typus
CTGCGCACTGCTCCCGGCCGCCCGGAACCGCGTCTGCGTACTGTGTCCGGCCGTCCGGAACCCGTGCCTGCGCACTGCTCCCGGCCGCCCGGAACCGCGTCTGCGTACTGTGTCCGGCCGCCCGGAACCCGTGCCTGCGCACTGTGCCCGCGCACTGCTGCCGGCCGCCCGGAACTGCGCCTGCGCACAAAAATCTGGGCCCAGGTTTCGATCTATAATTCTTTCACGCCGCAGAAGTTCTGTAAAAACTACCTGTAAAAAAGAACTACTTCCGATTTATCAAAGCTATATTTTAAAGTAAGCGAATAACTAAATTCGGAATTGGTGCAAATGTTGTTAAGGGTCACTGGAACTGAAACGTTAACTCTTTGTTTTCTCTCCTCAGATGCTGCCAGACCTGCTGCGTTCCTCCAGCATTTTCTGTTTCTTTCTGTTTCAGGCTAATGCTCTTGGCAGTGGGCGGAATTTACATTTGGTTAATAAAACCTGCAATTAACCATTGGCCTACGGTGTGACCGTGAGGTAAACCACCACCTGGATAACAATGTCACCCTTGTCTGGCCTGGTTATGTGCAAATGCAAATCACTGTCCCCCTCTGAAAACCATCCGAGTCAAGGTCAATTAAGGAATTTCTACAATTGCTAACCTACGTGCCCTGAGAGAATAATGGAAATGAGAGGCAAGAGTAGGGTCCAAAAGAAATCGTAAAGTTAACTGGTGTAGAAGCATCTATCTTTGTACTTCTGGAAAAGGACATATGAATTAGAAGCAGGACTAGGCCTTGCTGTGCCATTTCTTACAATCATAATTGATCTGATTGTAAGCTGAGATCCCCATTCCTGCCTACACTTGAAAATCTATCATTGCCTAATAAGAACCTATCCAGCTATGCCTTAAATATATTCAAAGGCTGCTTCCACTATCCTTGGATGAAGAGAGGTACAAAGATTCAACCCTCTGCAAGGAAAATAAAACAACGGATCTTTGTTTTAAATCGGCAACATCTAATTTTTAACCTCTGATCCCTAATGCTAGATTCTCCCATAAGAGAATACATCAGCTCCATGCCGACCCTGTCAAGGCCCTCAGAATGTTGTACAGTATGTCGCAATCAAATCACTTTCTATTGCTCTAAACTCCCAACGAATACAAACCTAATCTGTCCAACCCTTCCTCATAAAACACCTTATTCCCCACCATTCCAGGTACTAGTCAAGTCATCCTTCTCTGAACTGCTTCCAACATATTTACATCCTACCTTAAATACATTGGCCAATAATATTCCATATGTGGTCTCAACATTGTCCTATACAACTGACACATCTTACATTTTATTAGTTTTCCTGCACAACGACGCCTATTTTTCCTCAGGCTGCTCAGGAAATTGGGCATGTACATAAGGACCCTCACCAACTTCTACAGATGCACCATTGAAAGCATACTGTCCAGGTGCACAATGGCCTGGTATGGCAACTGCTCTGCCCAGGACCGTAAGAAACTACAGAATGTGGTATGCACAACCCAAAACATCACAGGAGCCAACCTTCAATCCATGGACTCTATTTACATAGCTCACTGCCACGGAAAGGCTGCCAATGTCATCAAAGACCCATCGCACTGCAGTAATGATCTCCTACAACCCCTTCCATCTGGCAGAAGATACAGAAGCCTGAATACATGCACCAGCAGGTTCAGGAACAGCTTCTTCCCAGCCATCATTTGACTGATGAGTGGACTGTTTAGCCTCAAATAAAGCTAATCTTGTTAATGTTGATTTTGCCTAGTGCATGCCTTGTGCAATGTCACCTGTGTGCCTCTAAGTCTTTTTGATCTGTACATCCTTGCTTACTATGTTCTGCCTGTACTGCTAGTAAACAAAGCTTTTCACTGTACTTTGGTACACATGACAATAAATCTGGGGCAGGTGGGAACTCTATAAGATTGACAGGTTTCATCTTAGAAAGACTGGAGCTAACATCCTAATGGAGGTTCACTGGTGCTGTTGAAAAGGGTTTGAACTAGGTGGGCTAGGGAATTGTAATGAAAAAGAGAGCTCAGATTGAAGCAAAGCAAAGCTAGAGAAAGGAAGTAGAAAAATAAGAAACAAGAATGGAAGACTATCAAAACAAAGGCAAGCATCAAGTAAACTAAATAGAGAAAAAATGTTAAAAAGACTGAAATAAAAGCAGTTTATCTGAATGCAAATAGCTGTCACAAAAAGGTCAATGAATTGAATGCACAATTTGAGATAAGTAGATATAATTTAATTGCTAGGAAAAGGAGGCGTACTCACTTTAGAATTAGAATTAGCTTTATTGTCACATATACTCACATGAGTACAGTGAAAAGTTTACAAGTCGCCACTTATGGCATCATCTTAGGTACCCTTAATAAAGTGCAAGATCAGTGAATTAATGAGGGAGGATCTTTGATCGAAGGACAAAGAAACAGAATCAGTTTGTTTGAAGCTAACAAACAGAAAAGAGCCAGCAAACATTGGTGGGAATTGTTTATAGATTACAAAACTAGCACTAATACTAGGCATGCTACATTGTTAACTATAGTGCAAATGTTAGGCATGCTATCCGCAGGAAATTAGAGATGCACATAACATGGTTAAAACTATAATAATAGTCAACTTCAAATTACATATAGACAGGGTTAACCAAGGCAGCACTATTGAAGTGGAGAATGAATTCCTAGAGTGTGTACAAGATAGTTTATGGAACAGTATGTTGAAGAGCCAACTAGGCATTGTGGTTTCGTTGGATTTAGTGATGTGTATTGAGAAAGGGCCAATTAATAACTTCGCTTTAAAGAAGGCTTTGGGAAATATGAAAAATTCTGAGGGACAGGTATCCACATCCATGGTTAACTGAAAAAAAGGTCAAAGGTGATATCAAATTCAAACGCATAGAATTGTGCAAAGATGGATGACAGATCAGGAGATTGGACAGAGTATAAAAAGTAAAAGCAAAGAATTACTAAAAGGTTTGTAAGGAGGGAACAATCATAGTATGAAAGTTAACCAAAAATATAAAGAGGAAAAGTTTCTTAAGTCATCTAAGAACAAGAGTTATTGAAATAAGTGTTATTAGTACAGAAAATGAGTTAGAGAAATTAATAATGGAGAATAAAGAGAAGGCAGATGAATTAACATAGAAACGTAAAAGATAGGAGAAGGAGGAGGCTAAGTGGCCCTTCGAGCCTGCTCCACCATTCTTCACGATCATGGCTGATTGTCCAACTCAATAGGCTAATCCCGCTTTCTCCACATAATCATTGATCCCATTTGCCCCAAGTGCTATATCTAGTCACCTAATTTGCATTAGTAATCATGAGAAAGCAAACAAGCAGCATCCTGGAAATAGCTATAAATCAGGAATTCAAAGGGAGAGAAACTGAAGAAAATTATAATGGCCAGCGAAGTAGTACTGAGCAAATTGTTGAAAATGTGAGTTGACAAATACTGAGATACTGATAGATTTGATAGGTCTTGAAAGAAATAGAGTGTGAGATAGCTTTTGCATTGGTTTTAATTTTCCAAACTCACTAGATTCAGGGAAGATTTCTTTAGATTAGAAAATATCTGATGTAACTCTTTTCTTCAAAAAGGGAGGGAGACAGAAAGCAAGAAATCAGAGGCTAGTTAGCTCAATATCTGTCATAGAAAAAATTTAGAAACTATTATTAAATAAGTCGTAACAGGACACTAGGATAAATAAAGAACTACCACAGACAAACACACTGTTCAGCCCACCAAGACTGAGCTGCCACATGATGCCTTTCTAAACTAAAAACCTTTTATCTCTGTTTGGTACATATCCGTCTATTCGCTGTCTATTCATGTAACTTGACAAGATACTTCTTAAATGTTGCTATTGTATCCACCTCCACCACTTCCTATGCAGTGCATTCAGGGACCACCCTCCATGCAAAGAACTTGCCTCTCACATCTCTTTTAAATTTACTTCCTTTTACCTTAAACCTATGTCTCCCAGTAATTGACATTTCTACCTTGGGAAAAACATTCTGAGTATCCTTTCTACACATGCCTGTCATAATGTAAAATTCTATCAGGTCGCCCCTTATCCTTATCCTTCAGCATTCAAGTGAAAGCAAACCAAGTTTATCCAATCTTTCCTCATAGCTAATACCCTTCAAATTAGGCAGAATCTTGGTAAACAATTTCTCTACCCTCTTCAAAGCCTGCAAATCAAAGTTCAAGGTAATCAGGCAAAGACAGCATGGTTTTTTCAAAGGGAAATCATGTTTAGCTAATTTATTGGGAGTTACCGAATATAACACCCTACCATGTCTGTGCCAACCACAATACCATTCTACACTAATCCCATCTGCCTACACATGGGCCATAGCCTTCTATTCACTGCTTGTTTATGTGTCTGTCTAAATGCCTCTCATATTTTGCTAACATATCTGCTACCACTTTCTCTGGCGGTACATTCCAGGCACCTACTACCCGCTGTGTAAAAAACTTTCCTTGTACATCTCCTTTAATCTTTTCCCCTCTCACCTTAATCCTGGGCCCCCTGGTATTTGACATTTCCACCCTGGGAAAAAGACTCCAACTATCCACCCTACCTACGCCTCTCATAATTTTATATACTTCTATCAAGTATAGCCTCTGAAACTCAAGCCAAAACAATCCAAGTTTGTCCAATTGTCTTTATATCTAATACACTCCAATCCAGACGACATCCTGGTAAACCTCTTTTTCACCCACTTCAAAGTTCCCACATCTTTTTTATTGTGTGGTGACCAGAATTGCAAACAATACTACAAATGTGGCCTGACTAAAGTTTTATATAGCTGCAACATGACTTAATTGCTTTTTACTCAATGCCCTGACTGATGAAGCCAAGCCTATCGCACCCTTCTTCACCACCTTATCCATTTGTGTTGCTGCTTTTTTGCATCCTGAGATCCCTCTGTACATCAGTGCTCCTAAGGGTCAACTATTTGCTGTATACTTGCCTCTTGCATCTGACCTTCCAAAATGCATCACGTCACACTGTCCAGATGAAACTCCATGTTCCAGTTCTCCATCCAACTTTCCAGCTGATCTATATCAGGCTGTATCTTTTGATAATATTTCTCACTATCCACAACTCCACCAATTTTCATGTCATCCGCAAATGTATTAATGGGACTACCTACATTTTCATTCCATCAATTATACATATTGCAAACAACAGAGGTCCCAGCACTGATCATTGCGAACACCACTGGTCACAAATTTCTAGTCAGAAAAGCATCCCTCTACCAATAACCTCTGTCTTCCATGACCAAGTCAATTTGTAGCCAACTTACCAACTCACCTCAGAAAACTCAATCAAGTTTGTGAAACAACACCTACCCCATATAAAGACATGCCAGCTATTCACAAAAAGTCCATTCTTCTCCAAATACGAGTAAATCCTGTCCCTAAGAATCTTATCCAATACTTCCCCTTCCACTGATGTTAGGTTCCCCGGCCTATAATTTCCCGGATTATCCCTGTTGCCCATCTTAAACAAAGAAACAACATTGGTTATTCTCCAGTGTTCTGGTATCTCACTTGTGGCTAAAGAGGATACGAAGATCTCTGTCAAGGCCGTAGCAATTTCTTTCCTTGCCTCCTTCAGTACCCTGGGATAGATCCCATCAGATCCTGGGGACCTAAATACTTTAATGTGTTTCAAGACACCCAGACCTCCTCCTTCTTAATATTGACATTCCCTAGAATATCAATGAACCCCTCCCTAATCTTACTATCATCCATGTCTTTCTCTTTGGTGAATACTGATGTAAAGTACTCATCAAGGACCTCCCCACTTTCTCTGACTCCACACATATATTCCCTTCTTTGTCTTGAGTGGACCTGTCCTTTCCCTAGTTACCCTTTTACTTCTAACATATGTAAAAAATTCTCCTTAATCTGACTTGCCAAGGACATTTCATGGCCTCTTCTAGTCCTCTTAAATTTCTTGTTTAAGTTCGTCTGTTCTGCTTCCTTTATAATCCTCAAGGACCTTGTTTGATTTCAGTTTCCCAAACCTTATATGTGCTTTCTTTTTTCTTTTTGACTAAACTTTCATTATCTCTTGTCATCCCAGATTCCAGAATCTTGCCATCCTTATCTTTCATCCTCACCTTAAACCTCTAAACTCTGAACTGTTGATCTGCCATTTTTATGTCAATCAATTTTCTGTAATGGCTACCGCATCGTAGTCCCATGTACTAATCCAGGCTCTAAGGTTCATCCGCCTTACCTGTTATACTCCTTACATTAAAATAAATACACTTAAGACCACCAGTCCCTCTGTGTTCATTAACCTGGCCCTGCCTGTTCTTCCTATTAGACTTAATGTTGAACTTCTCTTCAATCACACCAAATGCTGACCTACTGCTGTATTGTTTCCCAACCCCCTACCACAATAGTTTAAACCCTCCCAAATGGCACTAGCAAAACTCTCTTGAAAGAGATTGGTTTCTCCTCCAGTTTAAGTGCAACCTGTCCTTCTTGTGTAGGTCCTACCTGCCTGGAAGACATCTCAGTGATCAAGATTTCTGAAGCCCTCCATCCTACTCCAGCTCCTTATCATTATCTTCCTATTTCTGGCCTCATCAGCATGTGGCACAGGGAGTAATCCCAAAATTACTTTTCACCTTTCTACCCAACTCCAGACATTCCCTTTGTAGGACTTCATTTCTCTATGGTCTATGTTGTTAGTACCAATATGAACGACAGCCTCTGGCTGCTCACCGTCTTCCATCAGAATATCCTATGTCTGCTCAGACAAATCCCTGACCCTGTCACTAGGGAGGCAACACACTATCCTGGAGTCTCACTTGCGTCTACAGGATTTCCTATCTGCCCCTGACTATAGAGTTCCCTATCATTACTGCTTGACTACATTTCAACCCTCCCTGCTGTACCAGTGCCAGTCATGGCACCACTAATCTGACTGCTGTTGTAGCTTTCCCCTGTGAGGCCACCCACCCCCTCAACAGTATCTGGAACACATGTCATTTGAGGAAGTAACTTGTGCTATGGATAAAGGGGAACCAGTGGATGTATTGTACCTAGCTTTCTGAAAAACAGCTTATTAGGTGCCACATCAAAGGTTATTGGAGAAAATAAAAGCTCAGGGTGTAGTAGGCATCATATTGGCATGGATAGAAGATTGGCTTTCTAACAGGAAGTACAGAATCATAACAAATGGGCCTTTTTCAGCCTGGCAGATGTCACAAGTGGAGTGCCACAGAGCTGGGGCCTCAACTCTTTACAATTTATATAAATGATTTGGATGAAAGGACCAAAGCTATGATAGCTAAATTTGCTGATGACACAAAGATAGTTAGGAAAGTGAGTTGTGAAGATGATAATAGCAGTCCTCAAAGGGATAAATGGGTCAAGAGAGTGGGCAAATGTCTAGAAAATGCAGTATAATGTGAGAAAGTGTGGAATTGTCCATTTTGATTAAAAGAATAAAAAAGAAGTATAATATCTAAATGGTGAGATTCTGAAGAGCTCTAAGATGCAGAGAGATCTAAGTGTCCTAGTGCATGAATTACAGAAGTTTAGTATGCCGGCACAGTCAGTAATCAGGAAAGCTAAGAGAATGTTAGGATTTATTGAGACTGGAATTGAATGCAAGAGGAGGAAAGTTATGCTTCAGTTACACAGGACATTGGTGAGACTGCATCTGGAGTATTGTGTACCGTATTGGTTACTACACTTACTGCAGAAGTTCAGAGAAGGTTTTTCAGACTGATACCTGGAATGAGCAGCTTGCTTTATGGGGAAAGGCTAGACAGACTAGGCCTGTATCTTCTGGATTTCAGAAAAGTCAAATGTGGCTTTATTGAAATCTGAGGGGCTTGACTGGGTGAATGTTGAAAGGGTATTTCCTCTTGTGGAAGAATTTAGAACTGGGGATCATAGTTTAAAGGGAGTGCCCATTTAAGACAGAAATGAGGAAACATTTTTTCTTGCTTGGGGTTGTGAGTCTTTGTAATTCCCTTCCTCAAAAAGGCAGTGGATGCAGAATTTTGAAATCTTTAGAGGTCGAGGTAGGTAGATTCTTGATTATCAAGGAGATAAGATCATAAGATACAGGAGCAGAATTAGGCCTTTCGGCCTATTGAGTCTGCTCCACCATTCGATCATGGCTGATATAATTCATAACCCCATTCTCCTACCCTCTCCCCTTAAGATGAGATGAAAGATTATTTGAGTTATGCAGGAGTGTAGCGTTAAGGTTAAAATCAGATCAGCCATGACATTATTGAATGGCGGAGCAGGTTTGAAAAGCCAAGTGGTCCACTCTTGTTCCTGGTTTGTATGTTCATAAATCATGAACACAAAAATGCTTGAATTTTACAGTGTTTGAATGTAATATAATTCATTCTGAAACTAAAGTCTTACTTCTGATCAAAGGAATCAGTGAGTGTATGAAGGGCAAGATAGCGATGATGGATTTGGAAAACACATTGAAAGATTTGATGGCAGATAGGCTAGTATGTAAATAAGTACCAGATATTTCAACAGGTATATACATTTCTTTGAGGCTAAACATCTAAAGATGAATTGACTATAGTAACAAAATAAATTAAAATTTGTTTAAAATCAAATGAATTGTCTGATAAAACTGCCAGAAGTAGTGGTAAGTCTGAGGATGGGAAACATTTTGGAAACAATTTAGAAGAACTTTCTGAAGAAGTGTCCCTGGACCCAAAACGTTACCTCTGTTTTCTCTCCACAGATGCTGCCAAACCTGTTGAGTTTTTCCAGCAATTTGTCAGCAATTTCTGTTTCTGTTATGATTTCCAGCATCCGTAATTCTTTCTTTTTGTTTCGAGTGTGTAGGATTGGAGTGACTAATTTCTGTTAGTGACAACATGGCAGATTAAATATAATGAGAACAAATGTGAAGTTATTCAGTTTGGTACAGAAAAAAAACAGGAAGGCAAAATATTTTTAAAAATTTTTTTGGAATTAGAAGAGTCAAAAGTGATCTGGATGTCCTTGTCCATAAGTCCCTAAAAGGTAGCATGTAGGTACAGCAAACAATTAGGAAGGCGAAGGGAATTTTGGCATTTATTTTAATGGGGTTTGAATGCAGAAATAAATATATCATACTGCAGTTGTTTAGAGCCTTCATGAGTCTGCATTTGATGTGTTATGTATAGATTTCCTATTATTACCTAAAGAAAGATACTTAGCATGGAAGGAGTTCAATGGAGGTCCACCAAATGAATCCCTGGGAGGTCAGGATTGAGGAAACTGCATCTGTGTAGCCTAGAGTTTCAAAGAATGAGAGGGGATCTCATTTTAACTAATAAAATATTTGCAGGACATGACAGCGTGGATGTAGATAGGATTTTTCTCCTGGCTCATGAGTCTAAAATCAGAGGATGTAATCTCATGATAAGGGGTAAGGCCAGTTAAAACGGAGATTAGGTGAAATTTCTTCACCAGTGTCTTTGGTGAATGTTTGGAATTCTCTATCCCAGAGAGCTGTGGAGCTCAATAATTGAGCAGGTTCAAGACAGGAAGTGTGGGAAAGAAGCATTGAGGTAAAAGATCAGCTCGATCTAACTGAACGCTGTGCCTTTGTTTCTTTATTCAAAAGAGGGTGATGATGAAGTCATTATAGTTGAGAAGGAGTGTGACTTATATTGGATGTCATAAACATAGGGAGGGAGGAATATATTACGGGGTTTAGTATCCTTGAACGTGAATAAACACCAGGGCCAGACTATTAAAATAAAGCAGAGAGGACCATTATTTTCACTGGATTCCAGAGGATTGGAGGATGACTAATATTTTACTTTTGTTTAAAAACGGAGTGAGAGATGGACTGAAAAGTTACACCCCAGCAACCTAACCTCAGTAGTGGACAAGTTACTGGAATCAACTCTGAGAGACAGGATATACCGTCACTTATAAAGCCATGGGGGAATCAAGACAGTTCAGTCTGAATTTGTTAAGGGAAAATAATAAGAACATAAGAACTAGGAGCAGGAGTAGGCCATCTGGCCCCTCGAGCCTGCCCCGCCATTTAATAAGATCATGGCTGATCTTTTTGAGACTCAGCTCCACGTACCCGCCCACTCACCATAACCCTTAATTCCTTTACTTTTCAAAAATTTATCTAGCCTTGCCTTAAACACATTCAGTGAGGTAGCTTCAACCGCTTCACTGGGCAGGGAATTCCACAGATTCACAACCCTTTGGGTGAAGAAGTTCCTCCTGATCTCAGTCCTGCATCTGCTTCCCTTTATTTTGAGGCGATGCCCTCTAGTCCTCGTTTCATCTGCTAGCGGAAACAACCTCCCTGCCTCCACTTTACCTATTCCCTTCATAATCTTATATGTTTCTATAAGATCTCCCCTCATTCTTCTGAATTCCAATGAGTATAATCCCAGTCTACTCAGTATATCCTCATAATCCAACCCTCTCAACTCTGGAATCAACCGAGTGAATCTCCTCTGCACCCCCTCCAGTGCTAGTATATCTCTTCTCATGTAAGGAGACCAAAACTGCACACAGTACTCCAGGTGTGGCCTCACCAGGACCCTATACAGCTGCAGCATAGCCTCCCTGTTTTTAAACTCCATCCCTCGAGCAATGGCAGACAAAATTCCATTTGCCTTTTTAGTCACCTGCTGCACCTGCAATCCCACCTTCAGCGATTCATGCACAAGGACACCCAAGTCCCTCTGCACAGCAGCGTGCTGCAATTTTTTACCATTTAAAACATAGTCCATTTTGCTGTTATTCCTACCAAAATGGATGACCTCATACTTATCAACATTGTACTCCAATCTGCCAGACCTTTGCCCACTCACTTGGACTATCTATATCCCTCTGCAGACTTTCAGTGTCTTCTGCACACTTTGCTCTACCACTCACCTTAGTGTCATCTGCAAATTTTGACACACCACACTTCGTCCCCAACTCCAAATCATCTATGTAAATTGTAAACAATTGAGGTCCCAAAACTGATCCCTGAGGCACACCACTAGTACTGACTGCCAACCAGAAAAACACCCATTTACCCCTACTCTTTGCTTTCTACTGGTCAACCAATCCTCTATCCATGCCAATACATTACCTGTAATACCATGCAACTTTATCTTATGTAGCAGCCTTTGGTGTGGCACCTTGTCAAATGCCTTCTGGAAATTCAGATACACCACATCCACAGGTTCCCCATTGTCCACCATGCAAATAATGTCCTCAAAGAATTCCACCAAATTAGTTAAACATGACCTACCCTTCATGAACCCATGCTGGGTGTTCCCAATGGGACAACTTATATCCAGGTATCTTGCTATTTCTTCCTTAATGATAGATTCAAGCATTTTCCCCACTACCGAAGTTAAGCTAACTGGCCTATAGTTACCTGTTTTTTGTCTACTTCCTTTTTTAAACAGTGGCATCACATTGGCTGTTTTCCAATCTGCGGGAACTACCCCAGAGTCCAGTGAATTTTGGTAAATAATTACTAGTGCATTTGCTATTTCCCCCATCACCTCTTTTAGTACCCTGGGATGCATTTCATCAGGGCCAGGAGACTTGTCTACCTTTAGCCCCATTAGCTTGCCCAGCATTGCCTCCTTAGTGACAATGATAGTTTCTAGGTCCTCACCTGCTATAACCTTCTTGCCATTAGTTTTTGGCATGTTATTTGTGTCTTCCACTGTGAAGACCAACACAAAGTAACTGTTTAATGTCTCGGCTATTTCCTCACTCCCAGTTATTAAATTGGCCTTCTCATCCTCTAAAGGACCAATGTTTACCTTCGCCACTCTTTTACGATTTACATATTTATAGAAACTTTTGCTGCCTGTTTTTATATTCTGAGCTAGTTTACTCTCATAATCTATCTTACTTTTCTTTATAACTTTTTTGTGGCTTTCTGTTGGCCTTTAAAGATTTCCCAGTCTACTCTTTGCTTTTTTGTTTGTGTTTTTTTTTCAATCTGATACTTTCCTTTATTTCCTTAGACATCCATGGCTGGCTCTCTCTTTTCCTACAGTTCTTCCTTATCACTGGAATATACTTCTGCTGAGCACTGTGAAAAATTGTTTTGAAAGTCCTCCACTGTTCCTCAATTGACCCACCATAAAGTTCTTGCTCCCATTCTACCTTAGCTAACTCCTCCCTTATTCCTTCATAGTCTCCTTTGTTTAAGCACAGGACATAGGTACTGGTTGTAACGTTCTCACGCTCCATCTGTATTTTAAATTCGACCATACTGTGATCGCTCCTTCCGAGAGGATCCCTAACTGTGAGATCATTAATTATTCCTGTCTCATTACATTTGGCTAGATCTAGATCACAAGATTTCACTCTGGGATTGGGTGGGTAGTGGTGGTGGTAGTGGAGCTGTGGGGAGAGTCTGTAGGATGAAGTTTGACCCATCAAATCTGGAAGCAAATGCTAAGAAGACACAGGAGCACCTGAATGCCAAGTAAGTTGGTTAGAAGGCTTACCTCAATTCTCCGTGACTTTGTCATAGTTTATTTTTAGAAGATTTTAGACCATCCCAGATCCTGTCACTGATCAATGCCCTTCATATTCCCATGCCAAATCAATACCAATTCATGCCCTCTACATACCACTCATGTTTTCTTGCAACTCCATACCAGCTTACAGCTCAATGCCAACTCACCCGGTACCCACTGTTGACAGGCTTCAGGAGTTACGTAGAGATGAAAAAATGAAAACTCTGGAAATCTAATACAGATCTCACTAAACAGACAATAAAGAAAAGTAACTCACATTAAATCGTTAAAGATTTAAATCTACTCAAGGGGTAAATCTCTGAGAAAATTAAAAAAAACTTGTCTGCGTACCCATAAACCTTTTACAGACTTTTAACTTGTCAACCAAACTGACACTTTGGAGATAATTGATAGTTTTTGTAGCTCAGCCAAACACTGGTAATGAATAGAGACAAAAAAAACCTGCAGATGCTGCAATCCAAGGCAGACAAACAGTAGGCTGGAAGAACACAGCAAACCAGGCAGCGTCTGCAGGAAAGGAACGGTCAACATTTCAGCTATTACCCTTCTTCAGGACTGGATGTGGGGGTAGGGGGAGCTGCAGATAAAGAGTTCGGGGGAGGGGGGGTAGCGGAACGATGGTGATAGGTCGGCAAGGCTCATAGGTACTACCTGGTTGGTCGATGGGTGGGATGATTCTGGTTGGTAGCTGGAAGGGAGAGTCAGTAGGTGGAATGGAAGGGAGGAGTTGAGGCTGGAAAGGGAGCTGGGGGATGGGTGGGAAAGTTATTTGAAATTAGAGAACTCAATGTTGAGTCCTCTGGGCTATAGGGTGACCAGGTGGAAGATAAGGTGTTGTTCCTCAAATTTGCATACTGAGTCACTGTGACACTGGAGGAAGCCAAGGACGGACACGTTGGAGGGGGAGTGGGGGGGGGGGGGGAGAGTGTGGTGGGTGGGGTGAGTTGAAATGAGTGGTGACTGGGAGGTTGGGCTGGTCATTATAGGCCAGATGAAGATGCTCCATGAAATGGTCACCTAGTTTATGTTTGCTCTCACCGATGTAGAGATGACTACATCAGGAGCACCGGGTGCAATAGACTAGGGTTGGAAGAGATGCAGGTGAAACTCTGTCTCACTTGGAAGGGCTATTTAGGGCCCTGGATGGAGGTGAGGGAGACGGTGTGTGAGCAGGTGTTCCATCTTTTATGGTTACAGGGGAAGGTACTGGGCGGGTTGGAGTGGTTGGTGGGGAGTGTAGCATGAACGAAGGAATAACAAAGGGAATGGTCCTTGTGGAAGGCTGGAAGGGGTGGGGAGTGGAAGATGTTCCGGAAGGTGGAGTCTAATTGGAGTTGGCGGAAGTGTTTAAGGATGATACGTTGGATGCGGAGGCCAGTGGGATGGAAAGTAAGGACATGGGGTTCCTATCTTTATTATGATTGGGGGGGGAGCGGGATGATGGTTAAGAGCTGTGGAGCGGGGAATGGAGGAGGCGCAGTGGAGGGCTGTCTGGATGACAGGGGGGAAAAGAACATTGTTTGAAAAAGGAGGACATCCGGGATGCATGCGAGTGGAATGTCTCCTCGTCGGAGTGAATGCGACGGAGATTCAGGAATTGGGAAAATGGGTGTGTTTTTGCAGGATACAAGGTGGGAGGAGGTGTAGTTTTTTTCCATACATTTGTGGGATGTGGGCGTCGCTGGCTGGTCAGTGTTTCTTGCCCATCCCTAGTTGCCCTTGAGAAGGTGGTGGTGAGCTGCCTCCTTGGTCTAAGTAGCTATGGGAGTGTGTGGGTTTATTGTAAATGGCAGTCTGTAAACTGTCACCAGAAATGGAAATGGAGAGGTCAAAAAGGGGAGGGAGCTGTCTGAGATAGACCAAGTGAATTTGAGGGCGGGATAGAAGTTGTTAACGAAGTTGATGAACTGCTCCAGTTCAGCCTGGGTGCAGGATGCAGCACCGATGGAGTCATTGATGTAACAGTAGAAGAGTTGGGGAACGGTACCAGTGTACGTACTGAAGAGGGACTGTTCGACATAACCGACAAACAAGCAGGCGTAGCTGGGGCCCATGAGAGTGCCCATGGCAACCCCCTGGATTTGGAGAAAGTGAGAAGAATTGAAGGAAAAGTGAGTGAGGGTGAGGACTAGTTCAGCAAGGCAGAGGTGTGTGTTGGTGGGGGGAGGACTGGATGGATCCTTTGGAGAGGAAATAACTGAGGCCCTGTAGGCCATCAATGTGGGGTATGGATGCATATAGGGACTGCACGTCCATGGTAAGGATGAAGCACTGGGGGCCAGGGAACTGGAAATTTCTGAAGAGATGGAGAGCGTGGTTTGTATCCCGGATGTAAGTAGGGTGTGCCTGGACCAAGGGGGAGATAATGGAGTCGAGGTAGGAAGAGATGAGTTCGGTGGGGCTGGAGCATGCGGAGATGATGGGTCAGCTGGGGTAGTTGGGCTTGTGGATCATGGGGAGCAGGTAGAACGAAGCAGTACAGGGCTGGGGGACTATAAGGCTGGGGCTGGTAGAGGGGAGGTTACCGGAAGCAATGAGACAATGGACAGTGTGGGAGATGATGGCTTGATAGGCCATGATGGGGTCGTGGTCAAGGGGCAGGTAGGACATTGTGTCGGAGAGTTGGTGTTCAGCCTGTGTGTGTAGAGGTCCATCCTCCAGACTACCACCTCCCTGCCTTTGTCGGTGGGTTTGATAGTGAAACAGGGATTGGTGTGGACAGAGTGGAGTGCTGCACATTCGGAGGGGGAGAGTTTGAAGTGGGTGGGGGTGGGTTGGAGAAATTGGGGTGGTCAATGCCGCGTTGGCAGTTAGCAATGTAGAGGTCCAGGGTGGGTAAGAGGCTATAAGGACGTGTCCAAGAGGAGGAGGAAGGTTGGAGGTGGGAGAAGGGGTTCCCGGTGGGTGGTTGGATGTCTTTATTGAAGAAGAAGGCACGAAGGTGGAGGTGGGGGAAGAGGGGTTCCACGTTGTGGCCGGCACGAAAAGCATTGAGGTGGGTGCGGAGGGGCACAAATGTGAGCCCTTTACTGAGGACAGACCGCTAATTAGGATATTTCAACAAAAAAATTCTATTGAAACTGCTGTAACAGATGCCATACCAAGTGTCATTTCAAAAAGTGCAGCAGAGATATTTTTGTTTCAATAATTGCTCACAATTACAGCTAGCTTTTTCTCTTTAAAGTACAGTAGATTTTAAAAACTTCAGGCAGTTAAATAGACCTTATCCACCCTTCAAGGCTATGCATATGTGCTTCATACTTTTTTGGCTTCCATGTTATCTATTAAGGTCCTTGCAACAGGAATATTGAGGCCTGTTTGAACTCAGAGCTAAGTTCAATTGGCCTTGCTCAGTTTAGCTTGCTGTGCTGAGTGAGACACATCACTATCACTTTTCGCTACAGACAAAACTGAGATCTGTCAGAAATGGGGACAGGACTTTGGCATCCACAATCACTCCCCCAGAACATTTTTTTAAAAGATTCACGGGGTATTTCTACTTCTGTAAAAATCTGCTTGCACAGTCTCGTTGTGATAGCTCAGACTGTGATGCAGCAATACATTCAACCTGGAGATGGCATCAAAGAACAGCTGACAAACAAAAACCAAAAGAACTGTGGAATCATGTGAACCGGAACAAAAACAAAGTTGCTGGAAAAACTCAGCAGGTCCTACCTTGACTCAGTGTTCTCCCCCCTAGTCCAATCCCTACCCACGTACATCCATGATTCATCAGATGCCTTAAGCTGGTTTCAGAACTTCCAGTTTACCGGCTCCAGCCACCTCCTCTTTACCATGGACGCATCCATTACCTTTACACATCTATTCCCCACCAGGAGGGTCTTAGGGCTCTCCGCTTCTTCCTGGAGCAAGGACCTGAACCATCACCACCCTTGTCCGCTTGGCCAATCTTGTCCTCACCCTCAAGAACTTCTCTTTCAACTCCTCTCATTTTCTTCAGGTAAGAGGGGTTGCCATGGGTACCCGCATGGGCCCTAGTTATCCTGTCTCTTCATGGGGTACGTGAAACATTCCTTGTTCCAGTCCTATTCCGGTCCCCACCCACAAATCTTTCTCCGATACATCTATGATATCATCGGTGCTGCTTCCCTCTCTCGTCTGGAATTGGAAAACTTCATCAATTTCACCTCCAATTTCCACCCTGCCCTCACTTTCACCTGGTTTATCTCTGACTCCTCCCTTCCCTTCCTCACATTTCTGTTTCCATTTCTGGGGATAGACTGGCCACTAATATCCATTACAAACCCACTGACTCCCACAGCTACCTGGACTATACATCCTCACACCCCACTTCCTGTAAAGACTCCATCCTATTCTCTCAGTTCCTCCGCCTCCATCACATATGTTCAGATGAGGCCAACTTTGACAAGGGAGCCTCCGCAACGTCCACCTTCTTCCTCAACTGAGGACTCCCCAGCTCCATTGTCGACAGGGCCCTCAACGAGGTCTGACCCATCTTCCGCACTTCCGCCCTCACCCCTTCTCTTCCCTTCCACAACAGCGATAGGGTTCCCCTTATGCTCACCTACCATCCCGTCACCATCCACATCCAGAAGATCATCAGACGCCATTTCCACCACCTCCAGCAAGACGCCACCATCAGACACGTATTCCCCTCTCCTTCCTTGTCTGCATTCTGCAGGGACCGTTCCCTCCAGGACACGCTGGTCCACGCTTCCTTCACCCCTAACATCCCCCCACAGCCGTACGTCACCTTCCCCTGTAACCGGCGAAGGTGCAACACCTGCCCATTTACCTCCTCCCTCCTCAGCATCCAAGGGCCCAAACATACCTTCCAGGTGAAGCAACACTTCACCTGCACTTCCCAGAATCTAGTCTACTGTATTCGCTGCTCACAAAGTGGTCTCCTCTACTTTGGGGAAATGAAGCGTAGACTTGGCGACTGCTTTGCAGAACATCTAAGTTCTGCTCGCAAAAAAGACCCTGAACTACCTGTTGCCTGCCACTCTAACGCACCACCCTGCTCCCTGGCCAACATCTCTGTCTCTGGCTTGCTGCAGTGTTCCAGCGAAGTCCAATGCAAGCTGGAGGAACAACACAGCATTTTCTGCTTGGGGACCCTACAGCCCTCTGGACTCAATATTGAGTTCAATAATTTTGGGGCCTATACTCTCCCATGTCCCAGCCCCCCACCCCACACACCAGGCCTTGTTACCACATAGCCTGCCAGTACACCCCCGCTGTTGTTAGTCACTAACAGTCCCCATTAACAACTATTCACCCTCCCAGCCTGATCGTTAGCAACTCCTTTGTCTGTCCAACTGTCTTTCTCTCTCTTCGGGCTCTGTCCTATTGTTTACTCCCTACCCCACCCACCTCCTTATTTTCTGCATATAAACTGATGTTTTCCCAGCCATCATCAGTTCTGAGGAAGGGTCACCGGACCCGAAACGTTAACTCTGTTTTCTCCTTCACAGATGCTGCCAGACCTGCTGAGCTTTTCCAGCAACTTTGTTTTTGAGCTGACAAACAAAGGCTATTTAAAAAAAAGCTTAATTATCTATCAAGCTAAGTTTGCAGTATATTTGATTTTAATAATAATATCAAATGCAAGATTAGGATGATGGTACTTACAGTTTTTTTTCCTCTAGTAAGTTATTAGAATAAGAATATACTGCTACTTGCAACATATTTGATTCTGACTTGAGTTTTTGACAGTGCATGTGTGTCATCAGTGACACCACTTATTTCCATCTCCATAGCGTAGTCCAGTTCAGCTAATCAACCACTGAAACCTTCATCCATAACTTCATTACTTCTGCCTGCTCACTCACTTGGGACACCTCACCACTCGCCCACCCCCCAAACTTGTACTAACATTAGCACTAACAGCTAGGCCACTCAATTAATCTTGTTCAATCCCACCCTTTCCTTCCAGGAGTAAGCAGCCCACAACAGGACAGAGATAGCAAAGTCATGCGATGGGGCAGTCAACATTCAGCTCTTGCCACCTACAAAGGAGAGAAACTGACCCTGACTGCTCTGAGCAGTCATTTGACCATGCCAACTTTGGACTGGTATCAGATGTTTGCCAGGGCCCACTTATTGAAGGGTGTCTCTCTTGACTTGACTGAGGATATTACACTTAGACTTTGAGGCATGGTCATAGGCAACTGGCAATGGGTAATAAGTGCTGGTTCACCAGCAATGTCTACATCTGATGAATGAATCATAATGAGAGTTGTTAGAACCACATGCAGTGTGTTTGCCACGTACGCTCCCAGCACTAGGTGTAGGTGTGAGATTACTATAACACAGTGCTGTATAATAAGATGTCCATAATTGATGACTTCTGACAGCCATGAAAAGCTTGCTGATTTGTGTCAGAAGTACTATGTGCCTGTTAGTTATGGCTGAGGGGGAAAGTCAAGGGCAGGCAAGGCAGTGAGCATCCAAATAGGCGCTAGGTGAGTGATCACTAAGAAAGCAAGTAAGAGTTCTGAGATGCTGGCAGGTCTAATCTATGAGCTAGGTGCTCATTCCTAAGTACAAAGCGTCCTTGCAGCAGCATTCCAATAATAGTTGCTTGTGTGCTCTAAGGTGCTGCATTTAAGTGCAGAAGCATATTGTAAGAAGATCGGAGATGTGCCATGACGGTGCAGAGATGCTGGCATGTATCAGATGACTGTATCAGTATCTGTGGACATGAGGTACATATGGATGATGCTGGTAGAGTAGATGTTGGTGTTAGGAGTACAAGATGGAGATTGGCAGGAGCAAATGGCGAGCTGCACTCACTGTTCTCCCTTTCATATTGCGAATGGTCAGCATCTAGTTTCTGTCTGACAAGTAGTAGAATAGAAAAGTCTATATTAAGGAGGCAAGATGAAGTAATAATGAGATGTTAATGCATGCATATGCACACGAATAGGCCTCTTTCCACTCACTAGCGAGAATCATGCTGACCATTCAACACTTGGTTAGGAACTGGGACTTGTTTCAACACTGTGAAGCTCCATGCTGGCTATATCACCTGATTTTCCCAACTTTTTCGCCTTGGCTTACATTATTCAGGGGCTGTGAAGATGCTGTCCTTAACATTTGCTACTTGGCTACTCTTTGTGTTGGTTTGTCAGGCGAAAGGATAAAGTGTATAAAATGCATAAGGTCCGCTGCTCTCTTGTGATAAGGTTGTCCTTCTCTCAGGATTTGTCAGTGATTCTTCCTAATTTCTGCATCCAGCAGAATCTGAATAGCTGTTACTGAAGTCTAATCTTCTTCGGACTGTAATAAATCTGAGAAACACTAATCAATAATCCCAACAATAATTCTGTCACTTATCAACTCTGATTTCAAAGCTCCACAGTTTTGCACTAATCCGTAGAGGTCATTAATAGAATCATCTATGGATTCCTCTGGATACTGAACTTTTCTGTTAAATCTTACTCTTTCAAGAATTTTATTTGTTACCAGATTAAAGTAGATGTCAAAAACTTGTAGAACTTCTACACAAAGATCTGTGCCTTTATTTATCATCGGCAGTGGATCTTATTGAATGCAATGTTGTATTTACCTGTTCAGTTTATGACTTAGTATTTAATAATTAGTGAAGTTAGATCACGTGGGTTTCAGAGTGAGTTTGCCAATTGGATACAAAATTGGCTAAATGGCAGAGTGTGGTGGAAGGTTGTTTTTTTGGACTGGTATTCCACGGGGATCAGTGCTGGGTCTACGTATGTTTGACTTTTATATAAATGATTTCGATGTGAATATAGTTGTGAATATAGGAGGCAAAGTCAGTGAGTTTACAGGTGACACCAAAATTGATGGTACAGTGGACAGTTAAGAAGGTTATGTACGATTACAAGATCTTGATCAATTAGGTCAACGGGCTGAGGAGTGCCAGATGGAGTTTAATTTGGATAAATGCGAGGTATTGCATTTTGGTAAAACAAGCAAGGGTAGTCCTTACACAATTACAAGTAGGGCCTTGGGTAGTGTTGTAGAACAGAGATCTAGGGGTTCAGGTACGTAATTCTTTGAAGTTTGCGTCACATATAGATAAGGTGGTTAAGAAAGCATTTAGCACGTTTGCCTTTATTGCTCAGACATTTGAATATAGGAGTTGGGACATTACGTTGAGGTTGTATAAGACGTTGATGAGGCCTATTCTGGAGTACTGTGTCCAGTTCTGGTGGCCCTGTTATAAGAAGAATATTATTAAGCTGGAGAAGGTTCAAAAGAGATTTACCAGAATGTTGCCAGGACTGGAAGGTTTGAGTTATAAGGAAAGGCTGGATAGGCTGGGACTTTGTTCACTGGAGCGTAGGACGTTGACTGATGACCTTACAGAGGTTTATAAAATCATGAGGGGTATAGATAAAGTGAATGACAGGTGTCTTTCCCTATGGTGGGGAATTTGAAGATCAGGGGTCATATTTTTAAGGTGAGTGGAGAAAGATTTGAAAAGGACACGAAAGGTAACTTTTTTACAGAGAGTGGTTTGTAGGTGGAATGAACTTCCAGAGGAAAGGAATGATGTAGGTACAGTTACAACAGTTAAAAGGCATTTGGATAAGTACATGAATAGGAACCATTTGGAGGCATATGGGCTAGGTCCAAGCAGGTGGGACAAGTTTAGTTTGGGATTATGGTTGGCATAGACTGGTTAGACTGAAGGGTCTGCTTCCATGCTGTAAAACTCTATGACTCCATGACTGTACGTTGCAAGCAATTCTACATCTGAAAAACCCATTTCTCCAATAAGTATAATTTTGTGATCTATTTCATGCATTTTTAATAGATCTTGCAGGTAATATTATTTCTCCTGCCATGTCTTATTAATGGGATTACTTTTCCTACTTTCAATGTTTTAAATTCTGCAGCATTTCGACAAGCTGAAACTGCTTTCCCATAAAGACTTTTACTTTTAAAACAAGTACTTCTTTTATTTAAACTATATTTTAAACGATATCATATAGCAATTCTGTAGTTCTTTGCTTCTTGTGAAGCTTTTAACTATATATTAATACTGTATGACTGTACTCCTTACTTGGCTATTTCCCTTCCTTTTCAATGAGAATGGAAGTTTCCAACCTGCTGCAGACAACATATTACAAAGGGCCTATATAATTTACAATGGCAGAGGAACAATCACTAGTGAATCTTAACATTGAGAAAGTGTTGTTTATTGCATGACAGCAATGAGGTACACATTATATTATCTAGTCAGACCCTGTTCCTAAGATTATTGGAAGACATAGATAACACATCTGTCTCCTTCAAGGTCTATTGTTATTCTGCTTATTTGCCCATCCAAAATTGTATGACATAATTAGATTGGCTGGAGCTCAATCTCAATGCAGACCCACTTCTTGCATAACTATCTGGCTGTGTTGAGTTGAATTCCTCGGTTAGATATCCGCATTAAATTTGAGTGTCACTTGTATATATGATTAACTGCCTTCAAGACAAACAAAGCTACGTTATTATTTACCAATCTGTGCATATGATTAGTGAATTTGCTTGAAGAAAGCAATAAAAGCAAATGTGGGCATATGTGGAATAACAGATGAGGTGGAAGTTGGCTTTGAAGAATTGAGAGCTCTTGGTGAACTAACGATTGCAGAAGGCAAGAGCATCATTATACGGATGCAATACTCTCTGCCTCATCTGTCTGCCTGTCAAACACGAAGTAGCATTGGGTAGTTTCGGCATTGTAGAGAATAATTACTACATCTACAAGTCAAGTCAGTAGACTGACTGTACCTTCCAGAGGCTTGAAGGCAAGCATAGGTAGGGAGTGGATGAGAAAGGAAGACACCATGTTGCAGGAGTGTGAAGTAGATCACTGGGGCATGTTCTCACTTTCAACAGTATTTTTCTATGCATACTGTAAAAATTAGGGTACTTTAAGCTACATGTCTGGAGCTTCTTTTATTACGACCAAGACAGGAAAATAAGTAGGAGGGGGTGAATTTTTTTCTTTATTGGGATGAGGGAGTCGCAGGCCGGGCAGCATTTATTGCCCGTCCCTAATTGCCCAGAGGGCAGTTAAGAGTCCACCACATTGCTGTGGGTCTCGAGTCACATGTAGGCCAGACCAGGTAAGGATGGCAGTTTCCTTCCCTAAAGGATATTACTGAACCAGATGGGTTTTTTCCGACAATCGGCAATAGATTCATGGTCATCATTAGATTCTTAATTCCAGATGGTTTTATTGAATTCAAATTCCACCATCTAACATGGGGGGAGTTCGAACCCGGGTCCCCAAAATGTTATCTGGGTCTCTGGATTAACAGTGCAGCGATAATACCACTAGGCCATCGCCTCCCCATTTAGGTATTGGGAGCTAACAAGATGAGGGTGAAGCCTCTGGACAGATGTGTTTGAGTCATTGGAAATAAACAATTAGACGTTTCAGCTTGCATCTTCGATGCATGTATTAAAACAAACATAAAAACTCACTTCCATACTGCATAACCCAACCTGCCTCAGAAGAACTACCCCAGATGTGGCAATAAACAAACATCAAGTGTGCAGCAAACACAAAGTGTTGTATTCCACATGTTTACAACTTAATACTGATTGCTGGGATCCTATCAAGTTAATATACAACAACTGGAATTGGACAATATTCTGAAAGTTATCTTGATTCACTGCCATCAGATCACAACTCCAACCAAGCAATGCCACTATCACCAGCATAGAACAGAATATCCTCCACTGTCACATGTACTCCAGTACAAAAGTGCAGGAGCACAGTGACAAGTTTTACAATGTCGCCCCTAAAGGCACCATCTCAGGTTCAAGCACCACCCAGGACTGCTCCCCCTGCACCAGCACCTACCCAGGACTGCTCCCCCCGCACCAGCACCCACCCAGGACTGCTCCCCCCACACCAGCACCCACCCAG
>NC_063335.1:11856698-11928716 GCF_021869965.1 Rhincodon typus
ACGTTTCGGGTCTAGACCCGAAACGTCAGCTTTCCTGCTCCTCTGATGCTGCTTGGCCTGCTGTGTTCATCCAGCTCTACACCTTGTTGTCTCTGATTCTCCAGCATTGGCAGTTCCTACTATCTCTATTAATGGTATTGATCTCATATTTGCTACTAACTACTAATAAGTATAGCTAAGCAAGCAAGTATAACTAATATCAGTATTGCTAAGTGAATGAAGCCAGAAAATTGTATTTAGTGCTATTTCTTTACTGACCTGTAACAACATGAGCTGAAATAACAACCTGGCTCAAAGTAAGAGCCCAGAGATGAAGGCTGTGCACTGTTTTCACTCCATTAACTGCAAGAATCTTTTCCCTCACTGCAATATACTTCAGTCCAGCAGGTGCACCTTGATGATAAAATAAATAACATTAAATAAAATACTAGTAATGTTCTACATATTTTAAACATTGCTAAAATGAGACTAGAAATTGAAGCTTTTTTTGTCTTGCACTAATCAGAACAAGAAAAAGTGCAAAAAAACCTGCATTTGTGGGAGCTGAAGTTCATATATAAATACTCAGGACCCTGTTTTATGTAGGCAAAATGAATTTGTATATCCATTGTTACTTTTTTTTCAAAAAAAAAGGGGTCAGAGAGACAGGTCAACTCTGCTGCACCCATACGACAGCACACTGATCAGAACCTACTTGTCTGGTCTGAGAATTAAGATTGACAGTTAACTGTTGTGCCATGGCAATTAGGCCCAATTGACCAGCACCTCTTCTCATTCTGTATAAAATGGTGTCTTTTTTTCAAGTCTGTTTCTTATGTCCTAGTTCTGATAAGTGCAAGATGAAAAGATTCTCGTCTCTCTTTAGCAATGTTTAAGTCTGCATTGCCAAGAAATTTCCCATATATTTCACATTATATCCATATTTACACATACAAACCCATATTGGTATCTATTCTAGGTGCTTTCATGATGACTGTAATAGGTGAAAACATCCACCTGCCCAAGACTAAAATGCCCGACATTGTGCACTTTATCATACCCATTTGTTTATTACTATGTTCCATCCACAAAACAGAATTCTTGACCCAAGCACAGAACTTCAGATTGTTTGTATGGTTTGACAGTGAAAAAATGCACTGACATTTACCAAGCAATGGTATGCTCTTTGCCATCCCATTTGACTTTCTCTCAAATTCAGTGAGTCTGTCATTGTCAAATCTGTACTTTCCATGCTATCACAGATCCTCTTTTGTTTTTATTTTAATCATACCCTTTCCTGAAATTTGTACTTCCTTAAAACCTATTATAGCTCTAACTACTTACAGTTTTTATGAAAATGGGCTGGGACTCTAACAAAGGTGACAGAGAATCAAGAAACAAACAGGAACAGAAATTGTTGGAGAAACTCAGCAGGTTTGGCAACATCTTTGTTTTCTCTTCAGAGTTAACATTTTGAATCCAGTGACCTATCTTCAGAACTCAGAAGGGTCTGAGGGCTCTGAAGAAAGATCATTGGACTTGAAACATTAACTCTTTTCTCTCTACAGATGCTGCCGGACCTGCTGACTTTTTCTAACAATTTTTGTTTTTGTTTGTTTCAGGTCTCCTGCATCCACGGTTCCTTGTTTATTATAATGAGGAATTAGGTGTCGTCCCTCAATTCGAGGATGACATGTACTTGGTGCGGTGAATTTAGGCTCAAAACGTTAACTCATTTTTTTCTGCCCACAGATGCTGCCAAACTTGCTGTTTTCTCCAGCACTTTCTCTCTGTTGGTGAGTTTCTGTCATAGGTTTTCATGTGACTGAGCAGCTGACTGTCGTTTCACATCTTTGGACACATGGGCAGGACATCCCTTAAAATACCAAGATTGGAGACAAACACCAGCCCTGCCCCACTCCCCACCCCTCACTCCCCACACCCCCGCACCCCATGCTCTGAAACTTGCCTGGTTGGCCATCTTCCCCAGCCGCACACATTGCAATGGAGGCAGAATGAGGTCCTTAAATGGCTAGAATTTATTTACCTAAGGGCCTCAGTAGGATGAAAGGTAAATTAACTGCTTGATGTCTTTCCCAGCCCCTACACAAGGGACAGGATGGGCTGTGAAGGAAGACAGTGAGCTTGCTTGCCCTTTTATTTTACATGCAACTCTCCCATCTTTAAAATTGCTGGGGTAAATTTAACCCTAAGACTTTTTCTCCATGTAGGGAGTCCTTTGTTGTCAAAGTTATCCTTTTGAGAGAGGTGACTGCCAAGGTATGGAAGTGCTCAGCATATTCCAGTGTCTCTACTTCAATGTATATGATAAAATATATGGCTGGCCATGCATGGGTTAATACAAGTTTTGTTTTAGTGACATTTAAGGACAGGCCAGGTTTCTTGTTTATAGGATTGAAGAGGTCAAGTGGTTTGCAAATCTGGTACAAACTTGAGACCACATGTATAGACCATGTAGTGGGCAGTTAAGTTTGACACAAAGGTGATTGAAGTCAAACAATCAGGTGGTATTTAATACTGACACCAGAGGGTAGCTAATCTCTGAAGTGAGTAGTCACTTTCAGATACATTATAACTAGCACAGGGCTACCACACAATCATTTCTCAAGATGGATACCTACTTGCTTCTTGAGTCCATTCATAAAATTTTTAATCTGGTAACTTCATCCATACGCCAATTATTCTTTGTGTGAATAATTAAGTTCTGTTCCCATTGTGCTTCATAGAGCCAGGAGGGCATCATGAAGCCAATGTTGTGTATATGACAAAATCCCAAACTTCCTCTTATCAAAGCTATCTAAAAATCACTTGAAGTGAAATAACAGTAGAAATAAAATGTGAATAACACAGCCAAAAAGAATTACCTTCCATCAACACCAACAAAATATCTCGCAGAACGGTGATTGTTGTTCCCAAAACAAACACAGAGAAAATAAACGTGCAGATAGGATCAGCTACTTTGAATTCAGGCTGGAACAGACAAGAATAGTGATACTTTTTCAAAATGCTTATTAGACGTCTCCATGAAGCACATAAAATAGAGTGAGTAAAAACTATATTTAATGCTTTATATTTCCTTCCTTCCTTCTCAGATGTTCATGACCCATGCACTCATGATAAAACTTCTACCCATGCTTTGTAAAACTATGGCAAATTTGCTGGGTGCTGAATCATCTTATTACTAATGCCTATATGGTTATTAGCTTCCTGTAGTGGAGGTTTCATTTTTTGATAATAGTTTGCATTTCAGACAAAGTGGAACATTTCCCAGCTATGTCCCACTTATAAAAAGCAGGACTAATCCAAGCCAGCCAATTACAGACCCGTCAAATCTCAAAGTCAACAGTATTGTGATGGAAGGTGTTGACTTACAAAGCAATAACCTGCTCAGCAATGTTTTGTTTGGGTTCTATTTGGTTCTAGATCTCCTTAAAACCTTGATCCAAATATGGCCAAAGAGCTGGATTGCAGACATGGCTCATTAGCCAAGGAACAGGATACATGAGTGGGGAGGTTATGCTATAACTGTATAAAACCTGATTAGGCCCTACTGGAGTACTGTGGGCAATTCTGGTTACCACATTATAGGAACAACATGATTGCTCTGGAGGGGGTGTGGAGGAGATTTACCAAGACGTTGCCTGGGCAGGAATACACAGATACAAGGAAAGATTGGATAAGATGTGATTGTTTTCCTCAGAGCTGCATGTTTTCCATTAGTGCAGGGATCAATAACCAAGGAGTATAAATTTAAGAAAATGGGCAGAAGGCTAAGATGAAGGTTGAGGAGAAGTTTCTTCACTCCAGAGGGTGGTGGGAACCCATAACTCTCAGCCTGAAGGAGCGATTGAGTCAGAAACTCTCAGCATTCAAGTAGTATTTATGTATTCACTTATACTGCTATAGCCTCTCGTGACATGAAGGTTTGAATGGCCTCCTTCTGTCCTGTAAACATCTATGATTCAGAGATAACAGGGAGTGCCCTTCAAAATATGGCATTAAGGAGCCATAGTAAAATTGGCATCAATGAGAATGGAGGAATATACTCCACTGGTTGGAGTAATACCTAGCACAAAGGAAAATGGTTATTGCTGTTGGAAACCAAACATCTCAGCCCCAGGAGATTGCTGCATAAGTTCTGCAGGGGAGTGTCCTAGGCCGAACCATCTTTTGCTGCTTCATCAACGTCTTTCTGTCCTTCATTTGTGGGATGTGGGTGTCAATGGCTAGGCTAGCATTTATAGTCCATCCCTGATTATCCAGGGAAAAGTTAAGAATCAACCATATTGTGGGTCTGGAGTCACATGTAGGCTGGACCAGATGAGGATGGCAGATTTCCTTCCTTAAAGGACATTGGTGAGCCAGATTGTTGTTTACGACATAAAAAGAGAAAGGGCTGGAGAAACTCAACAGGTCTGGCAGCATCTGTGGGGAGAAAAACAGAATTAACGTTTTTTGAGTCCAGTCATCCTTTGTCAGAATGTGGTGGTGTTTATGACAATCAACAGCAGTTAGATGGTTACAATTTGGCTAGCTTCTTATTCCAGATTTTACTGAATTCAAATTTTGCCATCTACCATGGTGGGTTTGAACCAAAGTCATCAGAACACTAGCCTGGGGTTAATCCAGTGAAATGACCACTAGGTCCACCACCTCATAACTTCTCAGGTACTGAAACAGTCGATACCTCCAAGCAGCAATACATGGACAATATTCATGATTGACAAGTGGCAAGAAACAATTGCGTTGCACATGTCAGGCAGCGACCAGGAAGAGAATCTAACCATCTCCCCTTAACATTCAGTGGTTTTACCATTACTGAATCCCAAATCATCAGCATCCTTGGTCCTTACCATTCAGCAGAAACTTAAATGGACCAGCCATATAGGTTTCTGACGACAAGAGCAGAAGAGAGGCTTGCAATTCTGTGATGTGTAACCTACGTCCTGACTCTCTCACCACCTGGAAGGACCTCAACACTGTTCAGAATAATCTCTTAGTACTCCATCCATCAGCTTACACATTTACGTCCTTCGCCACCAGAGAACAGCGTATGATCTATGAGATGCAATGTAGCGAATCATTGCAGCTCCTTTAACAGCACCCGTGAAAGTTTGCTCAGTATGAAGAAACTGTCACTATAGTTTCCAATTCATTGCATGATCCATACCACTGTCATGGTCTGCTGCCTGTCAAGACACAGCTCTGAGCAGTCTGCTAGCCCCGGTCTCCCTTGCGAATGGATACTTTCTGCCAATATGACAGCTCTACAAGGGTATACAGCATATTTGTTGAGGGACTGCACTACACATTCAGACCTCGACTCAATCTCTGATACTACCTTCTCCCTACCTTAATAGAGGACACCAAATGCTGAGAAAACACCCATCAACTCCTAGCCTTATTTTGTCTCAAGACATGTGCCCTTTAAGGAGCCCTTGATAAATGCTGCACAGTGTCAACTCATGTCACTTTGCCACTTGAATAGCAACAGTGGCACAACCAACCCTTTACCTGGTGAACCTGACCCTGGTGTTCAAAACACAAAACCCCATCATGTCTTTGTGCCAAGCAGTAATGCCCAACACACACAGACAATACAGATACTACCCCATGTACTTCACTTAACCCAACATTAGGAATGTTAGCAGTCAAAAACAGCCAGCAGAACCAGGATACACTGACTGTATGTTACAGTGACTGTGATCTGGTCATTCTGGTGCAGGTGATAAGTAATAGGAGGGACATCATCTATCTAGCAGGTTGTAAGATGCACTCATCATGAGCAGAAGAGCAAATGATACAAATTGCATATTGAACGCCTCTGGAAGCACTGGCAAACTCGGATTCAGTGTCACAAAAGATTCAGTGACCTGCTATTGCTCTGGCCAAGTGTGTGAATCTTCCAACTGATCAGAAACTGCTCTTGATTGCAAGTGCAATATGCAAACCATTTGGAGGACTCAGGGCACGTACTGTTCCTCAACCTTGGAAGTGAGCCTTCCTAGGTTACTGTTGTAGTGCTGAGTCCTAATGGGTGCTGAGTCCTAATGGGTAAGACTATCAAAGAATAGATGTTTCAAATCACATGGAGGAGATTCCTTTCATCATACATCAGTATATTGCCTCGTTTTCCTATCCCCATTATGCTTGCAGGAGAAATGAATCCATGACGCTCCTTGTGAAGAGCAAAGATCTGTCAGCATATCCAAGTTTCCTCATTGCTTTTCCTCTTGACTGCAGAATGAGGAACCACAAACGAAATTTCAGCCCCTAGTTTGTTTTTGCAGCAATATATATTTAAACAAATAACCGAGTGACTACATTATTGAGTAAATGGAAAGAAATAACATGAAAAAGATGATGTTCATTGCGAGCTTTAAGAGACTTGCAGCTTTCCCTGCTCTTTTCAATCTATGATCACAGGGTCCTAGAATTTAAACATGGGTTATTCAGATTGCCCGGTCAAACCAAAATTCATATTCTCTCCTGTGTGGGCCCAGGCCTGCTGCATACTGTTAATGTCATCTTTTGCAGCATGGAGAGGTATGGTGTTTAGATGCTGAGCTTTAGAAAAGTGTACAAAAAAGTCAGCCAATGTTCATTCTATATGGAGTTTTTCTGTGAATCAATGAAAATGGATTTAGTGGTGGGTTCTGTTGTAAACTCAGAACTAAAATATTGCGGATGCTGGAAATCTGAAATAAAAACAAAATGCTGGGAATAAACAGCAGAAGGGATGAGAGACATGAAATTCATGTCGAGTTGAATATGTGTTGTAAACTTGCTTTGTAAATTTACCTTTTAAAAAGGCATGCAATAACTGTTCCAGTTTGAAGTAATAAAAATACATAGTACTTCCTCCTCCAGTCTAGCTGTGAGGGTGTAGCTTGGAGTTAGTTGTTTTGGAAAGCTGCTTTCTTATAGCTTAGCTTGGAAACTCAGTCAAGGTGTACCAGATCAGCATATGTAATTTGTACATCTATTTGAAGAAAAATATTAGAATGAAATGGGACTTGAAAAGTTTGTTGACCTAGAATTCAAAAGTTATAATATAGTAACTGACCTTGAAAAAAATTATAAGGGCACTAATTAGCACACTCAGGCTTTGTAAGAAATCTCCAACAACATGGATAAAAGCAGCTCGAATGCTGGCATTTGGCTGATGGCTGTGAACAGATTCCACTGCATGTTCGAAATAAGTTGCACTGTGGTTGTGGCCATGTCCGCCCTGATGAAGCGCCAATCCCATTCTGCAAAAGACAAAGTTAGATGAGTTTTGCATCAGGTTTCAGTGGAAAATTGTCGTTAAGTAGCTGTTAGATTGAACATTTATATACACATATTTACAATTATGATTTTGGTTTACATTTGTCTCATCACAGAAACTGTAATAGTGGTCAGGGTCGGTTTCTGCTGTTCATTGAATAAGAACCATTTTTCTTTTTCTTTTAAGAATTACAATATTTTATTCTCTCAATTATATAAATGAGTATTATAAAAGCCTTGGTTCAGTGGTAGCAATTTTCTGTGTCAATTTGAAGCTTGAATGTTCAATTTGTGCCTGACTACTGAGACTTGTTGCTATTTGTGTGTAAAATGTCCTGGATTACAATTGCTGCATTGTTCACTTAAACTGCAGAAGTATTTCATTAACATTGGAGATCCTGAGGTTATGGAAGGTCATATATGAATACAAATGCTTTATTTTGTAAGTGATTATACGAGAGAAATGTATTGGTGAAAGCTAAGCTAGGATGAGAGTGATTATAATGCTCTGCACATTTAGAGGTAAACAAGAATATTTATGTTTTTGTCTGTTTTTTTATTATGCTACAATAATAGGGTAAAACAGGTTTATAATATTGTTGAGAATCAAGCAAAAGACAAAAAAAATGCAGGAGAACTGAAAAAGTTAAGAGGGGCAAAGAGAATTTACGAGTAAGGATTATGAGGCAAAATGACAGGGAATACCGAATCTTGGAAAGATGTAAAGAAAGTAAAGGTAGTCAAAGAGAATACAGGACAATTATTGACCAAAAAAGGAAATCTTATGAAGGCAGATGACATGCTTCAATATTAGCTTGCATCTGCCTTCACAAAAAGAGCATTTTAATGGCATCAGAAGACATGACATTGATAGAGTAGAAGAATTGGATAAGGACTTCATGATGGCTCAGTGGTTAGCACTGTTGCCTCACAGCAACAGGTACCCATTTGATTCCAGCCTTGGTTGACTACGTAGAGTTTGCCTGTGCTCCCCGCTGTTTTGTGAGTTTCAGGTGGCTGCTCTGGTTTGTTCCTACAGTCCAAAGATGTGCAGGTTAGGTGGATTGACCATGCTAAATTGTCTGTAGTGTCCAGGGATGTGCAGGCTAGGTGTTTTAACCATGGCAATAATAGCAAAAGGTAAGGAGCTGTGCTTGGGTGGGCTGCTCTTCAGGGGTCAGTGCAGACTCAATGGGCTGTAGGGATTCTATGATTCTAAGATTAAATTAGATAAAGAGGATGCAGTTAAAAGGCTGTTGGAGCTCAAAATGCAAGTCACCAGGTCAAGAAGGGATGCATCCTATGTTGCCAAAGGAAGTAAACATGGAAATATCATAGGCTTTGACTACAATGCTTTATTCCTATTACATACAGGAGTGATGTCAAAGAACTGGAGATTTGAAAATATGATATTTCCATTCAAAAAATAAGAGATGGGTAAATCTGCAACTATAGGCCAGCAAGACTAACAGACTCAGATTAAGATCATTAGCAAAGGAATCAGAAGCGGGGTAGGAATTATTTTAAACAGCAAGTTATGAATGTAATACCTGAAGATGTGGGGTTAGCAAATCCAACATCAATTTTCAAAAGGGAATTGGACATATGAAATGTAATTTTTTGCAAAGCCATGGTGAAACAGCAGGGGATGAGACAAAATGCGCAACACCTTCAAAGAGCCAGTAGAGATACAATAGCCCTTTTCTGCATTGCATGATTCTACGAAATCTGAAAATTTAAATAATTTAAAAATAGCATCCTTGGTAACATAGTCAGGTAACACGAATAAATATTTAACTCATTCATTTAAATCTCCTCTTTAATTCATTTAACAGAATTGCATTAAAACTCTATCTAAATGAGTAGAGAAATGGTTCATTCCTTCCTGTAATTTCAAAATGGTGATCGTTTATTTAGGAAAATAATATCTTTCAGAATGCTATTTATACACAATTGAATTGAAACTTGCTTGCTGTGAGATGAAGCATCTAGACTGCTAAAATGTCTAGATCCCCAAGGACTCATAATCTATATTCCAGCATAAAGGAAATAGCCATCAAAGTAGCAGATAAATTGGATGTGATTTGGTACATTCTGGAATAGCCCTGGCAGATTGGAGGATGGTAAATGTAATACACAATTTAAAAAAAGGAGGAAAGGAGAAAATATTTTTGCCTAACATTAAGAGTAGGTAAAATGTTACAGTCCATTGTAAAGGGCATCATAATGGGGCATTTAGAAAATACCAATGAAATTAGACAAAATAAACATTGATTTACTAAAGTGAAATCATATTTGACAAACCTACTACAGTTTTTGGGGATGTAATTTGTAGATTAGATGAGGAAGAAACAGTGGAGACAGTATATTCAGATTTTCAGGAAGCTATTTCAAAAAGAGAGGTTATCTTTCAAAATTAAAGCACATAGGATTAGGGTAATATACTGGGGTAGGATTGGGGTAATATATTGGCATGGAGTGAGAATGGGCAGGCAGTCAGGAAACAGAGAATAGCAAATGGATCATTTTCAGACTGAAAGGTGAGGATGAGTGGGGTATCGCAGGGACCCAGATACACACAATATATAGCAACAATGTGAATGAGGGAATCAAATTTGTATTTAAAGAGACTTTAAGGTGATTTAAACAAGTTGAGTGATTGGGAAAATACATGACAGAACAAGCAAAACGTGGATAAGTGTGAGGATATCTATTAGGTATGCAAAACAGAATGTCAGAATATTATTTAAACAATAGAAAGGAAAACGTTGTAGTACAAAAGGTCATGGGTGTCTTTGTTCATCAATCACTGAAAGAAATGTGGGTGATGCAACTGGTTAGGAAGGTAAATGGTATGTTTGCCTTCACTGCAAATGTGTTACAGGAGCAAGGATTTCTTAATGCTCCTGTACAGGGCCTTCATGAGACCACACCTGGAGTACCATGCAGTTTTGGTCTTCTTACCCAAGAAAGGATACTCTTGCCAAAGGGTACACTTGGTGCACTTGCCATAGAGGGAGGGCAGTGAAGGTTCATGAGACTGATGTCTAAGGGGGACAGGATTGTGTTACTAAGAGAGGTAGGGTTGATTAGACCTGTACCAAGTAAAGCTCTGAGGAATGAGGGAGATCTCATTAAATTCTGACAAGACTGCAGAGATTCGATGCAGGGGGGATGTTTCTTCTTCTCAGGGGCCCTGGAACAGAGGGTCATGGTCTCAGGACATATAGTTGGCTATTTTGAACTGAGATAATGAAAATATCTTCACTCAGACCGGTGAACCTGTGGAGGCCAAGTCAATTAATATATTTAAGGAAGAAATAGATTTTTAGACACCAATGGTATCAAGATGCACGGGGATAGAATGTCAAACATGTACATACTGAACGGCAGAGCAATCTTGATGGGCCAAAAGCCTACTCCTGCTTCGATTTTCTGTGATTCCATGTTACTTGAATGACAACAGTCAGTGAATGATTGAATCATATATAATCATCAGAGCCATCATAGTTAGAGATAGACAGATTTCTAATCATTAGGGAATCAAGAGTAACGGGGAAAACATAAGAAAGTGGATTTGAGGGATTATCAAATCAGCTATGATCTTATTAAATGGCAGAGCAGACTTATGGGTTGAATGGCCTACTTCTACTCCAATGTATATCATTTATAAACATACATTTAAAATAAAAATTAATTTAAGGAATTTCTCATTGAAAAAGCAGTATATACAAGGAAGCAGCAAAAAGCGTTAATGAAAGTTAACTTACATTACATTTGCCACTACTGCAGAGGTAGATGTTATAACCATGACCAATCCATCAATTTCATACTCAGCACGAACCAACCTTACACAAGCGAGGTAGACCAACACTCCTGTTACAAGCCAAATTGTGATCACTGAGAACAGTGCACCAAGAATTTCTAGTAAAAATGAAATTGGAATTAGTAAGACTGGTTCGCACATTAACACCAGTGGATGATTTGACATACAGCATTCCGTTGCAATAGATGTTTAAGATGGAGCACAAACTCCCAGGCAACCTTTATTTACTGTAACCTTGATGAATCTGTATTCCACATATACACAGGTTACACTAGGTTGCAGACCCTCTTTCATTTCTTGAGAGCTGTTTATGAATTTTTGGCAGCACTTCAGCCCAATGTCCCTGATCTTTGGTCGCCTGGTGCAGTGAGGAATGGGCAGTTTCTCATGGGCCTGTGTGTGGGCCTGGTCAAAGTGGCCATAAACAACGAGTCAAGTCCAGGCAATGGGCAGTGGAGGGGGTCCCTATGCCAGACTTCTTACCTCTCTCCTGTAGTTACATGTGCGCCGGATGTCCTTGGAGAAGGAACCAAGATGTCCAGTGGCATGCTTAAGGCCTGTAACTGGTGGACATCACATGAACTGGAGTGCGTTGTAACCACCCTCAGTGATAATTTAGTTTCATTTTTTATATTTACTTTCAACTTTTGATTTTTGTTACCGTACCCCATTAAAGGATTGTTAACTTTCAATTTGGCTTAATTGCCATAAATAACTTTGAAGGGTCACTGGACCTGAAATGGTAACTCTGCTTTCTCTCTACAGATACTGCCAGACCTGCTGAATTTTTCCAGCAATTTCTGTATGTGTTTCTGATTTCCAGCATCTGCAAATTCTTTTTTGGTTTGGCAGAAATAGGGTTAATTTAAAAGACTATAGTCACTAGCAAATAACAACTTGTGTTTAGATAGTATCTTTAACATGTAAAACATTTCAAGGTGTCTCAAATTTTATCAAGCAATGTTTGATGCTGAGCCACATAGGGAGATTTTGGGTCAGATGTCCTAAATCTTGATCATGGGCTAGTCTTTAATTAGAGTCTTTAAATAGTTATGAGAGGTATAGTAGGTTAAGGAGGGAATTCCAGAGTTTCACACATGACAAAGAAAATCAATTGCCAGAGATCAGTAACACAATTATTTGCACTGTCCTGGACACACAAATAGTATTACTTCATGAAACAAAAGTAACAGAAAACCAGCTGGCTGTTCGACAAGTGACTTATCTGATACCAGCTGTTAACTACATCGAATTTTCCAGGACAGAAAGAAGTCATTTGAACTATTGGCTTCCACAGTATTTTGATAAGGAATACCCAAACCAAAACATTACTGAACTTTTAAATTACACTTGATAGATTCTGGAAAAACTATTGTTTCTCTTCAATAAGTCCTAATGTTTCCAGTTAACTTCAAGTACTTTTCTGAAATTCTCACCTGCTCTGTACCATCCAAAGTTTAATCTCTTTGTGGCTGGTCTTGACGATAACCATAATGAACACAAGCTAATCAGAAAACTTGTGACATCTGCTAAAAGATGAGCTCCATCGGTCATAACAGCCAAGCTCCCTGCTAGATAGCCACCTGAGAGAAATCATAGAAAATTAAATCATAGAACACAATGGAGTAATTCTACATGGACCTGGTCATTAGTCAACTTCATTCTATTTAGTCATAGACCTTTGTTTATACAGTTATTATAATCACGATGTTGACGTGTGTTTATAATCTCCTTACGATAGTCGAATGTTCCAAGCTGTTGCATGTGAAGATCCTCAAGAGCTTCCATCAATAGTGTCAACATTGAGTCCTGGGGGTCAAACTGGATGATCTCCAGATAGATGCCAGCATCCTGCATGATGATGCCTCTACCAGCATTAAAGCCCTGTTCCTGAAAAATCCACCCCAATGGAAGGGCCAATGTCTAGATGCCCAAAAACCACCTCCCTCAGCAGGCTGTGTTCTTCTACCTCTCTGCTGGCCAATACTGAAAGGACGGCCAAAGAAGAACCTACAAGGATACTCTCAAAGTCCAGTTAAAGTAAGGAGGCATTGAAACCACTGACCTGGAGGAAAAAGCAAAGCTGACCACCTCAGATGGATCCTCCTGATCCATCAAGGTGCAAGCCATTTCAAGGCTGATTGACTCAATCACAAGGTGGAATGGCAACAGCAGAGGAAAGAAATGGAAACCAACCTTGGCTGCAAATTGCAGTTCTCCATATAACAGGGTGCCCCCCAAAATGGGAAAATTGGCCTCCTCAGTCATCTGAAGACACAGTTAGCCTGACAGATATCATCCTCAATTCCAAAGGACCGCTGACAATGTCAGGACTATTATCAAATGAGGTATGAAACTGAATCAACAAAGAAAGTATTAGAACAAGTGACTTCAGTTCCATTGCCTTCTGTGATTAGGAATTGTTCAGATTCATCAATCCAGTGAAAATATTTCTCCTCATCTCAGATTGAAATGGCCTACTGCATTTCCTGACACTGTGACCCCTTTTAGTGGTTCCCTCCTCACCAGGGGAAACAATATCCCTACATCCAGTCTGTCCACTCCCCATCAGAATTTCATGTGTTTCTAAACTCTAGTGAAAACAACCCCAGTCAACTCATTCTCTCCAGATACAACAAACTGCCATCATTGTAATCAGTCTCATGAACCTTCATTGAACTCCCTCTATGGCAAATATATTCTCTCTTAGGTTAGGAAATCAAAACTGCATGTAATATTCCAGGTGTCGTCTCACTAAGTCTCTAGATAGCTACACTATGATTTCCTTGCTTCTGTATTCAAACCCTCTTGCAATGAAGGCCAACATTCTAACTGTGCTTTGCACCTGTATGCTTGGTTTCAATGATTGGTGAGCAAAGACATCCACACCCCTTTGTACAACAACCCTTCCCAATCTATCACCATTTAATTAATACTCTGCCATTCTGTTTTTCCTACTGAGGTGGGCAACTTAACATTTATCCACATTGTACTGTATGCTCCAGGTATTTGCCACTCATTCAACTCAAAATTGCCTTGAAACCTGTTTACATCCTCATCACCACTTACAATCCCACCTGGTTCTGTGTCGTCAGCAAACTTTGAAAGATCACACTTGATTTCCTCATCCAAATTGTTGAGATATTTCTGAGTGGCTGGGGCCCAAGCACTGATCTTCTACAGTAGCTCACTTATCACTACGTTCCAGCCAAAAACTACTCATTTAATCCTACTCAGTTTCCTGTAGGCTATCCAGTTCTCAATCCATGCCAATATATTGACACCAATCCCATGTACTTTGATCTTGCACAATAAACTGAAATGTGGGACTTTATCAAAAAGTTTCTGAAATTCCAAATATACTGCATTCACTGCTTCTCCTGCATATATTCTACTGGTTATGTTCTCAAAAATACAGTAAGTTTGATACAAATGGTTTCCTTTTTATATATTCATGTTGTCTTTGTTTTATAACATTGGTATTTTTTAAGTGTCATGTTATCACATCCATTTTTACAACTATTGGAGTTAGGCTAACAGGCCGATAATTTCTAGTTTCCTCTTTCAATGTTCTTTTTTTATATTTGACACTAAACATTCTGCCAGGACTGTTTCAAATCTACAGAGCTTTGAAAGATAACAATCAAAACATTCACTGTTTCCATGGCCAGCTCCTTAGATACCCCTGATATGTAGATTAGCAGGTCTTGGAGATTTATCAGTTTTTAGTCCCATTAATTTCACCAGAACTACTTTAGTATTTTACAAATACTAATTCCCTTTGATTCTTCTTTCCCAAAAGATGCTTGCTTCCCTAGCACTTCTAAGAAGTTATTTGTGCCTTCTTCTGTGAAGAAAGAACAAAATTTGTCGTTGAATTGCGCTGCCATTTCCTCGTTCTCTGTTATCAATTCTCCCATTTCAGACTGTTTGTCTTCATTTTTTTTTACATACTTATAGAGAGTCTTACAGTCCACTTTTATGTTCCTTTCAAGTTTACTCAAACTCTGTTTTCTCCATTTTAATGAACCTCTTGGTCCTCCTTTGCTGAATTCTAAACTACTCCCAGCTTGGTACCTTTTCTAGGATTTTTTTATGACTCCAATGTGGATCTAATAATTTTGTTTTGTTAAACATAGTTAGGCCAAGGTTCCTATTGTGTTCTTTCGCTCAAAAATAATGTATAAATGCTCCAGTGCGTTCATTCCTTAAATGTCAATGATTGCTTATTTGCTGGCATTTCTATTAATTAAGTTACCAATCTATCACAGCAAACTCACCCCTCAAACATTCTAGTTTCCTTTGTTTAGATTTAGAATCTTATTTTTGGATTGGACTATTTTTCTTTATATCCAAATGAAGTACTCTATCATGTTGTGATCACTTTTTTCCTACAGGACCACTCATAACAAGATTATGAATTAGAGACAAAATTAGAACTTGCTGGAAAAGCTCAGCAGCATCTGTGGAGAGAATCAGAGTTAATTCTTCGGGTTGAGTGACCCTTTCTCAGAACTGTTTGAGTAGTGAGGAAGGATCACTTGACCTAAAATGTTAACTCTGGTTCTCTCTACAGACCTGCTTGAGCTTTTCCAGCAATTTCTATTTTTGTCCGTAGCTCTTTTGGTTTTTATTTAAGATTATTAATTAACCCCTCTCATTGCAAAAAAAAAACAAATTGACAATTGCCTGTCCTAGTTGGGGCTCAACATACTGGTCTAAAAAACCAGCTTGTGGCTCCAGGAATTCCTCCGCCACAATATTGTTGTTGATGTGTTTTCCCAAATCTGTGTCTAAAGTCATTCCTTAGTACTGAAGCACCCTTGCTGAATGCATCCCAAATTTCCTGCATGATGCTACACCCCTGCATCAGCACTATTGTTTGAAGGCCAATAGACAACTCCCACTAATGCTTTTCCATTCCTTGTTGCTTCCTGGCTCTTCATTCAGCATGTTCACAATATTACTGACCTATTTTCAAGATGATTTCCAATTCCACATCTGCGCCATCACCAATCTGCCTAGCTCTAGTCTCTGTAACATTGCCCAGCCTCTGCTTCTGCTCATCTGCCACAATTGGAGTGTTAATTCTAGACCCGGCTTTTGCAGAACCATGGAAGGAGCTGATGGTATACCTGACAAGCCCAGGGATGTGGATAACCTTTTAATCTTAAAGGCAGGGTGTCATTTAAATAAAAGTTATACCCCCAACATTCAGACACACTGACTACTTGGCCAATGACAGTAAGTGAAAAATTAGCATTAGGTAGCTTGAGAGAACAGCCACTGGTAAGCAAGAAAGCTGTCCTTGGTGCACATCTGGAAAGAGCTAAAAAAAGAGATCCGAATCTGCTGATCTGGGTAGGATTAGAATTAACTCAAACAGGAACACTTCAGAAAGCCAAGTGACCGGTTGATTGAAGAGTATTTCTATTGTCAGCTGAAGGGAAAGGGAAGGCATGGCAGTGATATACTGAGGGGATGCTATGGCCATTTTAGAGAGCCTGATGCTCTGGTGCCCTCCTGACATATAAGGAGTTCAGCAGCAGGCAAAATTTTGATATTTATTAGGACTTTTTTTCTGGCCAGTTAACTCCAACTGTCATACTGCTGCATCTAGAGAGCAAACAATCTGAAGCTATGCTGAAGAAATCAGTAAATTATTAGGCAATGACTTTTGAGTCTTAAGTAGGTCTCATCTGATTTTAGCAGGAGTCTCATTCAGAGCCTAAATTGTAATCTGAGTGTGGGCAACAGGTAATCTGATGGATCCCAATATAAAGAGGTCTTATAGAGAAAGATTTTATAATCAAATGCCTCAACGTAGTGCCAATGCGAGTGTTGGTTGCTTGAGGAACTCCAGCTCAGAGTTGATAAGCTGGTGTCTGAGCTTCAAACACTGCAACACATGGGGGAGGGGGGAGAGTTACCAGGATGCTGTGTTTCAGGAGGCAGTCACATCCTGAGATTAATTACTTCAAATTGGCTCAGAGGTCAGGGACAGGAGGGCATGACTACCAGTGAGGCAGGTAGATGGATCCAGGAGTTAGTGCTAAAGGAGTCTCAGTCCTTGTGCTTGTCTAACAGGAATGAGATTCTTGCTCCAGACATGATAAATAAGTTGAACAATGGGGAGCATTAATGTAAAAGCAGCATAGCATAATTTTAACTTCAGAAACATGTTGAACAGATATCAGTAGGCTTTGCACGGTCATGGAGAGATTACATCCAGAGTGAGAGACAGCCGGAGGCTGCAGGGAGGATGAGAAAATTGACCATAGCACCAAGGCACAGGGAGCCATTCAGGAGGAGAGAAAAAAGAGAAATGCAATTGTAATTGGGGTTAGTATCATCAAGGGAATAGACACTGTTCTGTTACCAGGATTGACAATCCCAAAGGCTCTGTACCCAGATTCAGGATCTCTCATCTGGACTGCAGAGGAACTTGTTATAGGAGGGGAAAGATCCAGTTGTCATGGTCCACATAGGTACCAACAATATAGGGACAAAGAGGACAGAGGTTCTGCCAAGGGATTATGAGCAGCTAGGTGCTAAATTAAAAAGCAGAACCAAAAATTTAATAATATGTAAATTTACCTGAACCATGAGCAATTTGTCACAGGGACAACAAAATTAAACAAATAAACATGTAGCTCAAAGATTGGTGTGGGAGAAATAGGTTCAAATTCATGGGACATTGGCACCAGCACTGAGGAAAGAGGGAACTGTTCCAATGGCATGGAATCCACCTGAAACCAGAGTCCTGGTGAAACGCAGAAGTAGGAGTGTATGTATGTGTGTATGTGTGTCTGTGTGTGTGTGTGTCTGTGTGTGTGTGTGTGTGTGTGTGCGTGTGTGTGTCTATGTGTGTGTGTGTCTATGTGTGTGTGTGCATGTGTGTGTCTATGTGGTGTGTGTCTATGTGTGTGTGTGTCTGTGTGTGTGTCTGTGTGTGTGTCTGTGTGTGTGTCTGTGTGTGTGTGTGTCTATGTGTGTGTCTATGTGTGTGTGCCTATGTGCGTCAATTGCATGGACACTGTCCCCACTGCACCTTAGGGGTGGCACGGTGGCGCACTGGTTAGCACTGCAGCCTCACAGCGCTAAGGACCCAGGATCGATTCCAGCCTTGGATGACTGTCTGTGCAGAGTTTGCACATTCTCCCCGTGTCTGCATCGGTTTCCTCTGGGTGCTCCGGTTTCCTCCCACAGTCCAAAGATGCGCAGGCTGGGTGGATTGGCCATGCTAAATTGCCCGTAGAGTTCAGGGGTGTGTGGGTTATAAGGGGATGGGTCTGGGTGGGATGCTGCAAGGATCGGTGTGGACTTGTTGGGCTGAAGGGCCTGTTTCCACACTGTAGGGATTCTATGATATGATGATAGTGCAGCTGCCCAAAGCTTTAGTGCATACGTCAGCACGTAGTCCTGGACCTTGGAATATATCAGACCGCAACACTCAATCGAGGTCAACTCCCTGCTCTGGAAGACGTAAGATAACAAGGTGTAGAGCTGGATGAACACAGCAGGCCAAGCAGCATCATAGGAGCAGGAAGGCTAACGTTTCGGGCCTAGACCTTTCATCAGAAATGGGGGAGGGAAAGGGGGTTCTGAAATAAATAGGGAGGGGGGGTGCAGATAGAAGATGGATAGAGGAGAAGATAGGTGGAGAGGAAACAGACAGGTCAAAGAGGCGGGGATGGAGCCAGTAAAGGTGAGTGTAGGTGGGGAGGTAGGGAGGAGATAGGTCAGTCCAGGGAGGACGGACAGGTCAAGGGGGCGGGATGAGGTTAATATGGATGGAAATGGGGGTGCAGCTTGAGGTGGGAGGAGGGGATAGGTGGGAGAAAGAACAGGTTAGGGAGGCGGGGACGAGCTGGCCTGGTTTTGGGATGCGGTAGGGGGAGGGGAGATTTTGAAGTTTGTGAAATCCACATTGATACCATTGGGCTGCAGGGTTCCCAAGCGGAATATGAGTTGCTGTTCCTGCAACCTTCGGGTGGCATCGTTGTGGCACTGCAGGAGGCCCAGGATGGACATGTCGTCTGAGGAATGGGAGGGGGAGTTGAAATGGTTCGCGACTGGGAGGTGCAGTTGTTTATTGCGAACCGAGTGTAGGTGTTCTGCAAAGTGGTCCCCAAGCCTCTGCTTGGTTTCCCCAATGTAGAGGAGGCCACAACGGGTACAGCGGATGCAGTATACCACATTAGCAGATGTGCAGGTGAACATCTGCTTGATGTGGAAAGTCTTCTTGGGGCCTGGGATGGGGGTGAGGGAGGAGGTGTGGGGGCAGGTGTAGCACTTCCTGCGGTTGCAGGGAAAAGTGCCAGGTGAGGTGGGGCTGGAGGGGAGTGTGGAGCGGACAAGGCAGTGGTCCCTCCTGAAAGCAGATAAGGGTGGGGAGGGAAAAATGTCTTTGGTGGTGGGGTCGGATTACAGATGGCGGAAGTGTCGGAGGATGATGCATTGGATCCGGAGGTTGGTGGGGTGGTATGTGAGGATCAGGGGGATTCTTTTTTGGTTGTTATTGCGGGGATGGGGTGTGAGGGATGAGTTACGGGAAATGCGGGAGACATGGTCGAGGCGTTCTCGACCACTGAGGGGGGGAAGTTGCGGTCCTTGAAAAACGAGGACATCTGAGATGTACGGGAATGGAATGCCTCATCCTGGGAGCAGATGCGGCGGAGGCGAAGGAATTGGGAATAGGGGATGGCATTTTTGCAGGAAGGTGGGTGGGAGGAGGAGTATTCTAGGTAGCTGTGGGAGTCGGTGGGTTTGAAATGGATATCGGTTTCTAGGTGGTTGCCCGAGATGGAGACAGAGAGGTCCAGAAAGGTGAGAAAGGTGTTAGAGATGGTCCAGGTGAACTTAAGGTTTTGGTGGAAGGTGTTGGTGAAGTGGATGAACTGTTTGAGCTCCTCGTGGGAGCACGAGGCGGCACTGATACAGTCATCAATGTAACAGAGGAAGAGGTGGGGTTTAGGGCCAGTTTAGGTACGGAAGAGGGATTGTTCCACATAACCTACAAAGAGGCAGGCATAGCTTGGGCCCATGCGGGTACCCATGACCACGCCCTTTGTTTGTAGGAAGTGGGAGGAATTGAAAGAGGTTGCAGGAACAGCAACTCATATTCCGCTTGGGAACCCTGCAGCCCAATGGTATCAATGTGGATTTCACAAGCTTCAAAATCTCCCCTCCCCCTACCGCATCCCAAAACCAGGCCAGCTCGTCCCTGCCTCCCTAACCTGTTCTTCCTCCCACCTATCCCCTCCTCCCACCTCAAGCTGCACCCCCATTTCCTACCTACTAACCTCATCCCGCCCCCTTGACTTGTCCGTCCTCCCTGGACTAACCTATCTCCTCCCTACCTCCCCACCTGCACTCACCTTTACTGGCTCCATCCCCGCCTCTTTGACCTGTCTGTTTCCTCTCCACCTATCTTCTCCTCTATCCATCTTCTATCTGCCTCCCCCTCTCTCCCTACTTATTTCAGAACCCCCTTCCCCTCCCCCATTTCTGATGAAGGGTCTAGGCCCGAAACGTTAGCCTTCCTGCTCCTATGATGCTGCTTGGCCTGCTGTGTTCATCCAGCTCTACACCTTGTTATCTCAGATTTTCCAGCATCTGCAGTTCCTACTATCTCTGCTCTGGAAGACGAACAAGTTTTCGGCAGACCAAACGGTGTCTTTCTTTGAGTGGTACAATAGACTTGAGGAGCCAAACGTCATACCCCTTCTCCTTTTGTATTTTATATTCGAAGAGCTCTGTAGCTAATGATACACATTTGAAGTGTATGACTGTTGTACTCACCAGTCAGTTCTCCAAACATAAATATTAGACAGATGACCAAAGCTATCCACAGTCTCTTCTTAGCTTGACATTGCTCTATTTGCTTCTGTTCATGAGCCTTTTTATTGCAGTGACAATGGAAGACCCCACTGGACTCACAGACATTCTCAGATGGTAGGCTTATCTCCAGTTCTAGATTTGGATGTTGGCACGATGAGCTGTGGGATGGCACACAGAGATAGTGAATTAGGTCCGACCGTTTATCTGTCAGTTCACCACGAACACACAAACTTCAGAAACCAACCAGCAAGACTCACCAGGACAGTCTGTGCCAGGCCTCCAGGTGGCAGGGACTCATCAGCACTGCCCAGCCAAGCCAGTTATCACAGAGGACATGCTGCCCAAACTCCGAGCCTGACCTCCATATTGGGCAAGGTCAGGGGTCGGAGGGCGGGGATGGGTGCAGGGTCGGTTGTGAGTCTATGAGAGGTGAGGCAGGGATGGGCCCATAGTGGGGCAGGACCATGTGGTAGGTGGTGCCAGTGAGGTGAGGCCTGGGAGGGGCAGAGTAAGGGGGGACATCATCATATGGGCGCAGTTGTCATTGGAGGTGGGATCAGTGCAGCTGGATCAGGGAATAGACAAAAGGGGTGGTGCCATGAGGAGCAGAGGGTCACATGGGGTGAGGATTATGGGAGGGCAGCACAGGGGCAGGATCAGATGGGTGTGACGTCAGACGGGGAGGGATTAGGAGTGGTGCAGTGTAGCTATGGATGGGAATGATAATGAGGACAGACAGGAGCATGGCCAAGAGAACAGGTGCGGGGTCAGGGTGTCAGACAGGTGGGGCAATGGAGTAGTCGGGCATTGGGGGAGGGCCTACTGGGGACAGGAGCAGGGCAGGAATAGGGGAAAGGCTGCATAAGGGACCGAATAAGGGGGGAATACGATAGTGGGTGGGCCCAAAAGCAGGGTGATCAAGGAAGGACCAGTGGGGAGGGGTCACTGAAGGAGGAGCCAATGAGAAAGGGCTAACAAATGCAACTGGGGAAGAGATAGAGGGCAGGGTGCCACTCAGAAGTGTCATGGACTGAAGCTAATGAGGACTAGGGTGGAGGGTCAATGGCAAGGAAGCAGTGAAGGAGCTAGGGAGGGTGAGCAAATGGGAGAACCTTCCCCGCTATAGGAAAGATGTAGTTAAACTTGGAAGGGTTCAGATAAGACTTACATGAATGTTGCTGGGATTGGAGGCTTTGAGCTATTGGGAGAGGCTGAAAAGGCTAGGGCATTTTTTCCCTGGAGCGTTGGAGGCTGAGGGGTGACCTTATAGAGGTTATAAAATCACGAGGCGTACGGATAAGGTGGACAGCCAAGCTCTTTATCCCAGGGGTAGGGAAGCCAAAACTAGACGGCATAGGTTTAAGGTGAAAGGCTAAATATTTAAAAGACACCCGAGGGAAAACATTTTTTTACGCAGAAGGTGGTGCATGTATGGAACGAGCTGCCAGAATAAGTGGCGGAAGCAGGTACAATTGCATAATTTAAAAGGCATCTGGCTGGGTCCATGAATAGGAAGGATTTAGAGGGATACAATCCAAATGCTGGCAAATGGGACTAGATCAGTTTAGTATATTTGGGCAGCATGGACGAATTGGACTGAAGGGTCTGTTTATGCGCTGTATAACTCAATGACTATGACTCAGTGGAGTTAACCTAACCTTAATCCAATTAAGAACAATCAGAAGAGGTTTGGCACAAAACTCGTGGAGCCTGCAAGGAATGTTTTGCTCATCTGTACAGAACAACATGTAAAATCCAGCAGAGCCACTGCTTTGGAACAGCCACTTTAAGGAGTGCTGGGTCGGCTGCTCTGCACCACGGAGCAATTGGTGGGATATGTACCAGTTCCTGACCCAGAAGAATAGTGTGTGGGCCCTAACATAAATGAAGTTTCTCATTCCTGGAACCATTCTTGTAAATTGCTTCTGTACTCTCTGGAATGCATTCACATTTATCCTATAATGTGGCACTCACGGCTGTAAACAGTTGCTGAGGTCCAATAAGTACCTTATCTGAGTTCAAATCACCTCCTTGCTCAGGTATTCAATGCCCCTATTAATAAAGCCAAAGACGCTATATGCTTTATTAACTGCCCTCTCCATCTGTCCTGTCACCTTCAATGATCTGTGCACATATACAGATCATCTGGTCTTACACCCCTTTAGAATTGTATCTCCTATTTTATATTGCCTTTCAATGTTCTTCCAACAGAAGTGAATTAGCTCAAATCTCTGCATTGAACCTCATCTGCAACCTATCCGTCTACTCCAATTTGTCAATGTTCTTTTGAGTTCCACGCTGTCCTCTTCACTGTTTACAATTCTTCCAAATTTCATGTGATCTGCAAAATTGGAAATTGTCCCCTACACAACGAGATCCAGATCATTAATATATATCAGGAAAAGCAAGGGTCCCAATACTGACCCCTGGGGAGCTCTACTACAAACCTTCCTTCAGCCTAAAAAATAATCATTGAACACTTTAGTCCCTTCTCTAATATGACAAATAACTTTCATCACAAGTCTGTTGTGTGGCACTGTGTGAAATACCTGGAAATTCATCAGTGTTAACCTCATCAAGCTTTTCTATTACATCTTCAAAAATCTCCAGCAAGTTAGTTAAACACAATTTCTCCTTTAGAAATCCATGCTGATGCTTCCTAATCAACACACCTTTTTCCATTTCACTACTAATTCTCTCCTGAATAATTGTTTGCGATTGCTGGGATCATCCTTACAACCTTTCTTGAACAAAGCCATAGTCTTTCAGCACCTCCCTCAAGTCTAGGGAAGCCTGAAAGATTATGGCTAGTGCCTCCATTATTTCTATCTTCATTTCCTTCAAAATCCTTGGATACAACTCATCCATTCCTAATTTAAAACAAAACAAAACAACTGCAGATGCTGGAAATCAAACAAAAGCAGAAATTGCTGGAAAAACTCAGCAGGTCTAGCACCATCTGTAGAGAGAAATCAGAGTTAATGTTTTGGGTCCAGTGACCCTTCTTCAGAACTGGTTAACTCTGATTTCTCTCCACAGATGCTGCCTGATCTGTTGACTTGTTCCAGCAATTTCTGTTTTCGTTTCATCCAATCCTGATGCCTTGTCAATTTTAAGTACCAACAGTATATCCAAGATTTCTTCCTTATTAATTTTGAACTCATCTAAGGACAGATTTTCCTCCTCTATCACATGGCCTGGGCAACATCCTCCTCTTTTGTAAATACAGATGCAAACTAATCATTTAATACCTGAACCATGCCCCTGCCTCCATGTGTATATCTCCTTTTCAGTCTCCAATCAGTCCTGCCCCTTCTTTAACCACTCTTATTATTCATATACCTATAGAAAACTTTGGAATTCCCCCTTACGTTAGCTGCTAGTCTTTTCTCATAATTTCTCTTTGCTTCTCTTAATTACTTTCTCACCTCTCCTCTAAACCTTTAGTATTCCTCTTAGTGCTCTTGGTATTGTGTTTTCTGCCTTACACCCGTCTTAAGCACACCTTTTCTTTCTAATTTTAATTTCTACCTCCTTTTCATCCAGGGAACTCTGGATTTATTTTTCCTGCCTTTAAGAGAATATACCCCAACTCTCCCCAAACCATTTGCTCTTTGTAGGAAGATCAGCCATGATCTCATCAAATTGCAGAGCAGGCCTGAGGGGCTGAATAGGATAGCTTTGTATTAGTGTCATTGCGCTGGGGGTGGAAAGTGACTTTTGCATATGGTCATTAGATGGTTGGTGGCTCAAACTTTAATGAATCTCATAATAATGGATATCCAAGGAAGCAACATGCACGCTTACAGTTGTCTTAGTTACAATATTTGAGCTATTTCTTCTCTTGTCAACTTTTTGTTCCAGTCAATCCCCAAAGAATGCAAATATTCTAAGCTCATCTTCAGAAGCTGCCACTGAGATAAAATTCAAAAATCAGGAGCAAGTGAAATGTGTTAATTGATTGGACATCTGTAATACAAACTCAATTTTCTTTTATATTGACTTCAATTTCACCCCATCCTGTCCATATTCATCATTCTTATTCTCGGGTCTTATTTTCCGTCCCATACTGACCTTTAACTTCGCACCATGTGGAGGGTGTCAGCCTCTGTCTTTGGCAAAGTTGTTTACATGAGTATCAGAATTAAACAGGATCATGATCAACTTATGATAAATGCAGCACTGGACTTTGCTCCAAAGACCATTTCACTGCAGTGGCAGGTTCAGCCATTGGGTATAAACATGTGAGGTATTGACTGGACAGGGTGAGGTGAGCGAGTAGGGTAATAGCTTGAATGGTTGAAAAATGGAAAAACTTAGCATTCAGTGTCCCTACCTCCATATGTCCTCTCATCATCATTCCTCTGATGACCATCTCACTTCCATGCTGGCAATGAGCTGTAATTTTGCTGCAGATTAGTAAAGTGATTAATGGGCCAAGCAAGAGTGAATCTAAGGTCTTATGCATCCTATACAAGGTGAAATTCATAATATGAAAGTCTGTGATGAAGAACTGCACCCACTTATTTGATTGCCATGTTTCATGGAGAAAGACATCTTTACAAAGGCCCTGTGGCATGATGGTACTGATCTTTCAGACAAACTCCTTCAATCTCCCAATAAGCATGCATTGTGCAACTGGAATGGATGCTAGTACATAGCACATTCAACGCTCCTACGCTAGATGCATTCTCTCAATCACAGCTCCTGGGATACAGCATCTGCATTCAACAGAGCAGAACTTAGATTGTTCTGTGCCTTCTGACCTGGATCCTTAACTGCTGCCCATATCACCACTATCTCTTCTTGCTCAGTCGTGGTGAGTCACCAGAAGAAAACTCAACCGTCTGAGTTATCAGTCCAAACTAAAGTGGCAGTATCTGAGCTGGTGCAAGATCTACATAAGTCTGCGAAAGTGCCACTTCAGAGGGACTGACCTACTGTGAACATTTATCAATTTTGTCGGCTACCACCTGTAAGACACTTGTCCTGAACGGGATTGAAGACATGTATCAGAACTTCCATGGTAAGAATGATTTAAGTGATCAGGAACATCCCCCTCCACTACCAACTGTTCTTTGTCCGGTCCACTCTAACTAAGGATTGATTCTGTTCTTCTGGTCTGACACAAATCATCAGTAAGTATTCTTTCAAGTGAAATGATACTGGCTGGATCATTAATTTTGACTTCACAGAGGGTCAGGCAGTAACCATCCTATGCTCCCGAATTTGTTGTGGGAATTTCCAGGGTCTGGTAGTGGCCCATTATCCTCTGACTTTTATCTGCAGGGAATGACCAGACAAAGATCTGTATAGTGTTAAAATGGCCTCTATTACTTAGCTATAGCTAAGGACTACAGACAATCTAAAAAAGATATGCTGAAGATCCAGAACAAAGGATTACAGAGGCAGTTATACTTTTGGATTCTGTCACAAGAAATAATATATGCCAATTAAGAGGAGTACATTTATCTAAATCAAATCATTACAATTGATTATGTTTACATCATGCATGGAATACAAGTACAATTAACCTACCACCATGTAGGTACACCTATCTAATTGTAATATACTGTTAGTGTGAAAGCACATACGTATTCTCAAGTCTGATGCACTCTCGGCTACAATTTGTCCTTACATGTCTGACTTGCGTATATCAATCACCTTCCCTTATCTAATGCCCCTGGTGTTTAGTGACTTCTTTCAAGGTTCAGAGGTTCAATGAATAAATAACTCTTTGTTTGACTGTGAACATTATCTTATTATTCCTTTACTATCTTGCAGAAGAGTTAGCTCATAGAACAAATGGTCCCATGTTTTGTTTAACTGACAGTTTTGTGTCCTTGTAAGTTATGCACAGCTAAAAGTTCGCAACTGTGTTCTATTAAATATTGCTCTACAAGTTATTTATTAAGTTATTATTTTTAAACCCTTTCAGCCTGCACGTGATCACATTTTGCTGCTAACATTATTGAATGACTGAGTTTTGTGTGCTATGTGGCTACCTGATTATTAATATATTGCCAAATAGCTGCAAGATTCCCCTCTCCTTACGTCCAATGGCCAGCCATGTTGAGATTCCACTGAAGTCTAGTCATTTCCACTCAGCAAATTAGTCAGAAAATCCAGAAACATGGTAATATGATGGCTGGCTATTAAAGGCATGTTGTAATTACTTTTGCATTTCCCAAAGAACATCACTACTGTCACCACCCCAGCATATTTCAAAGATAAATCCAATCTTTATTTCTATAGATTTCTCAGTAACTTGGTTTAGAGATACTTAAACATGAGGGTGCAGAAGGGCTGACCAATTGAAAAGCTGCAGAATCAAATTAATTTGAGTGGACTATGTGACAGTCAAAGACAAATCTTCAATCTTGCGAAATAACACTCAGTTACTTTTCTAAGTGTTGATTTTAGCAATTGAAATGAATGGATAACACTTCACAAAACCATTAATTTCATTAGCAAGATTAACAAAGTGAATTTTCACAGGCTCAAAACCAGCACAGAGTGAATCTTTTAGTTCCTTCTCCTATGCTGCCTTTTTTCGATAAGCACCAAGGGAAACAATACTTCTATAATGTCAATGTAATATTTCAGCATTTGCACATTACCGTTGATGCCTGTCTATCTCAGGAGTCTGTACTCCTGAGTTCAAGTGTGTAGTTAGTGGTACAGCTCAGAGTGCATGACCTTGTCCTGGATGTATTAAGATGGAGTATGGATTTCATCCTCGTGGGAAAACATTGTGAAATAAGTTCATCTATCTCTAATTTCCATCATAAAAAGATAGAACATGTTGGTAAATTAAATCACAAAAAATAAATCCTGCATATTTATGATCAAAAGTAATATTGTACAGCTGTTTTGGTCCAATACTGCAGTACTAATCCGATTAAAAAGACACAGCCACAGATACAATGCAATCTCCTGTTCAGTTATGAACTTCACTCTTACGTTTCTTCCTGTTTGTCCCATGATGGTGTGCCAGAAGCCGATGCTCACCAGAGTTTAGACAAATGAGAGGAGATCTAATTGAAGCATATAAGGTGATAAAGGGGATTGGCAAAGTAGGGCGGATGTTTCCCCTTGTGGGGAAATCTAGAACAAGACTATCAGACATAGTTTTAGACTAAGGGCTAGCAGATTTAATATGGAGATATGAGGAGTGACTTCTCTCAAAGAATCTGTGGAATTCACGGCCTCAGTCTGGTAGATGCAAGTACACCAGAATAAGTTTAAGGAGGAAATAGATTTTTATTTAGTCATGGATTAAAGGATTATGGACAGCTGGAAGGAAGGTGGAGTTGAGGCCTAGATGAGATTAGCTATGATGTATTAAATGGTGGAGCAGGCTCGAGGGTGAACTGCTCCTCCTGCTCCTACGTTCCCATGATCTGTGACAAAATCACCATCAGCTCAGCATGGGGCAGCTATGGGTAAACTTTAAAAGGGCCTCCTGATCAAAAAAGAGAGGCTCTACATCATGGCCAACATTTTCTTGCCCAACTCTGTTGCCATTTTGTAGAATCCCTACAGTGTGGAGACAGGCCCTTTGGCCCAACAAGTACACACTGACCCTCTGAAGAGCATCCCACCCACATCCATCCTCCTACCCTATTCCTGTAACCCACCTAATCTACACACCCCTGAACACTACAGGCAATTTAGCATGGCCAATCAACCTAACCTGCACAAAGAATCATAGAATCCCCACAGTGTGGAAACAGGCCCTTCGCCCCAACAAATCTATACTGAACCTCAGAGCATCCCACCCAGACTCATCCCTCTATAACCCACCTAATCTACACATCTCTATGGACAATTTAGCATGGCCAATTCACCTGGCTTGCACAGGAAACCAGAGCACTCAGCAGAAACCCACACAGACACGGGGAGAAGGTGCAAACTCCACACAGACAGCCGCCTGAGGGTGGAATCGAACCTGGGTCCCTGGCGCTGTGAGGCAGCAGTGCTAACCACTGAGCCACACAATTTGTCAAATTTAAATATCACCTGTAAATATTTCACTTTTCATTGTAAATATTTTACTTTGCATTGACTTCACTATGTTCATGGATATTGCACTTTTTTTTGTTGACATTAGCTTATCCAGAAAGGTAAATGTACTGGCATGCCTCATGGTTGTAACTCATTGGTGTTCATTGAGACATTCAAGACATTTCCTTATGTATATAAAAAAATTCTTTTTGTTCAATCTTTGTTGAATGTGCATGATCTGGCAAATGCAGTACATTGTGAAGAAGTGTGAAATTGTCCATTTTGGCTGAAAGAGTAAAAAGAAACATTATCTTCATGGTAAGAAGTTGCAGAACTCTGAGATGCAGAGAGATCTGGGTGTCCTAGTGTGTGAATCACAGAAGGCACAGCAATAATTGGGAAAGCTAATAGAATTTATGGGTAATTGTGAGGGGAATCAAATGCAAGAATAAGGGGGTTCAGTTATACAGGGCATTAGTGAAACTCCATCTGGGTTCTGTGCTCAGTACTAATCACCATAATTATGGAAGCATGTTAATATGTTGGATGCATCTCTGACAACATTTACTACACTAATACTGGGAATGAATGGATTGCCTAGGCAAGCTTTTTTAAGGAACAAATTACTGCAGATGCTGGAATCTGTACTGAAAACAACAAATGTTGGAGATCACAGTGGGTCAGACAGCATCCATGGAGAGAGAGCAAGATAACATTTAGAGCTGAAGTGATGTGTAGAGGGTACCACATTAATGGCATAGTTTGGGTGGGTGCAGTGGGGTTAATGAGAGCTGGTGGAGAAGAGATGTTGATAGTTCGGATTAAGTGATCGGATATTCCTCTGATGAAGAGTCATCTAGACTCAAAACGTTAGTTTGTTTTCTCTCCATGGATGCTGTCTGACCTGCTGTGATCCCCAGCAATTGTTGTTTTCAGGCTTTTTAAAAAATTCAATTACAGGATGAAGCCATTGCTGGCTAGGCCAGCATTTCTTGCCCATTTCTAATTGCCAAGAGGGCAGTTAAGAGTCAACTACATTGCTGTGGGTCTGGAGTCACTAATAGACCAGACCAGATAAAGACGGCAGTTTCCTTCCTCAAAGCACATTAGTGAAACAGATGAGCTCTTCCTGACAATTGACAATGGATTCATGGTCACCATTAGACACAATTCAAAATTGAATTCAAATTCCACTATCTGCTGTGGCAGGATTTGCACCCAGGTCTCAAGCACATTACCTGGGTCTCTAGATTCACAGCTCAGCAATAATATAACTAGGCCATCACTTTCCCCTACAGGCTAGGCCTATATTTTCTGGAATTTAGAAGAGTCAAGGTGACTAAGTTGAAGCAAATTACATCTTGAGCAGACTTGACTGGGTGAATGTTGAAAGGATGTTTCCTTGTGTAGGAAAATCTTGAGCTAGGGCTCATAGTTTAAAGATGGGGAGGGCGCCTGGTTAACAGAGATGAGGAAACATTGGGTGACATGATAGCTCAGTGGTTAGCACTGCTGCCTCACAGCACCAAAGACCCAGGTTTGATTCTATTCTTGGGCAACTTTCTCCCCATGTCTGTGTGGGTTACCTCCGGGTGCTCAAATTTTCTCTCAGTCCAAAGATGTGCAGGTCATGCGGATCGGTCATGCTAAATTGTCCATAGTGTCCAGAGATGTGCTGGCGAGGTGGTTTAGCTGTGTGAAATGCAGGGATAGGGTGGGTCTGTGTGGGATGCCCTCCAGACGATATTGTGGACTTGTTGGCTGAATAGCCTGCTTCCACTCTGCAGGCTTCAATGATTTTTCCTCTCTGAGGACTGAGTGTCTTTGGAATTCCCTTCCTCAAAAGTCAGCGGATGCAGGATCTTTAAATGTTGTTAATGCAGAGATAGGAAGATTCTTGATTACCAAGAGGGATGAAAGACTAATCGGAGATATACAGGAGTGTAGAGTTGAGGTCAAAAATCAGATCAATCATGACATTATTGAATGGGAAGCAAAGTGGAAGGGCTGAGAGGTTCCTTGTTGGTATGTTAGTGTCCAGTATTGTATTCCCGACTCTGTGGGGCATGGAAACAGGGCTGGTCCTTCTTCACTCAGTATTCCCGATTAGTCTCAGGGGAGATCATTGAAATGTTGTAGGTGAACACATAGCCCTGTAAATACTCTGCCAGCAAACCGCTGGAGATGGACCCACTCCTCACTCCATGATCTGGATTGAATGACAGTGCGGTCCTCCCCAGGTACCACATTCGGGACCCCGGACCCAGGCACTCTTCCTTGCCCCTGAGCCAGCCCTCTGTCCTCCCTTGGATATTTCGATTCCTCCTCCAGGGCAGTAGTGATGCCCACATCACTCTGGGCCTGACTTGTTCTTGCTGGGCTGGACTCTCTTGCTCCCCTCCCTTTTACAATCTCGACTTCAACCAGGAAAGCCACCGACCTCAAACACAACTGTCCACCGTCAGTTTGTAACAAACGTGAAGCTGGCGCGCTGTGTCTGTGGTGTTGCTGACTTTAGAGCAATAAATACTTCACTCTTAGAATAAAACATACGCTAACGAGTATTCACGGCCTGTCTCACCAGTGTGGAGGCACGGCTGGACAATATTGCGGTGAAGAGAGCGCTGCCTTGACCTATTTTAACCGGCAGTGGGATAATGTAAATCTCCCATCCTTCCACAGTCAAGGGAGATGCCCCATCTCCCACTGCTGGGGGCTACATTAACCCCCCACCTCTCTCTCTCTCTGTGCATGCCCCTTCATGGGGCTGCCCCATATTTCCAACTGACTTCACTGCATTTGGGTTAACGATAAAGGTAAATTGCACCGGCCAGTTCCCGGTAACGCGCTGAGAGCTTCAGAGGAGCCAGTGCTAGGGACGGCTGCATTTTCCAACGCACGGCGCTCACATCGGATCTCATCTGTTCGTCCCACGAATTTTATTGCTGTGGTTCCATCATCTCATCGAAGCCTGCAGCTGAGATCGTGTTTTTTTTTGTTCCTCTTGCTACGAAGCTGTTTGAAGTACGTTCCTCTGACCAAGGAATACTCAGACTGCTGAAAGAGAGCACCTTGCAAGCCAGAGGCAGCTCGCATTCACGGGCTGCAACTGCAAGTGAATTTAGAGAGTTAGTGAAGTACATTTGGGGCCCGTTCAGTTACCGGACCCTCTCGGTGCCTCAAATGTGTGCAAAGATTGACCCGAAAAAATAAGAAATGACTTGGGTTTTAATTTTGCAACAGCAGGGTATGCCAAATTCCAATGTTTGCAATTCAAGTGCAAAGACTGTACCGATTTGCTTCAGTGGCTATGTACAAAAGACTTTTTTCTTTAAAATAAATGAAGTATATTTTTGCAATAGGTGCCGGTGAAGACAGCTCACTCACCGTCAACCCACAATAACTGCTGGGCGCTGATCTCTTGACTGAAGTCATGGGTTAAAATGAGAAATCTTACCTATCTTTGGGGAAGAAGTCCCTGCTCGTTTTATCCCGCACCAAGTGAGACTTTTCCACGTTCTTCCTCTGGAATGTAAATTTTGAACGGATCTGAGCGAGCTGATCCATCTCCAGCACACCCAGTGGAAACTGAACGAAATCCTCTTTTACAGACACTAGCTGTGCCCTCACCTGAAAGTATGTACCTGAGAGGGGCTTTGGTTCTTGCTTTTAACTCAAAAACTACCAATCTGTCTGAAATAACCTATTGGTTATTGCTTTTAAGTCAAAAACTCTTCCAACCTGTCTGAAGTAACCTATCTCCTTCTTATCGAACGTTATCTTTTGTAATGGACAAGTGCTTGTTTCAAGGCAGATTCCGAGTCTTTGGTACCGCTCCTTTGCCTGGGTTTTACACTAGCACTCTGCAGAAACAACTTTGCAAAGATTTTTATAGACCTGGCGGGGCGTGCGAAAGCATTTAAACGCGTTGAGTGTTTTCGAGGCAATTTCACAAGCAAGTCCTTGCCAACTGCTAGGCGCACTCTGTCCTGAAGGCAGGTCCCTCGGTCATTCACAGCCAGAGTCGAGAGCTGAGGGGCTGGAAAGGCATAGCAGGTCAGACAAGATCAAAGGAGCAGGAAAGTCAACGTCTCAGCCGGAAACCTTTTGTCAGGACTGGGGAGGGGAGGCCAGAAATAAATGGGGGTAGTGGGCATGGGATGGGGTGGGGAGGAGATGGGAATGAGAGATGGTGATAGGTGAATGGGGGTAGGGGGTTATTGTGATTGGTCTGTGGCAAAGGTGGAGCGGATAGGTGAGTAGAAGGATGGGCAGGTCAGGTCAGGGAGGTGAGGAGGAAGGGGAGGGCTGGACATGGGCTACGGCTGGGGGGAGGCATCTAAACGCTCCACCCTTCCCACCACCAATCACAATAACCCCCCTACTTGCATCCAGCAATCACCATCCCTCCTACTTTTCCCCCAGCCCCTTCCCTCTATTTATTTCTGGGCTCCCCTCCGCAGTCTTAAAGGTTTTAGGCCTAAAGGGTTGACTTTCTTGTTCCTCTGATGCTGGCTGACCTGCTGTACTTTTCCAGCTTCATACCTATAGATTTTAGCTTCCAGCATCTGCAGGCTTTATTGCCTTCTTCAGCCTGAGCAGTTTTGTTTCCCCTCCTTCAGAGATATCCTTACTGCTGGTTGCTATTGCCTTTTACTCTTCCAAAGGTCCCAAATCAATTTCAGCCAGAACACTGAGATAACCTTGAAAAAGTTTAGAAAAGATTTATAAGGATTTTGGAGGGTTTGAGGTATCAGTAGGCTGGGGCTATTTTCCATGGAGCATCAGAGGCTGAGGGGTGACCTTTTAGAGGTTTATAAAATCATGAGAAACATGGATAGGGTGAGTATTCAAGGTCTTTTTTTCCCAGGGTAGGGGAGTCCAAAACCAGAGGGCATAGGATTAAGGTGAGAGGGAATAGATTTAAAAGGGGCTTGTCGGGCAACTTTTTCATGCAGAGGGTGGTGAATGTATTGAATGAGCTGGGTGGGATGCTCTGCACAGGGTTGGTGCAGACTCAAAGGGCTGAATGGCCTCTTTCTGCACTGTAAGGTTGCTACGATTCTAACTGGCTGAAAGCCCCTATTTAGTGAGTCGCAGCTATTCCCGCATTTCAAAATATCCTACAACGGTGGTGGGCGCAAGGATTCTGTGGTTAGCACTGCTGCCTCACAGCACCAGGGACCCGGGTTTGATTCCACCCTCGGGCGACTGTCTGTGTGGAGTTTGCACGTTCTCCCTGTGTCTGTGTGGGTTTCCTCTGGGTGCTCCGGTTTCCTCCCACAGTCCAAAGATGTGCAGGTTAGGTGGATTGGCCATGCTAAATTGCCCATAGTGTTTGGGGATATGTAGATTAGGTGGGTTGTAGGGGGATGGGTCTGGGTGGGATGCTTCAAGGGTCAGTGTGGACTTATTGGGCCGAAGTGCCTGTTTCCACACTGTAGGCATTGTATGATTCTTGATTCTATGATGTTTTCTGCTGTCACATTAGCAGCCCTCCTGCCAGCCAACCCATTTCCAGAAGCCGGGCAAATACCCTGCCAATGCTTCAGGGTGATGAGCCATCTCCAGAATTAGTTCCAGTTCAACCTGAAACGTTGGTCTGGATCTTGGAGCAGGTGCCAGGACTTCAAAGTTGGGCCCATGTGTCTGCCTCAAGCTTGTCCATTTCATCAACGAGTCATATTTGTAAAGCATTCCTTTAAGGGATGTCAGTGTTGCTGACAAGGCCAGAATTTTTTACCCATCTGATGTACATACAGCTATAGTACTTTTAGAAAGGGAGTGCCAACTTTTTGACCTAGTGATAGTGTAAAATTGGTGATATAATTCCATGACAGCATTGTGTTTGAAATAAAAACAGAAAATTCTGGAAATACTCAGTGGTTTTGGCAGCATTTGTGGAGAAAGCAGTCAAGTTAAATCCTGAATTTTCTTGGCCCATTGAAGGTGGATTTGCAGACTGAGGGTTTGGGAAAATTGAGGAATTTGTATCTAGATAGCGGACAAATAATTAGAGCAATTAAGGACCCAGTTAGCGGTGTTGTTCTGCTTTGTAATGGTTGCAAACTCAACTTAAGGTAGCTACCCAGCAGCAAGCCTCGATACCATCCCAATGACAAGATTGCAGGAAAGATCAGATCCAGAAACAGTCTTTCGGAGAGATTGCCCCTCAAAAGGACTGTGATAATCTTCAAGAGGATATATAAGGCTAGTGCAACGGGTAGACTTGTAGCTGATGAAATTTGATGCTGAGACATGTGAAGTGGTCCATTTTGAAATAATAAATGAGAAGAGGCAATATAGAATAAAGAATTTAATTCTGTGAGTTCATTGCCCATCAAAGGGAATCAAATAATTGTGTTTTACAAATAGTGAATTGTTGAATATGGAAATGACTGGAATTGTGTTGAATCTTGGAGAAGGTAGCACATTTGCTATCTAAGAAAGTCTGGATAAATGCAGAAAGATTGAAAAAACCATTAGAAGAAATTTTAGAGAAAAGCAGATACAGGACATTATTCCATTTAGGTCTGAGAAATTTGAGATTTAAAATGATGTTTCTTTTTGATTTGGTGACATTTTTGAGTTACATTGCTGTAATAAATATCAGACATTGTCAGGCATTTTGAGTGATTTTGAGTGAATATTTCAAATGACTTATTTTTGGCCTTTCAAGAAGGGAAACAATGTATATTCCTTTTTTAAACAGGTGACCATGCTTTTTGAGATCATGTCAACTGTGGTGACACATGATTACTACCAAATGTTTTGCATACAATTTGCTAAATTACAGAATTACAGAGAAGTCTGTTGAATGTCGTTGGCGCAAGGGGATTAGTTAGAGGATCAATGGTTATGGGAATAATGCAGGATAATAGGGTTGAGAAAACTTACGAAAGCCATGATCAAATGGCAGAGTAGACTTGATGGGCCAAATAGCTCAATTCTGCTCCTATATCTTATGGTCTTTAGGTCTAAAGAGGAGATCCAGGAATGTAATTAATTGAAATTAATACCTGTAGACAGAGGCATTATCAGATGGTGACAGGATGATGACAAGAGTTTGGCTTAGTTTCCTAAAGATCAGTTTAAAAGCATTGTCAGCGACTGAGACAGATTTCTCAGTGGAGGATTTGATTTGATCAGTTTGTACTGCAATATTGCCTCAGTAGATGACTACAGCATATACAATGCATCCACAAAATGCACCCACACTGTAAACTCACCAAAGTGGAGCAGTTTGACAGCATGATTAAAGATGCTACAAAGATCATAATCAATCTTTCAGATCATGTGCTGTCTGAAAGTGAGGAGTTTGTTCTTGGACATGATATCAGTGTTGCCATGCCTTCATCCCACATCAAACAGGAAGAGATATTTCTGAGTTTGAACTTCTCCATTCCCATCTATCCCACCAGAATCCAATATCCAACAGATAGAGTCGTTGAAGGTGCACCTTGTCTAGTGCATGTATACTACAGGGTACCCAATGACTTGATGAAGCATGATTGCACTGCTCTGCTTGAAAGAAAGTTATCAAAACAGTTATTGGACACGTATAAGGGTAATGGCCTGCTTGGTGGTGTAAATGAAGGGATACATTCTCATGGTGCACTACGTCCATGTATCTATGCATGTTGCTTGAAATTTAGAAAAGTGACGACATTTTACACCATATCTTATCTATGACTGATTTTGCACAATCTTAATTGACCAACTGGCTGAGAAGGTTGTCACAGCCAGTTTTATGTGAGCTCTCTGTGGACATATTAAAAGATTCCTTCAAATGTGTGAACACCATGCAAGGCTTGCATATCGATAATAATGCTGTGTCCATGAGCTCATTCATCATTGATAGCATATTCACTAATATACTGCTCAAGGACGACATTAATATCACATCATAATATCATGGTGACCTAGACATGCAGTCATTGAACTTTGCCTTCTCAATCTCACCTCTTGCCAAAGGCATGGAGACCCTCAGATTAAACTCATCAGCAGTTGCTTCTCACTAATGAGAGAGCAGCCTGATGGGACTATGGCATCGAAATACCCAATAGATGTTGTTACCATAGCATACCCTCTAGCCCTTGTCTAACTCGCAAATTAATTGGTTTTTACAGGAAATGCACCTTCAATGAAATGACAACCTGCATACTTCCAGTACGTAAGATATTTTTGAATCTGCAGCTATATGTAAGAATTTGATTACACGCCTTAATAGGCTCCATCTTGTGCCCAAATTCACCTCTGAAAAGGGGCAGTCAAACAAGGTCACATTCCTCGATGTGCTGGTTGAGAAATTGCCTAATGGTTTGTAGAGTAATGAGATTTACATCAAAAGCATACATGAGGATGATGATATCAGCATGGCATGATTAAGAAACTAAATCTAGAAGAGCAGAAGCTGTAACCTCGTGTGAAGATAACGTGCATTGAGGTCAAATTACAGAAAAAATTCTTACAGAAAATACCATGGACTCAAACTATATACTTTGTGGAGCTTTGAGTACCAAAAACCGCAATGCAAACATTTTCCACCCCTTCTCCATTTTCCCATTCTCGTCTTCAATGTAGTGACACCTGGTGATGAGGGATGTATTGTACTTAAATAACTAAAGCAAAGAAACAGGTGTCTGAGGAAAGGTGGGGTGCGGTGGAACATGCTGAATCCATAATGTGGAGTTCAACTGAGCATGTTAACTTTTAAGGACTGGCATGAAATTTGTCTGCAGTAATCAAAGTTGAAGTGATCTTTATTTCCTCAGGTTTGACTATCTTGATTCTGAGTCTATAACATGATCAATGTGGTATAACTGTGCTGTTGTTAAAGGAGCTGAATGGATGAAAACTGTAAGATGTTGCTCTAGATGAGAATAAATTTCAAATTGGATGGGCTTAAATTTTTGGTAAATTTGTATTGAACAGCGATGAGATTATCTTGTTAGATGATATGCTTTCTGGGCTGGAAAGGAGAGAACTAGATATGTAAGATGATGAAAAACCATAAGAAGGTACGAAAACAAAATTGCTGGAGAGGCTCAGCAGGTCTGGCAGCATCTGTGAAGGTAAAAGCAGAGTTCACGTTTTGGGTCCAGTGACCCTTCCTCAGTAAGCATCGAATGGTTTATAAGGAACTGTGTTCCAACAGGATAGCTTGTTCAGTTCAGGACAAAGTAGACTGGTCAACTAAATGGAGACCAGAAGGAGTGAACTGATAACTCCCTCATTTATAACTGTTGAACAAGCTCAGACAACCTTGCACACATGGACACCAGGTTATACGGGCTAGCTCCGACTTGGAGGTGAGAAGGTTAAAACTAAATACTCTCTCTGTTCTGACTCTCAGACAAGGCCAGGTAACTTTGCATTCACGAGTATAAATCTTATTGAGTACAGATTTCTTTTTGAGTGCCAAATAAACATGTTTTGTACAGACAGCAATTTGGGACTCTTGAGTTGCTGATACCAAGAATGAACTTGTGAACTAAAAGGGGATAGAAACTTATCAGATGTATTATTTTAGTAGACTACATCAAGCATGTGACAAAACATGTCGTGTTATGCCTCATTGGTGTAAGAGATTGGAAATCAAGCCCCATTATTCCTAGAGTCAACCCAAAAGTTACAGATTTTAGAAAAGTACTCAAAATTTATCTGTCTTTTCAGACATGTTGACAGAAAGCAAGGACCGGGCTTCTGTTCTTAACAAGGATTTCTACAAGGATTTTTATAATAAATAGATTCTAGCTACAGATAAACAATTACTGACTACTGACATAGAACTCTACTAGTTAAAACTCTTATAAAACCCTTATAAAACTCCCCCTATACACACATACATACACTAAAAAAATGCGTGTTATGGATGAAGGGAAATACTGAGAAGCCAGTTCAAAGGTCCCTATTCACAGGATTCACTGAGAAGATCCTTTTTGTTCGTCAGGACTTGCTTCTCCTTGAACTTCCTCTGGTACCTTCACTTGCTTTCAGGAGGTGTATTGATTCATTTATAAAATCTGATCCTTATTAGTTAACAGCCACATTTTACAACAGCTAATGAAAGTAAATAATCTAGCTTTCTTCAGGCTTGAGTTTTTTTTATTGTAAAAGACAGCAAATTTGTCTCCAGAGTCTGATTCACATCCAAAAACTGTTCATTTGCCTGGGAGCCAATCAGATAGTTCATGAGGCTGAAGTCATCATCAACTAGTCAGTATTCCGCAGACCAATCAGCTACTTGTTGCCAGCAGAATCTCCCTTTGTACACACCCCTGGCTTTATCCCATTGGCTGAACAAATAGCAATGTAAACAACACTTACAATGAGTATCAGGTAAATTGCTTTTAAAAAGTGCAGTAATCTTTCCCATAAACCTTGGTTTTTAAAACAGTCCTTTTCCCACAATCAAAAGTATAGAAAAATAAAAATATATAATCTTGTTAGAATCCTTGCTGATTTTTCATTATATTTGTTTTTATTCTTTTATCAATTTTGGTCTGGAGCGGAAGATGACTTGTAGATTTTGGGACACCTAATGGCAAAAAACCCAACATACCAAACAAGCTTTTGTTCATTTGTGAGGCCAAGCCTGAAGCTGAGACAGAATTATTACTATTTATACCTCCGTGAACTGACAAGGTGACCCTGATAGATGTTTCAGAAAAGCAACCAAGAAGTCTACATCTCTGCCTGTGAAACAGTGCAGTGTGAAAACCATTTAATTAATCTGGCCCGTCTTGTTCTTTTCTTTTAATTATCCCTTAACTATGTTTGTTTGTCTGTACAGAGAAACCAAAGAACTGCAGATGCTGGAAATCAGAAACAAACTCAGCAAATCTGGCAGCATCTGTGGAGAGAAAGCAGAGTTAACATTTCAATGTTAACGTTTTGGGCCCAGTCACCGTTCTTTAGTGAGGTTTCCCAGCAATTTATGTTTGACGAAGGGTCACTGGACCCAAAACGTTAACTCTGCCTTTTCCTTCACCGATACTGCCAGACCTGTTGAGTTTTTCCAGCAACTTCTGTTTTTGTTCCTGATCTACAGCATCCGCAGTTCTTTCAGTTTGTATGTTTTTGTTTGTTTGTGTGTCTTTTGTGTGAACGGGGACTCAAATAACAGTTTAAGCATCGACATTAATTAGATAACCGTGCTTAAATTTTGTCTGCCAAAGTTATAGTGTTTTTAATAAATTGCTAAGACTTTCGTTGAAGATAAAAAAACCAGTGTCTGGATTTACTTATTCGTAGAGTCTAGGATTGGTTATTCAAATGTCTGGGGAGGAACCATTGGAGTAATTGTTGGGGATCTTTGATGGTTTTAATTTTACCGAGTTCTGAAGACAGAGGAAGAAAGTTTGATTTGTTTCGGTTCTCTGTCTCCGTGTTATAACAATCTATACAGATGGCCATGGAAAATACAGAATGAAGGAACAAAATCAACAACTGAAGTGAACTCATGGTGAGGAACACAGAACAAAAAACATTCAAGTGCTCACTGCATTGTTGGGGACATTGCTGGATCAGCAGAAATCTGGGAAATTGAGCTGGAGGCAAAATCACTAACACACGCAGGAACACCTCTGTAATTTGACAGAAGCCTGGAAGTTATCCTACCGTTCTTGGAAGCATTCCAAACAATTAAGGGATTGCGTTAGACCCAGGCCCGTGAGGGAGGAGGGAGAGTTTCTCAAGACAGACAGCCCAGAGAAGGTTCACTGGGCTGATCTCAAGTATGGGAGGACTGTCCAATAAGAAGTAATTTGCAAAGAAAGCAAATGTGAGGTGAGAAAGAACTTCATCACAGAGCGAATAGTTAGGATCTGGAATGCAGGGAGAGGTGATGGCCTCGTGGTATTATCGCTGGACCGTTAATCCAGAGACCCAGATAACATTCTGGGGATCCGGGTTTGAATCCCGCCACAGCAGATGGTGGAATTTGAATTCAATAAAATATCTGGAATTAAGAATCTAATGATGACCATGAATCCATTGTCGATTGTCAGAAAAACCCATCTGGTCCATTAATCTCCTTTAGGGAAGGAAACTGGCATCCTTACCTGGTCTGGCCTACATGTGACTCCTGACCCACCACAATATGATTGACACATAACTGCTCTCTGGGCAATTAGGGATGGGCAATAAATGCTGCGCAGCCAGCGACACCCTCATCCTGTAAATGAATTTAAAAAAACTATAGTGGAGGTAGGCTTAACCAAGTCATTGAAGAAAACATTGTACAGAGTTACAGTGTAAAGGTAGGAACAGGCACTTAACCCTCATTTGAAAAACAGGTGTAGATACAATGGGCCGAATGGGCTCCTTCTGCACTGTAACAATTCTGTGTAGTATATGCATTTTTTGATGTTTAGAGTGACTTAACAGTGATCATAAAAGGAAAACAAAAAGTGTTCTTTTGCTCTTATTTCTCATGTTCTTTGATTAGTTACATTATACAGGATGGCATGAAATCAATGGAAGAACTGAGGATATGATCAATCGATATGCTTGTGCAGGACAAGAATAACATTATGCATTCATAAACTACCATATACTCTACCACCAGATGGTGCTCAATAATCAATCTTTCCTACATATCGGCCAGTGTTGTCTATCTCATAAGCTGCAGGCAAGGATGTCCCGAGGCATGGTACGTTGTGAAACAATACAGACACTACGACAACGGATGAATGGACACTGCACAATAATCACCAGACAGGAATGTTCCCTCCCACTAGAGGATCATTTCAGTGGTCAAGGACATTCGGCCTCGGATCTTCGGGTAAATGTCCTCCAAGGAGGACTTCGAGATACACAACAATGCAGACACACGTGAATATATGGGGTGAATTTAGGGTGGCATGGTGGCTCAGTGGTTAGTACTGCTGCCTCACAGTGCCAGGGACCTAGGTTCAATTCCACACTCAGGCAACTGTCTGTGTGGAGTTTGCACATTCTCCCTGTATCTGCATGGGTTTCCTCCCACAGTCCAAAGATGGGCGGGCTAGGTGAATTGGCCATGCTAAATTGCCCATAGGGATGTGTAGGTTATAGGGGAATGAGTCTGAGTGGGATGCTCTAAGGTTCTGTGTGGACTTGTTGGGCCAAATGGCCTGTTTCCACACTGTAGGGATTCTATGATATGGTATAATTTGTATTTGCAGATACATTTTATTTTGTTCAAAGAGCCCAGAATTTATAGATAGTCAGTCAATGTGGTGTTTTATAAATTCCTACTTTAAAAATAAAACCGGTCTGACTGCAAGCTAAAACACAAACAGATTCCAAACAAGGTCTCACACCTAACATGCATTGTCTGACCTAAAATGTCACCTATTCTTTACACTGATAAAACCTTTAGTTCTCTCAGGACCATGACTTGAAAGGAATTTGGGGATTTACATATACATATTAATCAATTAAAACCTTCTAACTGATTAAAGATTTAACAGCATCTTAGGTTTGTTTAGTACATCCTCATCTTTTACTCATACATTCTGTGTCTGATACTATCTCTCTCACTAACACCTGAAGAAGGACTGAGGCTCCAAAAGCTTTTGATTTCAAAGAAACCTGTTGGACTATAACTGGTGTGATTTCTGATCTTGTCCACCCCAGTCCAACACCAGCACCTCCACATCAAAATAGAATGGTAGAGATAATATTAGTGTGGATGTCAGTGGGCTCCATAGGAGTTTTAGTCTGGCTTTTTAAAAAAATTTGGCTACCTTCCAATACTCAAGAGCTATTTCAGCTTTATCTTCTAAACACCTGTTGCCCTCCCAAGTGATATAAACCCACCTTAGTTTCATTATCCCACATTCCAACAAAATATTTGTGGCAGCAAATTAAATAATGTGAACCAAACGGGCAACTGCACGGGGGCTCAGTGGTCAGCACTGCTGCCTCACACCGCCAGGGATCAGTGTTCGATTCCACCCTCGGGCAACTGTCTGCGTGGGTTTCCTCCCACAGTCCAAAGATATGCAGGCTAGGTGGATTGGCCATGCTAAATTGACCATAGTGTTCAGGGATGGGTTATAGGGTCAAGGGTCTGGGTGGGATGCTCCAAGGGTCAGTGTGGGCTTGTTGGGCCGAAGGGCCCATTCCCACACTGTAGGGATTTGATGATGATGTACCACTGCAAACTGAAGTATCTATTCATAACTAGCCACAGAGGTTTATTTTGTTAACCCTTTTCTTATGGAAATGACACAGTTCACACGCTAGTCAATCAATACCAATATTATATGGAAGTTGTGAGCACAAACTAAAAGCAGTTCTGCATGCACCGGTCTGTGTGCTAGCAGCGGGTTCAAAGTGCCAGTAGCAACTTCATTAATGATATAACAAGGTGTAGAGCTGGATGAAAACAGCAGGCCAAGCAGCATCAGAGGAGCAGCTTCTGATGCTGCTTGGCCCGCTGTGTTCATCCAGCTCTACACCTTGTTATCTCAGATTCTCCAGCATCTGCAGTTCCTACTATCTCTGAAGCAACTTCATTAAGTTGGCCAAGTCCTTTCCCAGCATCATGGAAGTGTCTGTACTGTACTGCAAACATGTATTTCTCCCCTGTGTGAGTAATCTAAGTAATCAATTGTCCAGATTCAAATGCACAGGCACAAGTGGCACCAATGACCCTTGCCATTTACCTCAGCTGTGAATGGTCTCCACATTACAGTTCAGTGAAAACTATCACATCCTCTACCTGAGCAGCCAAACTCGTACACAGCCTCAGCCTGTTGCCCTTGTCCTTTACCTCCCAATCACCAAGCAAGTGTGGTCCGTCTCTATTATCCACACCAAACATTAGGAACACTCACAATTGTCTGCTATTTCACTTTGCAGGAGCACAGAATACACAACGTTGGGGAGGGAAGAGATCCCATGACATTTTGTGGTGGGGGTGGGGGGGGTTGGGTGTTGGTGGGGTGGAGGTTGCGGTCGACCTGCCCTCTGCCAACACGCTCATGCTCCACTGAGATGGAAATCTTGTGCAAAAGGCTGCAGGTGTCAGCATTGACCTGTTCATGAAAGCCCGAGCCTGCTGAGGTGTCAGACATATTGGGGGAACTCACGCTTTGCAAGGGAGGTGATGGCCTAGTGGTATTATCACTGGACTGTTAATCCAGAGACCCAGATACCATTCTGGGGACCCAGGTTCAAATCCCACCGTGGCCCTTGGTGGAATTGGAATTCAATAAAAAATATCTGGAATTAGCAGTCTAATGATGACCATGAATCCTTATCGATTGTCAGGAAAAACCCATCTGAGTCACTAATGTCCTTTAGGGAAGGAAACTGCCATCCTTACCTGGTCTAGCCTACATGTGACTCCTGACCCACAGCAATGTGGTTGACTCTGAACTGCCCAATGGGCAATGAATGCTGCCCAGTCAGCGACGCCCTCATCCCATGAATGAATAAAAGAATAAAGGAATAGATTGTGGCTGAATATTGCCTCCTTCCAGCTGGATCTCAATATCCATCAACCCTGCCCTCAGTAGGGACAAGCAGTTGAGGACAAGGTAGTGGGATCTATCGAGGGTGCTTCTCCAGCTGCTGTGATGTCAATGACAGTTTTGCTCATTCCTCACCAGTGATGGAAAGTAAAACAGTACAGGCAATGCCTTAGTGAAGGCTGTCAGCAGGGAAGTGCAACTGAGGGTGAGTGAATTGGACGACAGGTAACGAACCTACTAAAAAGTTGGCAATCATCTGCCAAATAGTACTTTTTCAGAGAAGGTGTACTGTGGGCAGCTCCTCCTCACCTGCAACAGTTCTTCAGTTTCATTCTTCAAAATTTTCCCAGCATGTTAATTTCACTGAAAGAGCACATTCCATTCTCCATGTATCTTAGTGCCCTTGGCAAATTACTGACATAAAGTAACAGGTTCCCTCACTCAGAGCTCTCTCCTCATTCCTGGCTGCTAAAGCTAGAATGCAAATTAAAGCAAACATTTTTGTCCTTCTGTCCCTATCTCTGAACCAAGAGGCCTAGGTTCAAGTCTCACCAGTCCCAGAGATGTGTCCTTGCAACTCTGAAAAGGTTGATTAGAATATATATTTAAAAGTCTACAAAGCTAAAACAGTAGTCAAGTTATAAAAGCTAAATGCCAGACCCAACAGCTATACATTAATTCTCCAACTTACCTAAAAACATGCCCCAGTGAAACCTGGAAGGTGACAGCATGACATTGGGACCCTGACCCGACATCATTTTTAGGCAATTTAACACTTGCACACAAACTTGTCTTGAGAAAATTCCACCCCATATCATGCGCCTTGGCTTTAACACTAAGGAGGTAAAAGTGTATCGGGAATCTTGGCCTGGACATTCTGATGGTCAGACAGTCATTGGAGCAGTATAGATTGGAGCTGTGCATTGGCATCATGTGCAATCCCAACATTGCTGGCTCCATTGGAATTACCCAGGAAATTAAATTATCCGGCAGGCAATTCCCCTACATTAGAACCCTCTAAAAAAGCCAGTTAAAGTCAGAGAATTTGAACAATTTTGCCTCGCTGAAGCTAATAGTTATCCAGGAAAAGTTACAGGAATTAAAAACCTAGTCTAACACGTGGGTAGTTATTTAGCTGACTCGCCACTGAGCCCATGCCTCTGCAAAACCACAAATTTCCACCTACCTATTACTCCCTCAGGCTGTTCGGCAGCCAGACCCACTCCCCCACCTTACTCAACCATCCTGACGCTGTTGGATTTCACTAATCCCAGACACAACACCCCTGGCTGCAGCCTGATCACCCCTAACCCTCCCCTTCCCCAGACTTCTCCTACCCTCTTCCCTGTCCGCCTGACCTCCTGTGGATCTGACATCCCCGGATGCCCGATTGATACTCCACCCTCCTCCCAGTCTGGACACAACACCATTAATTCTTCCCCCTTCAGTGGTCTAACCATAATCCCAGGCCCAATTCACTCCACCATCCCAAGCTGCCCTAGGTACCCCATACTTTAGCTGGCACCCTTTCCCATCTGGACCCCTACATACCTGGCACCCTAGACTGCCTTACCTGGCACCCTACTTCTGGCACCCTACCCCTTACCTAGCCATGTGGAACCTTAGCCATTCACGTCCCTTTCCTCACTGACAATCGTCGTGTTTTTGGGGTGGCTTTAGATCCTGTAAAATGGCAGAAAGTGTCACAAAAAGGAGGTGTTTCTTGATCAGCCTTGTTGCTACTCCCCTGAGTGAATTTTGACCTAGTTTTCTTCACTAGACACATTCAGGACAGGTCAGACTGGTCAGACTCAAAAGCTCGGCCAGAAATATCCACAAAAGGCAGGAGCGTATTTTTAAAAGTTATAGTTGTCATCCATGGGAATCCTAACTGACATGGGAACATCCGGGCATTGTATTTGAAGCTTAGCTGTGTGGCAAGAGAGGAAAGTTCACCTGAACATTTTCCATAGTGATGTTAATACAATTGAGTTTAAGAAGAAATGTGCATCGAAGAGTCATTCTGGTGGAAAGAGGGAGAAAATGAAAGAGTAATTGTCAATCTGGTTTGGTAAAGCATGAAACATGTTAAAGGAGCTTTTATTGATGTAGGAGTTGACTTCTGAACTTCAATTGATAGTATGTCAATTTGGATCTAAATATGCTCTGCTTACCTTCATCTAAGGTAAGCTTGGCAATACATCAAAGAGAAAAGGTCATATTAAACTTTTATGAGAATAAAGAATCAGTAAGGCCAGCAATGCAATGTTTAGCTTTTAGTTCAGGTATTAGAGGCATGTGATGATATACGTCTGAAGTGCCCATGACACTGAAAGCTTATACACTTGCTATTTACTGGTTTGGATTTCAATGACTTTAGGAAATGGCACCCTAATCCATTTGGAGTTCTTGAAGGGAAGTAGTCTTTCCTTAGTCCATCTGTAAAATGTTTAAATCTTTATTTTAAAATGGACTATCTTTTTCTGTAATGGCCTTGCAACTTTCTTAACAACTTCCTTGCTGTTAGTTGTTAACCTGTTGACTCATTTAGCTACTTTTCTGTTTTGTCAGAAGAACTTGTAGAAAACCACATAGGGCTGGACCTCTCATCTATTCCATATGCTTGTTTCCCCAGGGATATTCATAGTATGTTTTTCATAGAGCATCAAAGAATATCTCTCTGAGAACCCCTTTGTATTTCAAAGATGAAGAAAGGAAGGGAGAATTGGAGAAAGATACACCAGACTAATGGTTTAGCATCTTGTGGATCAGTTAGAGTCAGCTTTTAAATGTGTTTCGACCAGACAACTATAACTGGATATATCCAAAGAGACAAATGATTTGTTTTCAATATATGATTAGGGAACTGCATGCCATCCTGTGATCAAGTCCTACCATGGCCTCACCCCTTCTTATCTTTGTAATCCCCTTTGTAATCTCTGTGAATCTGCATTCCTTCCAGTGTGGCCATTTATGTATTCCAAATTTATCTTCAACCCACCATTGGTAGCCATGTTTTCAATTTTCTAGGGTCTGAGCTCATCATTGGTAGGAATAAAAAAAAGATTTTCATTAAGGTCGGACATTACAATGATGCAGCATGTGCAAGAGCAGTTCATAATGCTGAGCAATCCTACTCTGTAATGCTGCCCTAAATTTATAGGGAAGTAAATTCCAATCTATGGTAACAATATAAGATAGAACAAAATGTCAGCAATTATTTGGCAACATTTCTAATACCAACAAGTTTTCATTCAATTAGGCATCCTCAAGAAATTTAGTCCAATTTTACGCATTGAAATGCACAGAGGAGATTACAATTTCAGTCATTATAGTGGGAGAGGAATGGAAGTTTATGTACTGAAAGTATGTAACCTGAAGGAAGATTACGCATAGAAAGTGGAATTAAAAGCAAAGCACTGTGTCATGTTGGATAATGAGCAGAAGTGATCGTAGAAATGATGAAGAAGCTCAGTGCAGTGCATAGAGTAGGTTCCTGGAACAAGAGTCTAAGAAACCATAAACTGTAACACAGAGAAAATTATAAACTTACAACAATAACTATCCAGACAATGAGAAAGGGTATGTAATGTTCTAAGCAGTGTCACTGATACAGCAAAAACAGCTTATACAGTGCCTTTGATGCAATGAAACATTCCAAGGCACTTAACAGGAGTACTACAAGACAAAATATGACACCAAGCCACGTATGAAGGTATTGGGTGAGGTGACCAAAGGCTGGGTCAAAGGTGGTTTTAATGGAGTATCTTAAAGGAGAACAACAAGGTAGAAAGGCAGAGAGATTTAAGGAGGGAATTCCAGAATGTAGGGCCTAGGGAATTGAAGACTTAGTTATCAAAGGTGGGATGATTAAAAGTGGGAATCCTTCAGGCCAGAATTAGATGAGAACAGATCTATCAAGTGATCAAATTCAGATGATTCAACATAGAATTTTAAGAGCTGTGTTCAGAGTAGTGGATTCACAGGAAGCCATGCTGCATATAATCTATGGATTAGGCCAGAAGTTTCAAGCAGATAAAGAATTGCACTGATATAAGCATATCTGCATCACGCAAGAGCAGGAACAGAAAAAACACAGAAGAGAACTTCAAAGTCAGAACTGCTGAGCCAGGAATGGGATTTTGCAGATCAGAATATTTCCGGTTGAGTGAAATAGTGCTGGGCTTCTCTCTATACTTGTGCTAAGATGTCTTTAGGGAAAATTTTAGAAGTGTGAAGTCCCAATATGAGCAATCTCCATATATGTTTCCATCCATTTCGCCAAAACTGGTGCAGTGATCCTCCAGTACAGCAGCTGAGAGTACTGGCTCATGCAAAATTTTGGGAAGCAGACATCTCTCTTTCACTTCCTAATGTTTCTTGCCTATGGAAAAGATGCACAAAATGTCAGCTGCTGATTGGTTAGGGATAGCGGGGCTGGCTCTCAAGTGGTGGCTGGAGACCATTTCAGTAGAACTCTGAGATAGTAAGAACTGCTGATGCTGGAGTCAGAGGTAACACAGTGTGGAGCTGGAGGAACACAGCAGGCCAGGCAGCATCAGAGGAGCAGGAAAGCTGACGTTTTGAGTCGGGACCCTTCTTCAGAACTCTGTGTTACTTTCAACATCAACATGAAGGAATGTAGAAGCTGGGAATAAGTATCCCATTATTTCATAGCCAAAATGTGTGCCTCAAAAAACGTGGAGAACATTCCTGCATGAATTACAGATGCAGCAGCTATTGGCATGGACTGGTTGGACCGAAGGGTCTGTTTCCATGCTGTATGCTTTGTGACTCTATATGGGCAATCTGCAAAAAGGGATTATCTATTCATTAAGCAATGTGAAAATAATCAGAAAATGAAAACATAAGGGATGATAAAGGTTTTTCATGATTTGTCAGTGATAAAGGGATAGTCAAAGTCCAGCTTGGGCAATTATAAAAATGGCAGAAGTAAATTTGTAGTGGTATGTAGGGGGAAAGCAAAGATACAGAACCAGTTCAGTACCTCAGTTTTCACAGAGGAAGTTGATATTATAATTCTAGATCAGTCAGAGGGAAGAGTAAAGCTGTTAGAAAAGGTTAATATTCAAAGTGAAATTGAGGTTCCTCAAACTCAATGCAGCCGAACCCTAATCACTTAAAATCTTGAGTTAAATTTCAGAGATTCTGACTACAGATCTTCCGTCAAAACCCAGAGGTCAAATTTGAGCAGAGTCTTAACTGGAATAGCCACATCATCACCAGAGCTCCATGTGCAGATTAGAGATGTGTCGTTCACTTGCTGACCTGTCAAAATCTGTCCACCCTCCACAGGCCAGAAGTCATTGTGTAGTGCAATTTTCACACTAACCAAATTCAATGCTAACTGGTACTCATGAGCAGTACTACTGATTTCCAACAAAAATAGAAAATGCTGGAGAAATTCAGCAGGCCTGGCAACATTTGTGGAGAAAGAAATGCTTCGAATTCAGAGTGACTCCTCTCCAGTTCTGAAGTTCTGAACAGTGAGGATTTTGTGTGTGTGTGGTGTGAATATTGGGAAAAGATGCCTGAAGGTGTTCTTCTAAAGGACTTGAAACCTGAACTCTGATCCTCTCAGCAGGTGTGCAGAACCTCCCTATTTCGACAGGGGGTTCTTTGATAATACACCTGTAGCTGTATTGTTGTCCCTGATGACAGGTTTCACAATAGTAAAGTGTTCCTCATTGCAGAGCCACGTGTTTCCCATGCATACAGCTGGCACATTAAATCGTGATCAGAATCTCATGGGAATTGAGATTGAGCCGGGACAAGGCGATGGTGCCCACTTCTGTTTATATCCAGGAACAAAATCAAAGTTCCTGGAAAAGCTCAGCAGGTCTGGCAGCATCTATGAAGGAAAAAAACAGAAGTTAACATTTTGGATCCGGTGACCCTTCCTCAAAACTGTTCTGAGGAAGGGTCACCGGATCCGAAACGTTAACTCTGTTTTTTCTTTCACGAATGCTACCAGACCTGCTGAGCTTTTCCAGCAACTTCTGTTTTTGTTCCTGATTTACAGCATCCGCAGTTCTTTTGGTTTTTATTCCGTTTATATCCAGTCAGGATCAGTGGACAAAACCTGCCCTCCTCCACACTGAAAATTGAGAATGAGCTGATTTGAATTTGTCTTCATTCCAACTTTCCATTCCCTGATGGAGGGGAAGCTATTTGATTTGTAGTTACCTTATAACTTCTGCCTTGAGGTCAGCCCTAACACTGGTCCGAACAATCACAATTTCCTTTTAATGTTTTCAAATTTTTACTAACTTTCTCCAAAAATGTAGCTGCAAGGTTTTCTTTAGAATCTGTTGGGCAGATTCAGAATTGTATGCATTCTATGAATTGGCTAATTTAAAATGCTTTACAACTGTTTGTGTCACTGCACCAAACCCTGAATAAACATTTAGGTGGTAATTTAATTGATCCCCAATTTCTTCACAACTCTCATTTTTGCAGGTTGCTTTTGAAATATGGCATTTTATTAACATTAAGGCTGTCTCTGAGTCCTTTATGTTGGCTGGACTTCAAATAGTTTACAGATAATCCTTTCCAAGAGGCTGTCAGGAAGAAGAAAGAAAATCAGAAAGCTCCACTTTAAATGTCTCTCAGGAGTCTGTGAGGAGATTCAATTTACTGGAAGACAAATTTATCAGTAGTTTGGTGAATCACCTAGGTTACCAGGCAAACAGCATTCTGAAATTGATTGTGAAATCTTATGCTTGATCTCCCCCACACAAAACAAATTGTCTTATGTGAAGGAGGACAGGGCATAGAATCCAAAAAAAATGGAATCCCAGCAACCAACGATGCCGCATTGTAGCCAGAAAATTATGTAACTAGAAATCTCAAGAAATAGACGCTACATTTAAAATTCGGCTGAGTTCAAAGAACAAGTTGGCTTAACTTCTGACATTTTAAAATGGCAGTGATCATCTCACCGATATATAAAGTTTAATAAATGCTTGTTGCAGTTTTCTTTGTTAGTTGATAAAAAGACAAATAAAACTGCTAATGCTGGAAATCTAACAAAAACAGAAAATATTTGAAACACATGGCAGCATTTGGAAACAGATAGAGTAGCAATTTGGATATAAACTTTTTGTCAAAGCTGGAAAGAAATCAATAAACAAATTGAAAAGGAAAATGTATTCTATTGAAAGTAATGTATACTATCTTCTAACCCTCTGCAGTTCTCATAATATGATGTCTTGTGGCACTCCCAGCTCGCATTGAATTCAGTCATTGTGTTCTGTCCTGTCTTAATAGAGCCCAGGGCACTTCTCGCATACAGAAATAATTAAGGTGAAAACTTCCAACTATTGTCAGCAACTCTACTTAATCTGCATAGGGCCCTAGTTACTGACCAGCAATTAACAAAAATAGACTTCTCATTCATACATTAATGCTTTTTTGAAACAATTTATTAGTCCTTCATGACCTTCAATTTTTTTTTCTAATGTCCGCAGCTAATGCAGGTACTGGCGTGAAACTATTGGCTAAATTATCAAATGGCTCAGAGCAAGGGGTACTTTAATTTCCTGTCACTGGCCAGCATTCTCCAATACAGCTCACTCTGGGGTATATTCTTTCAAGAAAGAGTGAGTAATGTGTGACAGCTTCCCATCCACAGTGGTCAATGGCCAATTAAATATAGACTAGAAATAGCTGAGACCTATGTAGTGATCTTTGCAGGGCCATGCTGATTATAGCATGTCAATTAGAACATATTCTGTTTATTCCTACCTTCTGACTTCTGCCCTTAAACAAATCTTTAATCTATGCTGATATATTATCTACAATCCTGTGAGTAATCAATTTTTTTGTCATAATGTATTTCCAGTTGGCATGCAAGCACCCACTGAAGCCAAATCAAGGCTAAGGGATGGAAGTGGTCTCCTGGCAGCAGACTGGGGTTGGGGTGTGTTGAGGGGATTCAGGGGGAGGGTAATGGGGATGGGAGCATTCTATCCTGCCAGAAGCCCTTGACACTGCCATACTCAGGATCTCAGCAGTGACAATTAGTCTTGCAAACATGGGGCTGCCTCTACAAGTTACGACTTGGCTACTATGACTTTTGCAAATTACAAATATCAAGGGGGCACTTCCATCTTGAAGAACCCTCTCTCCATCATCATCAACAACAATGTCTGTCAGTGCTGTAGAGCCTCCTGATGGTCCTTCAGGCTCAGCAAGCTATCCGCTGTTGTTAATTTGAAAATCAAGGTGTTAATTAATTGGGGGTAGGTCAATGAGTAGCGGGTTATGAAAATTGGTGTTAGTTTGTACACAGGCAATAGAGTTTTGGAATGACCTCAATTTTATGGGATGGATTGGAACAGTCAAATCTAGAAAGAACAAAGGCAGCGGTAAGGATTTCAGCAGTAGATGAGTGAAGTCAAATAATATTTTAGAAATGGAAACGTCCTTTTAAAAACAATGTGGGCACGTGGTTAGAAGCTCATAAGTCAAGTATGACACAAAGTTTCCAGGGAGAATGCTTCACACTCAGGCAGTTGCTAGGAAGAGGAATGAAGTTTGTAGAGGGGGATCAAAGGCAATGGCTCTGGTCTTTACAACATTAAGTTGAAGAACATTGTTGCTCATTAGACAGCTGTGTAATAAACTAGAGACTTTGGAGGGTTGAAGAGAGTTGGTGGTGAGGTAGAATGAGTGCTATCAATGTACATGTGGAAACCAATGCTTTGTTTGTACATGTTATTAAAAAGTGGATTGTAGATGTAGAAATAGGAGAAGGCATCAGAGTCAATGCGGCTATTGCAGCTGATTTTTTTGGCTACAATTGAATAGATGAATGGTGCCAGACAAATACTGTTCCATGCAGCTGGACAATAGCATTGGAAGTTAATATGCTCAGTTATGTCAAAACAGGCACAGGAACAACAAAACGGAGGATGGTTAACCATTCTCATAGGCACACAAAATACCAGTTGTGACATTGTGAAAAAACAGTTTCGGTACAATTGAAGAGGCAGAATCTGATTGGTGTGCTTTAAAAGTAAAGAAGTCAACCTGATGTGTTTCATAGGCCAACTTCGTACCTCACTGGCAAATGAAATAAAATGATGAGTAGTTTTTTTTAATTACATCTCTTGAATACTCTTAATCAATTGCTTACTGTTAATGGAAAGCATTAGAACAAGTGATAGCTGTTAAAATGCCATCCAGCCTACTTAATAAGTGCTTACAGGCATTTTGAGTGGCAATGAACCCAATGCAATCCTCTAGTCTGTCATTCCTAGCAATGAATTTAACCCTTTTCCAATCATTCTATCCAACATGAAATGCAGGCTACGTCAGCATTTTCAGCTCACAAAGCTTTTTTAAAATTTTCTAATCAACCCTGTTCAGAGATATTACTACATGCCTTAAAGGTTGGTAAAACTTGAATGCAGGCCTCCTGGCTCAAAGGTATGGAAGCTACTACTGTGCCACAAGAGCCCTCCCATGAGCCACACTTTAATTTTACCTATTTTTCTAAACAACCAGGTCAGAAATGATCCTACACACCTCTGAAGCAGGCGGGACTTGAACCCAGATCTCTCAGGCTGGGGTAACAGATACTATTACTGCATCACTACAGCCCCACAAGCCTTCCTCCGTCAGCTCTGAGAACACCCTTCCATGTGTTGTGCTGCGGATAATAGAAATCCAATCCCACCAACAGGACCAAATGGCATGTGATGTGACAAGCTGGATTATTCCAAGCCTAACAAGATAGTGTCAGGAGAGAATTTCCACTTACATATTTACTACTGTCAACCTTCAGAACCATTTTTTCAGGTGAATTAAATGTTTGCAGTCATGATTCCTACCAACAAAGGAAGCCTACTGCAGATACAGAAGGAAATTGGATCATGTTACAACCAGAGCTTTGCTGACCTAGCCAGGGCCACCTGCATCCTCTGAAAGAATAAGCAAATAAAAAGGCATTTAAAGGCAGAGAAGCCATTGAGATGAGAATGGCTTCAATTTCTTTTCATTACGGCTGAGGCAAATGCTTATAAAGTGAGATAGACACAATCTTTTGGAAACAATGGATATCTTTACCAGAACCTTTCCCTTGATTGATAGAATTCAGGCCCTTAAAAGTTGCTATCCCGTGGGCTTACGACAACATTTCAAGCGGGTCAGAGGTGGCCAAAGAAAAGTGGAGCAGAATTCTGCTGTCACCAATATTTACATTCAATAGGTGGACAATGAAGGCACAATGGTAAGCAAGTGGGAGTTGGGCAAGAAAAATGGAGCTGGAGCAGAAAAATGGAAATCTGCTTGGCACCAGATTTTGTGTTATTTTACAGAGGGCATTCCTGACTGGTATTAATTCTACAGCACCTGTAACAAAATATTCTCAGTGAGCAAAAAAGGCAAACCATCTGTCTGACTAATAGACTGAGATGCTGGTTGCACTTTGGGGATTCTGGCTGATTACTTACTCATTATTGTCTTTTTGAAGGAGCATTGAAGGAATTTGTGTTCTCAGTTAACAGGAAATAATCTCATTTACAACTTCTGATTTTCAATGAAGCAGACTGATACTATGAAAAGAACTTTACATAATCTTTCTGTCTCTAATCATACTTAATAATTATCCTGAATGAGCATTTGCCAATTGGCTTCTTTGGTTTGTTTGGAACTTCTCATGATAAAACTGTAAACTATTTAATTTGAATTTTAAATAATGAAATGGTATTCTTACAGGGTTGTACTTGAATGAAGTTCAATGTCAATGATAGTCTGGTCTGGAGAGTCTTTTAAAACTATCTTTATGTGAAGAAGAAAGCTTTTTTTAAAACCTTTACAGAATTACTGCAGATGTACCATTTCCAACCGTTAATCAAATTTTCAGTAAAAGATTGGCAGAAACTCCAAGGATAGAAACAGTTCCGCTCTTTTTATGTGGCTTCCATTGAAGATAGCAGGAAGACTCCAGTGTTTATTGGCAATCCATCATGCTATTGTTGCATTTGATGTTTATAGGCAGAGAAACTGTCTCCAGAAGTAAATTTCATCTACAACTTCATGACCTGAGTAGAGGTTAAAACAAAACTTTGAAACGCGCAGAAAGGTTGATCACATCAATTGTTTAGACAGGGAGTTTGGCAGGATTTTTAAAATGTAGTTTGTATAAGCATATCCGCATTAAAGTTGAAAGTAAGATATCAAACAAATATATCCAACCATTCTATAGAGGACTGGGATGAGTAAAAGCATTAAAATAACATTTGAGAGTATTTGTTGACTGAAGCTTAGTATAATGTCAATGAAGAGATGGAAATTGTAAATTTACAGATGTTTACATACTGAGTTAATGCACAGTATAAACAACTTTCTATAACTTTAATTATTTATCTTAGACCTGTGGCAATTTCTTCAATCAGTGATGGAGAAGGTCATGAATCTTATACAAACATGTTTCTTCAATGATTTACTTCCTCTGCAATTGATTAGGATTTAAATTACTTACATTTGCTATTTGTCAGTATATCTGTTGATCTTCATCAGAAACTATCCTGGAAACTTAATACAAATATATTACTTTAAACGGCTTTAAGATGAGAAGTCAAATTGTGTAGCAATAATGAGTACAGTATGTATAACTCGTGGCAAGGAGATTGTGGTCACTTCACAAGACTTTCAATCGAATTTTGTTAAAGTGCAAAATATTATTCGACAAGTGCGCAAATTTTAAATAAGTGGGCATATATTAACATGCCAAATAATTAGCAGAATTTAAGTGTTCAATGTGACATGATTTTTATCTCTAAAATGTAAGATGCCTTTTACAATGCCAAATGGTTCCAGGGAATAACTTCAGTGCCTGAAATCAATAGCCCAATGATCATGACAAACTGGCTCTTGGGTCTCATCTATATATCATCAGAGAGCTTTAACACGTGTCACTTTTGCCAACGGTAATTCACCCAAAATGAACAGGCTCAATGTAGGCCACATGTCTTGCTTGCGATGAGGGGAGCAATGGCAAAAATGGCCAGTTGGAATGACCATGCAGCTGAGAAAACCAGGAATGTTCTCAGAGTCATAGCATCAGAGAGTGATACAGCTTGGAAACAGGCCCTTCGGCCCAACTCATCCATGTCGACAAGGTTTCCTAAACTGAACTAGTCCCATTTGCCTGCATTTGGCCCATATCCCTCTGAACATTTTAAACGTCTTTTAAATGTTGCAACTGTACTCGCATCTACCACTTCCCCTGGCAGCTCATTCTGTATATGCATCACCCTCTGTGTGAAAAAGTAGCCCCTCAGGTCCCTTTTAAATCTTTCCCCTCTCACCTTAAACCTATACCCCTCTAGTTTTGGACTCCTCTACCCTGGGGAAAAGACCTTGGCTATTCACCCTATCTATGCCCCTCATGATTTTGTAAACCTCTATAAGGTCACTCCTCAAACTGCTGTGGTCCAGGGAAAGAAGTCCCAGCTTATACAACCTCTCCTAATACTCAAACCTTCCAGTCTCGGTAACATCCTTGTAAATCCTTTTTGTATCTTTTTCAGTTTAATAACATCCTTCCTATAGCAGGGCGACCAGATTATACACAGTACTCCAAATGTGGCCTCACCAGTGTCTTCTACAGCTGTAACATGACACCTCAACTCCTGAACTCAGTGCTCTGACCGATGATGGCAAGTGTGCCAAATGTCTTCTTCACCACCCTGCCTGCCTGTGACACAACTTTCAAGGAATTATGTACTTGCAACCCTAAGTCTCTCTGTTCAACAATACTCCCCAGGGCACTACCATTAGCTGTATAAGTCCTGCCCTGATTTGTCTTATCAACCTTGCATTTATCTGAATTAAACTGCATCTGCCATTCCTTGACCTGCTGACACACATTCTTTCAAGTAGCTCAAGCAAATCTCCCCACCAGGATATTGGTTCCCTTCCAGGTCAGGTGCAACCTGTCCCTCTTGTACACGTCACCTCTTACCCCACAAGCTCCTCAGCCACACATTCATCTGCAGTATCCTCCTATTCCTACTTTCACTAGCACGAGGCACCAGGTGTAATCCAGAGATTACTACCTTTGAGGACCTGCTTCTTAACCTCCTGCCTAATGGCCTATATTGACGCTGCAGGACTTCAGCCCTTTTCCTAACTATGCCATTGGTACCAACTTCCAGCTGCTTGCTCTCCCCTTTGAGAATTTGTTCCAAGATGTCCTTGACCCTGCCACCAGGGAGGCAACGCACCATCCTAGAATCTTGCTTGTGGCAGCAGAAACACCTGTCTGTGCCGTTAGAGAGCTTCCCTATCACAGTTACTCGCTTGGACTTTGCCATATCCTGCTCTACAGCACAGCCAGTCATGGTGCCAAAGACCTGGCTGCTGCAGCTATTTTCCCTTGAGAGGCCATCCCCCCGCAACAGTATCCAAAACTATAAAAACCGAAAGAACTGCAGACACTAAGATGAGTGGCAAAGCAAAGTGTGCAGAGGACTGTGAAACTTTGCAGAGGAACAGAGATACATTGAGTGAGTGGGCAAAGGTCTGGCAGATGGAATACAATGTAAATAAATGTGAAGTCATACATTTTGGTAGGAGTAATAGTAAAAAGGATTATTACTTGAATGGTAAAAAGTTGCAGCATGCTGCTATGCAGAGGGACCTGGGTGTCCTTGTGCATGAATCACAGAAGGTAGGTCTGCAGGTACAACAAGTAATCAGGAAGGTAAATGGAATTTTGTCCTTCATTGCTAAAGGGATTGAAATTAAAAGCAGAGAGGTTATGTTGCAGCTGTACAAGGTGCTGGTGAGGCCACACCTGGAGTACTGTGTGCAGTTTTGGTCTCCTTACTTGAGAAAGGATGTACTGGCACTGGAGGGGGTGCAAAGGAGATTCACTAGGTTGATTCCGGAGTTGAGGGGGTTGGCTTATGAGGAGAGACTGAGTAGATTGGGATTATATTCATTGGAATTCAGAAGATTGAGGGGGGATCTTATAGAAACATTTAAAATTATGAAGGGAATAGATAAGATAGAAGTAGAGAGGATGTTTCCACCGGCAGGTGAAGCTAGGACAAGAGGGCATAGCCTCAAGATTAGAGGGAGCAGATTTAGGACTGAACTGAGAAGGAATTTCTTCACCCAGAGGGTTGTTAATCTATGGAATTCCTTGCCCAGTGAAGTAGTTGATGCTACTTCAGTAAATGTTTTTAAAAAAAAGTAGATTTTTTTTGAACAATAAAGGAATTAAGGGATACGATGAGAACGCAGGTAAGTGGATCTGAGTCCACGAAAGGATCAGCCATGATCTTATTGAATGGCGGAGTAGGCTTAATGGGCCAGACGGCCTACTCCTGCTCCTAGTTCTTATGTTCTTATGTTCTTAAACAGAAGTTGCTGGAAAAACTCAGCAGGCCTGGCAGCACCCGTGAAGAAAAAGCCCTAGGATTTTAGGCTCCAGCCGCCTCCGCTTTACCATGGAGGTGCAATCCCTTCACACGTCCATTCCCTATCAGGAGGGTCTTAGGGCTCTCCACTTCTTCCTGGAGCAAAGACCTCAACCATCCCCACCCACCACCACTCTTCTCCTCTTGGCCGAGCGCATCCTCACCCTCAACAACTTCTCTTTCAACTCCTCTCATTTTCATCAGATGAGAGGGGTTGCCATGGGTAACCGCATGGGCCCTAGTTATGTCTGTCTCTTCGTGGGGTATGTGGAACATTCCTTGTTCCAGTCCTATTTCAGCCCCCACCCACAACTCTTTCTCCGATACATCAATGATATCATCGGTGCTGCTTCCCTCTCTCGTCTGGAATTGGAAAACTTCATCAATTTCGCCTCCAATTTCCACCCTGCCCTTACTTTCACCTGGTCTATCTCCGACTCCTCCCTGGCCTTCCTCGACATTTCTGTTTCCATTTCTGGGGATAGACTGGCCACCAATATCTATTACAAACCCACGGACTCCCACAGCTACCTGGACTATACATCCTCACACCCCACTTCCTGTAAAGACTCCATCCCATTCTCTCAGTTCCTCTGCCTCCATCGCATATGTTCAGATGAGGCCAACTTCGACAAGAGAGCCTCCAAAATATCCACCTTCTTCATCAACTGGGGATTCCCCAGCACAGTTGCCGACAGGACCCTCAACTGGGGTCCGACCCAACTCCCGCTCTTCTGCCCTCACCCCCTCTGTTCCCTCCGGCAAAAGTGACAGGGTTCCCCTTGTCCCACCAGCATCCACATCCAGAAGATCATCAGACGCTATTTCCACCACCACCAGACACATATTCCCCTCCTCTCCCCTCCTTTGCCGTCCTTCCACAGGGACCGTTCCCTCCGGGACACCCCGGACTACACTTCCTTCACCACCAACACGCCCCACATCCCACAGCACCTTCCCCTGCAACCAGCGAAGGTGCAACACCTGCCCATTTACCTCCTCCCTCCCCAGTATCCAAGAGCCCAAACATACCTTCCAGGTGAAGCAACACTTCACCTGTGTTTCCCAGAATCTAGTCTACTGTATTCGCTGCTCACAATGTGGTCTCCCCTACACTGGGGAATCGAAGCGTAGACTGGGTGACCGCTTTGTAGAACATCCATGTTCTGCTCGCAATAAAGACCCTGAACTACCTGTTGCCTGCCACTTTAACATACCACCCTGTTCCCTGGCCAACAGCTCTGTCTCTGGCTTGCTGCAGTGTTCCAGCAAAGCTCAATGCAAGCTGGAAGAGCAATGCCTCATTTTCCGCTTGGGGACCCTGCAGCCCTCTGGTCTCAATATAGAGTTCAATAATTTTAGGGCCTGAACTGTCCCATGTCCTAGGCCCCTACCCCGCACACCAGGCCTTATTATCACAGCCTGCCATTACACACCCCCTGTTGTTAGTCACTAACAGTCCCCATTAACAACTATTCACCCTCCTAGCCAGATCATTATTCAACACCTTTGTCTATCCAACTGCTCTTCTCTCTCTTTGAGCTCTATCCTATCGTTTACTCCCTACCCCATCTCCCTCCCTATTTTCTGCATATAAACCTACGTTTTCCCAGCTGCCATCAGTTCTGAGGAAGGGTCACTGGACCCGAAACGTTAACTCTGATTTTTTTTCTTCACAGATGCTGCCAGACCTGCTGAGCTTTTCCAGCAACTTTGTTTTTGATCCAAAACAGTATACGTTTTTGAGAGGAGGATAGCCTCAGGATATACCTGCACTATCTAACTACCACTGCTGGTAGTCATCCAACTACCTGCATGAATCTGCAGTGTGACTACCTCTCTGAAGCTACTATCAATCACATTCTCTGCCTCCTGTCCATCCTGGCTCCAAGTTAAAAGTGAAATAAAAATACAATTTCAGTAGTGGCTACAAGGATGCCTGGAAGTCTCAAGCAGAACAAGGGTCGGTTTAATGGTGGCTTATTCCCAACCTGAGCATTAACATGGGATAAGGTTGTCTTAGCCCAATATCTGGAACAATCATACCAGTGTTCCATTTTCTAACTTAAATTAATCTTCAAGCTACCCTGTCGCTGTTGCGGGAGGGAACAGAGTGGGTGAGGGCAGAAGAGCGGGAGTTGGGTCGGACCCCAGTTGAGGGCCCTGTCGGCAACTGTGCTGTGGAATCCTCGTTTGAGGAAGAAGGTGGATATTTCGGAGGCTCTGTTGTTTTAATCGTTCAAGGTACTGTTTTAAATGTTCAAAGGAAATAGTTTCATTTCTGAAATGGCTGAAGGAAGTTTAAGTAATTTAAAGAATAAGGCTTGGCGGATTTCTTTGGAGTTAGATTTGCAACAAAGGCTTGTTTTATCATTCATTCATGAATTGTGTTTGGAATGATCTTCTATTTATATTAAATGATCTAAAGACTCAAGTAATCTCTGAGAAAGCTGTCTGAAACAAGACTTGGAGTGACAACCTCCAGCCATCCACACAGCTACAACACTCCTGAATCTTGAATATGACTTTAAACAGTTCTTTCTTAGTTAAAAAAAAACCTAAGGTTATGCTTCAATAATAAATTGTGCATTTAGCTGAGGCTGCATATTCGGATGCTTACATATTTTATGATCTTTGCCCCTGACACAGACTCTGGTTTATGACAACAAGTGTGTTCACATTCTGTTGTGCATGTGTTGAAATTGGAACTGACAACTGCTATCTAATTACTCCAATTGGGAAATGCACATCTAGGGAAAATGGGTAAAGAAGTTATTATTAGGTTTGACTGCAACTCCTTTAACAAGTGGTGACAGTTATGGGCGACTTCCTTTTTGTTTGAAAGCTTTGCCTAACATTAACTGAGCATAAAGGCCTGAAAATATTGTTGTTGTCCATTATGCCCTGTTAACTATAATGATTTAGGCTAGTTCTAGTTTTAAGAAACCTACTCCAGTTGTCCAAACTGAGGCCAATGGGAGGCAGGGTGGTAGCACTGCTGACTCATAGTGCCACGAACCAGGGTTTAATTCCACCCTTGGGCAACTATCCGTGTGGAGTTGGCACATTCTCCCTGTGTCTGTGTGGTTTCCTCCAGATGCTCCGGTTTTCTTCCACAGCCCAAAGATGTGCGAGTTCGGTAGCTTGGCTATGCTAAATTGCCCATTGTGTCCAGGGATGTGCAAGCTAGGTGGATTAGCCACGGAGAATGCAGGGATAAAGTAGGGGGGTGGGTGTGGGTGGGATTCTCTTCGGAGGATTGATGTGAACTTGATGGGCTGAATGGCCTGCTTCCACACTGTAAGGATTCTATGACTCTTTTCTAAAATGCCTGCCTGTCTCACATGGTTGACACCTTCTAATATACAAGTTAGAGTCCCATGATGAAAAAAGAACCCTAATTGCCACTTTAAATTTGAACTGGTTAGAACATGTGCCATACAGACACTGATCACTTCCATTGGTGATAGAGTCAGAGACATGTATGAGTGTATTTTTATGATCTGGGACATCAGGGAGAAATTCATTCAGAAGTGAAATCGACCCTTCAGTTTCTAAGTTTGCATGTATTGAATGCCCACTTGAGTGAGGCAATGAAGAGTAATTATCATCCTTAGAATAATATGAAGGAACAATATCCCTTTCCTTGAGGTTTCAGGTCACTGAGTCTTCTGCATTTTCACACTGCCCAAAGATTTCCAGGTAATTTCTACTTCTGTAGCTGTCCTGCAATAAGTGCAAGCTTATCAGAGACAGCATTCCTCACCTCATTTTCCAAACTGCACATATGTCAGACACTGCGCAGGACTGTCTAAAAATCATGGTGATGGGGTCTGACATGAAATATACTTTTCCTTCCTGCAGCTTGACTGCAGCGTTCCCTGGGACATGCTGAAGAGATACAGGCAGAACAGCTTGCAAGGTTTTGCTTTAGTGTTAAAGCAGGACAAAACATTGGCTTAAAGCATTGAAAGGGAAAGTGGCAAAAAAAAACATAACGGTGGACTTGTGGGAACACACAAAGTCTCAGTATGGAGTGCCGGAAAATGTGGAACTCTAGTGTTCAAGTGTTGACCTGAAGTATCCTCATGAGAGTCCATCCAAGCATGTGCTGAGCCACTTTTGAGTGTTCCAGAAACAAAGGGCTCTGAAAGCCTAAGGAATTAGCCTATTATGTATTTTCTAAGTCACTGATTTTATATTTGAAGTAATTTAACAAAATGTGCCTGTGCATTCCGGAATAAGGGGTATTTTGTCAGTGACTTCAGTTACTTCTCAAATACTTCTTTATAAATTTGGCCAATTCTAGATCAAACAACTAATGGAATTTCATGCTGGTAACCAGGAGCTTAAAGTAGAATATAGCAACTTAATGACAAACACAGAACGCGACTTGTCAATGGACATCTTCCTTTCAAAATCCTGCGATGTCTTCTCCAATTCCTTCTTATCCATTGTATACTTGCATCACACATCAGCAAACACAGCATTTTTAAGCAAAAAAAAATTTTGTGTAACTGTATTAACTACAGGTCTATAATTAAAGACAGAAAATGTACATAATGGCAACTGCTCTGTATTCAGTGCAGAGTGCAACCCAACCTGATGGATTCTGAGGTTCCCAAAGCGATACGGAAATTTTGTGCTCTCCCTGTAATTGAACCACCTCAAAACACGGCTGGAGGACACAGCAGTGTTTCTCCAAGATTTTTCGTTTCACCCTGGTGATGTGTGTTTTTACTATGCCAGGGTTGGTGGTGCAGGCAGATACAATAGTAGTATTTAAGGGAATTTTAGATAAATACATGAATATGCAAGGAATGGAGGGATATGGGCCAATGGCAGGCAGAAGTTTCATTTGGTCTCATGTTTGGCACAACATGGTGGGCCAAAGGGCCTGTTCCTGTGCTGTACAGTTCTGTGTTCTATGTAACAATGTTAATTTAAGGTTCTTGCAAAGATTTGTAGCTTGGGTTGTAGCCCAAATTAACAGACCAATCGTAGAAATACCAAGAGGAGTAGAACAACATCGCTTCATTGGAGGCCACACTGATGATGTTAACCAACATGGTGATGAAATGACTGCATGATAACCAGCCAGTTCGGCAAGCAAGCCAACAACCTCAATGTTTATAGTATAGTAATGGCTGAATGTTGCAATAAAGAATTATCTTTTTAAAAATGTTTTTATTTGTACAGTTTTCAGCTAATGCAAGACAATTAATATTAAATAGTTTGTAGCTTCAAGTGTAAAGCAGAGGCTTTTGGTCACCAGGGCAATTTTTTTATCAATCAGTTCTCAGCTTAAAGATATTGTAAATGCAAAACCTTAGTCAAATAAATCTTATTCTGTTCTATTTTTTCTCCAGCATTAAGGAAAAGAAGTAGAGATATATAATTTTTAATCCATATTAAGAAGATGCAACCAACTTATTTTATGATGTACCTACACTGATCTTTGATAAACCACCATTATGTACTGAGTTGACACTCTTTTTTTGCAACTGGCAGTAAATTAATTATTCTGCCTCCTGTAATCAGAATTTTCAAATCCAGGAGATAACTCCAGGAGTTAGATAATTAAAATGTAAATGTATCAAGAATGTGTTTTTTTTAATATCCACAGTAAGTACATTTAAATAACTTCTGTGCAAATCTCTGAAAGTTTTCAGGAGGGCGAATAGTGAGTACTTTGATAATACAGTGAATATCACACTAGAGTTATTTTCCACGCAGTATCAAAGCCAAACATTGTCTCTTTGTGGCCAGACATGAGCCACTTCTTGGATCTTTGGTAGAAAACAAAAACCACTTTTCAGAAAAACTTAAGTGAAACATAAAAGTCACCATGGAAAATATTTGCACTTCAAAACGTGCTGTAGAGTAAAACTGGGTCTAGAGAGCTAACATCCAATAAGAATGGGACTGAGGTAATCTGGGGTAACATGCATGTGGAAGATCATTTAATTTATATCTATTTATATCTTCAACTTTTAAAAAGTAATTTTCTCAAGAAAGTGGGCTTTGTCCTGGGGGCCAGAAGTAAATATTCTGGAGCTAGAAGGATAGATGTTTGTTTGTAATTCAACTAGTAGGCATCCAATATTGGATCAGTAACATTGCAGAGGAAAATCACAGACACCTACTAGGCATCCCCAGGTAGTTCACTGGTGAAAAGGTTTCTAATAGGTCACATCTAATTTTGCATAGACGTTGGGCCGCTTACTTATACATGTATAGGGCCTTCATCCAGTTTCAGATATGGCTGCTGTATGCCCATTGCTTGTCTACACCAATGTGGCAGGTTGGGCACTTTCAGTTCGTAATTGCCCTCCTCATACAGAAACTTTAACTCATCTAAAACTCCACTAATTGGATTCTGTCCTGTCTTCAATCCCTAACTGTTTCACAATGGAATTCAAACTTTTATTCTCACTTAAAAATTCCCAGTGGACTCACCCCAACCCATGTCTGCAAATTTGCCAAACTACAAATTTCCTTTACCTATCCACCTCAACTATTCTTCACTTGTTGCCATTATCTTGCAATGCTCTCACTGGATCTTTTCACTTTACTGTAGCTATGTCTTTGATAGCTTTGTAGATATTTTTCATTCAAACTGTCTCTCTCATTCCATGAGAAGCTCTCTCATGCACTTTCATAGTATTTTAAGTAATGTAATAAAAATTCATGTTAATATTCCATATTGCAATACATTTGTTTCATACTGGCTCCTTGAAATTAATTTTTACAGAGAATTTGTAAAACTCTAGTGATTACTTATCTCTGTTATACTCCTGCCTCTGAATCAAAGAATTATGGGTTGAAAGATCATTCCAGCAATTGAACACATCATCATCTGTAGGAACTGCCATATTGTAGACAAAAGTTTAAACTATGACATTTTCTGCCTATTGTGTGAATGTAAAAAAATCCTTGAACATTGCTTGAAGAAGTGCAGGAAGTTCCCTTGGCCTTTAATAGTCCTTCAATTAATAACCAGCAAAACAGATTAACTGTTCACTCACTCACTTGCATTTCTTGATATTTGTTGGGTCTAAATTGGTTGCCATATTGACCAATGTTACTTTCACTTGCTGCAATGCTGCAATGTTATATTACAAAATTAATTTATTTAATTGAAGTACTGTTGAATGTTCTTACAGGTGTGAAAACAACTTATTTCTTCTTTTTGGAACAACCAAAAAAAAAATTGATGAAGGTATACGCTGTGGATTCTTGGGGCTGGTGCTAAGTACCTGGATTTATTGCTGCATGGTGGGGAGAGGGGATGTGGGGTTGGGGCTGGAAGTGTGGATATGAGTAGGGAGGGAGAGATCAAGCTGTTGATGGGAAGTCAGCAGCTTGTTGAGAACAGCAGGTTTAAGCAGAAGATTAGCTTGAGTTACAGAGGGATGAATTCCTACTCTTCCTGGCCCACTTGTGCTACTCTAAACAGCATTTACTTAACGCAACTGGCAGCTTTCTCTTTCTCTTAGCTGCCAGACCTTCAGAATCTTGGGAAACCTGACTGCACAGTCATAAATTTAAATGGCTGCCAAAATTTCAGCAATGATTTTCAGTAACATATTATAATACAGACTCCCCTGTCCAGAGAAGGAAGTTTCACAAACCCATCACTGTTAAATCAGAAATAAGTTCCTTTGCAATGATTTGTCTCAAGTTTCACATTTTATACTGAATTAATTCCACTCTCCTACTCAACATAGACCCTTTATGTCTGAACCTATTTGTACCTGTTCAGAAAATGCTGGAAACACACTGCATATCAGATAGCATCTGTGGAAAGAGAAGACAGGTAAGCATTTTGAGTCAGACTCTTCCGAAGTGAAAAATGAAAGATGATGAAGATTTTAAAACCATTCAGAGTCAGAAAATAAAAATCAGAGGTAAAAGGGACAAAGCTTATTGGTATGTCAAGGACATTGAAGAAATATTAGTTGAATGGTTTAGAGTCGACAGAACTTGATGTAAAAGTTTCACTCCAACAATAGAAATGAGCCCTAACAAACTTAAGAACATGTGAAAGAAATAGAAAGCAAGCATGGCTAACATGAGAGGTGCACACACCAGTAAAGTTGAGAAAATGGCAGAGATTGAATTTCAAAAAGCCTACAGTGAAACAGAAAATGCTGGAAATAACACAGTGAGTCAGTCCCAAACTGGAAAAGCAAAATTAATCGAGTACTGAGAGCACAAAACCACCTTTACTCCCTTCAGCCCTGCATAGCTTTTACCAAAATGTCACCATCCAAATGACCTGCCTTCCCTTGCTACGGTCCCCATGGTTTATGTCTCAGTAATGACATGAGTATGAAGTTAATTCCTCTTTAACTGATTAGCTTTCTTGTACATACTCAATTTTCAAATGCACCCATGGAACATGAACTGAAAAGGTTTCATGTCCACAAATAAAGTCGCTTGTTAATGTATATAAACAGGATGATTCTTAGAGGAATAATATACAATTCAACCAAGTGTGAGATTGCTTGGGGGAAGAGGAAGCCCAGTTTCCCTAGGGGCTAACCTAGTTGCTCTTTTTGTGGATATTAGTGCAAAAGATCATTCTGTCACTTCTCTGAGAAATCGTGTTTACATTTGTGTTAACATATTTGAATCAAATGAGTATTGAAGTTAGAGAAGGAAACGTCACAGGAGGGAGCCAAGAAGTGGGAAATTAAACAATAATTTTTAAAATGAAGTAGCATTTACTGTGGTTTCTCTCCTATGATGACTTTGACTATACTAGCTGAGATGTGCAGGCTGTTCAGAAGTATCTGGTATAATCCAAAAGTGGATATCTCAATAGACCTCCCACATCTGCTTTAGTTAAGGAATTCAACTCCTGATTGCCACTTTGTCACTGTGAAGCAGACTGGGAGGACTGTACAGCAAGTCAGCATCTCTGTGAAGCAGACTGGGACAAAACTGAACAAAACTTAACTTAAAAATGTACTGTTAGAAGTAACTTTATGAATTGAACTACAATTAGCAACCTGCAATCTGGAAAAAGCAACCACATTAAATTTACCATTTGACATGCTGAGAACATTTTCTTCAAATGTTTCTTTTTGGGGATGGAGGACAAAATCACAAAAGCATTGTAATGAGTTGTTGGATATTTCACTGTGTTGTGTTTTTAAGCAGTATAAAACTTAAGCCAAGTCACTTTCCTAATTTACTCGGACAAATGACACAGAGGATTTGCTACAATACAATTAAAAATACATTTTTAATGCAGATTCCACAATAACATTTTTAGCCTTCAGAATTCCTGAATCTGACAGCAGTGTTAGAGATGGATGTTGCTGTTTCAGATTCCTGCTGTTGAGAGTTATAGTTTATATTGATGGAGCTGAGTAAAATACAATTTCTAAATTCATCCAATAATAGATCTGTGATGATAAATTGTAGTGTGCTTAACAGCTCAATTTTGCATACTGAATCATTGTGCGTTAAATTACAAAAATTGCTTAATTATTGCAGGAAGTTTATTCTATCTATTTATAAATGGATGAGGAGAGTCCAAAGCTGTATTCACACCACAAGTTTAGAAAACGTGCAAAATGCTCTACTTTCTTCTTATTTCAACCTGTAGATCTTAAATTGCCTGTGAAATATTGAACTGACTCTGAAGAAGAGGTGATGGGAATCCCTTTGTGAGAGAGATTTCAGGCTTGAAATTTGGGATCCACATCCTTTATAACTCAATGCCTGTGCAAAACAGAAGCACCATACTGTTACTAGACCATGATTCCACTGGATTATGTGTTTGAGTCCCGGTTTAACATAGGAAAGCATGATTAGACCACATTGTTGTTTCGTCATCTGTGGACAATTTAATAGACCAAATTACACAAGACCTGGTATAGGGAGGATATTATTAAACTGAAGAGGGTTCAGAAGAAATTTACCAGGATGTTGCTGAAAATGGATGGTTTGAGGTTTGAGGAGAGGCTGGAAATGCTGGGATTGTTTCACTGGAGCGTAGGAGTTTGGGGGATGGCATTATAGAGGTTTGTAAAATCATGAGGAGCATAGACAAGGTGAATGGCAGGTGTCTTTTCCCTAAGAGTGGAAGATTTCAAGACTAGGGGGCATATTTTTAAGTCAAAGGAGAAAGATTCAAAAAAGATATAAAGAGCAACTTTTTTACACTGTGACTTGTGTGTGGAATGAACTCCTGGAGGAAGTTGGACAGTTACAACATTTAAACGACATTTAGATAAGTACATGAACAGGAAATGTTGGAGGGATATGAGCCAAATGCAGGCAGGTGGGACTAGTTTAGTTTGAAAACATGGTTGTCATGGACTGGTCAGACCGAAGGGTCTGTTTCCATGCTGTATGGCTCTATGACTCTAATCTTAGTCTTAATCTGAATGCTATGCTAAATTCATTAAAATATGCTTAATCCTTTGCTTGAGAAAACTAGAATTTTTTTTTAAATCAGTTTTTTGTACTGCTTCCCTCAGTCAACATATTATAAATGCACACAAAATGTTGAGAATAGACATCACTAAAATCTTTCTGGATAACTGAGCCTTTGTTCAGTCAGTCCCTAATGGGGGTGAGGAGGTGAGAAACAAGCAGTTTAGGTTTCCTGTAGGAAGTACATGTAAACAGTTTTAGATATGGACACATAATGACATAATTGGACAGTGTAATCATGTATACAATAATATAGTTGCATGTCCTAACTTGGAATGCCAATTGTACACTCAAGATTAAGTAGACATAGGAATGTGTGTGTGACCCTTTGGTTGGAAATGATTATCTGTAGTAAGAGTCACTTGGAAACTTGTTATCTGTAGCAATAGTGTAGCACCTTTGTTTCTGTAATAAAACCTGTGTTGTATGCCATTGTCTTGAAGCATACATCTCCCTTGCAAGAAGATATCTGAATCTTTAACATTCACTTTTTCAGTACCATTATGCCTTTCTTATTATTGTGGTGGACCATCAAACTAATTTTGTGTAATTTTATGAAGGAGCAGAAAACTCCCTTATCATTCTCCCACAAAATTGACTGACAATGATTTAAGGTGGATCTGAATATTTTTCTGATAATGTTCATGTTTAATTGCATATGGAAAATCAAAAGTTATTGTACTAAATCACCATTATCATTTCTTCCACTTTTTCAGCATTGTTTGCGCACTGTCAATTGTCATCATACATTCTGTCCAATAGAAAACATTGTTGTGAATTACTTTCCCCAGAGGACAGTGGAGGTAGCATTATTGAATGTGTTCAAGGCTGAGCTAGATAGAGTTTTGATCAGAAAGACAATCCAAGGTTATGGGGAAAAGCCAATAAAAGAGATTTGAGCCATTATCTCATCAAACAGTGGAGAAGCTCAACAGCTAAATGAGTTACTACAGTTCCTGGTTCTTGTGTAGGAGGTGGAGCCATAGTGGGAAGATCACTGAACTAGAAATCTAGAAGCCCCGGCTGATGTTCTGGAGGTATGAGTTTTAATTCCACCATGAGACATAGTGAAATTATAATTCAATAAAAAGCTAGCTTAATGGCAACCGTGTAACCACTGTCAGGAAAAGAATTAGTTCATGAATGTCCTTTAGGGAAGGAAATCTGCTATTTTTACCCAGTGTCACCATATGTGACTCCAGACCCACGGCAATGTGATTGACTCTTAATTGCCCTCTGGGCAATTGGGGATAGGCAATAAATGCTGGCCTAGCCAACAACACACACAGCCGAGTGTATGCTCAGTAGGACAAAATGTCAGTATAGGTTTTTAACTGGTATTTGTTTCAGTAAATAACTAATACCATAGCCACATACTTATTACACAAGTGCATAATTACTAGGCTAATGTCTCACCATCTGAGGAACTGTCCTGTGACTCTGCAGCAAAGATACTGATTCCCTCCAATACAGTCTGGATATATACTTATTCAGGAATACTTTGCATCGAGAATTTTTAACCTATCCAGTTAAATGTGTACTGGTATCAGCATTGTATCAAATTTCTGCAATGCATGACTACATATTTTTTAAGTATAAAAGAACTAATCAGAATCTAAAAACAATATTCATTAAATGTTAAAGAAAATCAGGAGGTGAACTCCACTGATATTTAGTTAGTATTCACTCAAACACACCAGGCAGATCTTGTGTTTCATGTGTGTTGACTCAGCTGAAGTGTTGCTCAGTATTGCAATGAAACTGCGGCCAAAATTATGTGCTCAAATCTGTACTAAAGACTGAACTCCCAAACTTCTGACTCACCAGTAAGTGTGCAATAACTGAACTAAACTAAACTAGTTTTCCGTACTTTAGTTTATTTTGAATATCATGTAGTATTTTTGGAATTACCTCTTTTTAAAGCAATCTGTATTCTGTCAGTCTCCAACAGTACTGAAAAATGAATAGCAGCAAAAAGACATCGCTGCCCAGTCCTGAAAGCAGGCATGTTTCCAAAGCTCCTGAAGAAGAATCATATTGAACTGAAAATGTTAACTCTGTTTCTCTTTGTACAGATGCTGGTAGACCTGCCAAGTTTCTCCAGCAATTTCTGCTTCTGTTTCTCTCTGTACAGATTCAGCCAGACCTACTGAGTTTCTTCAGCGATTTCTGCTTTTGTTTCTCTCTCTACAGATTCTGCCTGACTTGCTGAGTTTCTCCGGCATTCAGACTAACATTTCCCATTTTGTGAGGGAAGCTCCCTGCAGCCTCCCAGCCTGAAGCATCCATGAGGCACCAGCTTGTGTGACAAGGACAGCGTGGGAGCGACAGAAAGAAAATCAGTGTTGGAACCAATCTCTGCAGTGTGTTTAACTGAGTTGTTGCGTGTCCCATTTTTTCAATGCTGAATATGTACATATACAATACAGCGAAAATAATGCACTAAAGTTCTTTTATTCAAACAAACTTAGTTATGAGTTACAACAATGCTACAGCGTACTGGAGCGTATTTTCATAAGGCATAGTGCGATCACATTATTATCAAGTAGGCTAGGAATACTGTGGCAAGTAAATCACCCCGTGACTCCCCAAAGCCTGTCCACCATCTACAAAGGCACAAGTCAGGAGTGTGATGAAATACTCCCCACTTGCCTGGATGAGTGCAGCCCCAACAACGCTCAAGAAGCTTGACTTTTTT
>NC_063335.1:11929216-12017291 GCF_021869965.1 Rhincodon typus
ATCCACAAGCATTCACTCCCTCCACCACCGATACTCAGTAGCAACAGTGTGTACCATCTACAAGATGCACTGCAGAAATTCACCAAAGATCCCCAGACAGCGCATTCCAAACCCACAACTATTCCACCTAGAGGGACAAGGGCAGCAGATAAATGGGAACACCACCACCTTCAAGATAGACAAACAGGAGGCTGGAAAAACGCAGTAGGCTCGGCAGCATCTGGAGCAAAGGAGCAGTCAATGCCCCAGGCACACCCCTTCCCCCCTCGGGGAAGCTGCCCGGCCTGCTGTGTTCTTCCAGCCTCCTTGGATTCCAGCATCTGCAGTTTCTTTTTGTCTCTCACCACCACCTTCAAGTTCCCCTCCAAGGCACTCACCATCCTGACTTGGAAATATACTGCTGTTCCTTCACTGTTGCTGGGTCAAAATCCTGGAATTCCCCCCCTGAGGGCATTGTAGGTCAACCCACAGCAGGTGGACTGCAGTGGTTCAAGAAGGCAGCTCACCCCCACCTTCTCAAGGGCAGCTAGGGACAGACAATAAATGCTGGCCAGCCAGTGACACCCACATCCCACAAATGAGTACATTAAAGAAAACACAAAATCAGAAATTACTTAGCAGATCTGGCAGGATCTGTAGAGAGAAAGCAGAGTTTACATTTTGGATCCAGTGATCCTTCTTCAGAACGGTCACATTATTAAATTTTTCTAATGCTGTTGTTTGACCTAGACAATACATCATGTTATTTTAAGTGTGAAACACTTTGCAAACTCAGGCCATTAACCCTAGAGTCGATTAGTTTCTTCTCTGCTCTTCTCGGGACTGTGCAGCTCCTTCCTTGTCCTGTTGCCTGGAAGGTTGAACTTCAGGATCCTGAAACTCTGAAGGAGACCTGCTGCCCACGTTTCTGCACAACTCCTGTTCACTCCTTAGCTTCTGGATTTCCCTGTTTAACTCCAACAAGGTTTTGGCGAGCTCCCGATCCTGGGACCGCATCTCCAACTGCAAGGCAAATTGAAAGAGGTGAGACTGACTCTTCTGCCAATGTCCCCATTCGGATCTATTGCTATTGAAAAGCTTCGACTCTGCACTGGGGAAGAACCACACATTAAACCCACTCCATGTTTCCCTTTCCCATGGATCTTGCTTAAAAAAAAACCACAACATCCCCCTCAACAACCCCCCCAACTCACATTCACTTGATCACTAACCCCTGTTAACACTGACCACATCTGCAAATTCCCCCAAATCACCGGGTACACATGTAACAACAATTTGACTTCATATTGTGCCAACATTGCACAATGTCCCAGGGCTCTTTACAGGAAAGTAACTGGACACCATGGGAAACCTAATCACGTAAGGAAAGGAGGGGTGGGGGGGCACGAATAGCCTAAAGCTTGATCAAAGAACTAGCTTTTGGAAGCAATTAAAGGAGAAAAAAGAAGTGGCCTGGTGTTTGGAGGAGGGGGATTTGAGGACCTTGGAAGCTGAAGGTACAGTCGCCTTGCAATGCTTGACCAGCTTGCTCAAGGGGCTAGAATTGGAGGAGGGTCAATATACCACCGGAGATATATATAGAGTATATGAACATAGGCATTCAGAGCAGGAGAAGGCAATTCAGCCTCTTGAACCTGCTCCACTATTTAACATAACCATGGCTGATCTTATCCTGATGTCAACCTCAGTCTCCTGCCCACTCTCCATAGACCTCTATCCCGCTTCACATCAGAAACACATCTATTTCCTTCTTAAATCTGTTGATTGATTCTGCCTCCGCTGCACTCTGGGGCAGTGAGTTCTGCAGATTCACAACCCTCTGAGAGAAGTAGTTTCTCTGTGGGGCTGGGACTGCAGATTTTCAAAGCCAGAGAGGTCATGGGCTGATGGACATCTTAAAAGCCTGTTTTAAGCAGGCACAGGCGGGTGCCTGAGTGGAAGGGCAGCAGCAGAAGTTTGGCATGAACGTAAATTCAGAGAGAATACACAGTGGTAGCGTCACTCGGGATTTACTGGAATGGTCAGGCCTAGGGATGGAAGGAAGAGCTGGATGAGGATTCAGCAGCAGGCGAGCTGAGGTAGAAGATGCTAACAGCTGCAAGAGGATGGTCATAGTGAGGCATGTAGTCCAAAGCTTAGGTTAAGGCCAATTATCACACACAAAGGTTCGTCTCAGACAGCTGGCAGGGAGTGGGATGCAAGGGGCTGAGTTGGTGGAGGGTAATGTGGTCAATATTTGGTTTGAAAAAAGCTTCTGGCATGCGAGTACTGGGAATGGAAGGTGGCCCTCCAGTGAAGGTGGGAGTGTTGACTGTCCTCAGGGTATGGGGGTTGGGGGGGCAAGCGGGCACTATGACCCATGGGCAGGAAACACATTCATCCTGTCTTACAGTAAAGGTGACTACTTCAAACAAACTCCAAGCCAGGGTCACTACAGTTCGAGGAAGCCAGGGGTTCAAGGTTCCTTATAGGGAATACAGGGGTAGGTGACCCCTGAGCTGGGGTTGGGGTGAGGGGTTAGGGAGTGGGGGGGAGGCTCTGCTCCCCAAACAGCTGGAGGAGGGGCTCAGCTCCACAGGTAGTTGGGTCCAGCCCTGCTCTGAGCAGCCAGAGACTGGCCACGGGGAATGGGGTGGAATTGGGAGTTTGGGAAAGAGGGTGAACACTGAAAAGACTGGAGCTTTTGTCCTCACCAGTTCGGTCCGGAGCCAAGTGATGGCCCCATCGATCTTGGCTCTGCGGAGTTCCTGGTCAGCCCGAGGGTTGGTGCTGAGGGTCCAGGAGCTGGGTTGGTCTCTCGGAGCAGAGGTTGCCCTGAAGGCGCTGAGCAGCCTGTGTTTGATGTTCTCCAGCAACAGGCTAGACACACTGTCCTCGTACTGGCTGTCTGTGCTCATCGTCCTAGCAGGCGCTCACTCAGTGCACTGGGCACTTTCTGAACTGATTGCTCTCCGTCTCTGTCTGGGGTGAAGCCGCTGCTTCCCGGAGCTGCATTGCCGAGGATCCCTCTCTCCCTTCTCTCTCCCGGCTTTCCAGGGCTGTGGAGAGTTGGCAGCGTTTTGTTTGGAACTGGGGGTCGCTGTGCGGCCGGCCGTTCCGCTGCAGCAAGCCGCTTTGTCAGCGTTACTATGGAAAGCTCCGAGAGAGGGACAGCGAGACAAAAGTCCACTGTTTCCCCACCCCCACAGCCCCAAAGGGAAAGTTGGCAGATTCAGACGGGGTGGGGGGGTGGGGAGATAGTCGCCACTCCAACAGATACAATGGAGCCAGAGTGTCAGTTTCCCCATTAACCTGCTGTAGCTGGGAACTGGTCATTCCGGGGCTTGTGCAACATTTAATGAGTAACAAGAATCAGAAACACAGCCGCCGTTTCTGCACCAACCATACATTAAACTCTCCTTCAGGCTGGCCCACGGCTCCTGGTTCCAATAGCAAGCACGGCTCGGTTGAAATGCTGTGTTTTTTATTATTATTATTATTATTATTATCAGTGTTGCTGTTGACACGAACCGCTCCACTGTCAATGAGAAAGCCCGGCGCGGGCGCTCCCATTCCCTGGTGCATCCCCCGGATTTGTAATAAAAACCGAAAGAACTGCGGATGCTGTAAATCAGGAACAAAAACAGAAGTTGCTGGAAAAGCTCAGCATCTGTGGAGGAGAAAACAGAGTTAACGTTTCGGGTCCGGTGACCCTTCCTCAGTTACTCAGTTCCAACAACTTTGTTTTTGTTCCCGGGATTTGTAGCCAGGTTTGCAGAGTGCAGGCATGCCGAGGGGAAACTGTCCGCTCCTGTGCTGAGATAACAAGGTGTAGAGCTGCATGAACACAGCAGGCCAAGCAGCATCAGAGGAGCAGGAAGGCTGACGTTTCGGGCCTAGACCCTTCTTCAGAAAGAAGGGCTGTGCTGTGCTGTTAACATGCGCCCCGTTCATTTCCAGGAACAATACCCGAACTTCATTTACACATCAAAGGAATCCATTCAATTGCTCGCCGTTTAGCCCCACTCGGCTGTTCTTTAATAAGCTCTTCCCTCATCAGCTTTTACACTGATGTGGTTTTGTTGACTGTTGCACTGTATAGAAGTTCTAAGGCTTGGCGTTCCCCAGAGAATTACTGCACAAAAGTAACCCCAGAGCTGCTGGTCTAGCTGTACCTCGGCCTGGGGCAAATCTGGCTTCAGCGAGGGCAAGTGATTTAATTGCGACCCCTTCCTACCAGCTTCTCTCTGGCCATGCAGATTACGCTGTTGAGTGGTCACTACTCATGGGAACAGATAGTAGGAACTGCACATGCTGGAGTCAGAGATAACACAGTGTGGAGCTGGATGAACACAGCAGGCCAGGCAGCATCAGAGGAGCAGGAGAATCGACGTTTCTTCTGAAGAAGGGTCACAACCCGAAACGTCAGCTTTCCTGCTCCTCTGATGCTGCCTGGCCCTGTTGTGTTCCTCCAGCTCCACACTGTGTTATCAGAGAAGATGGACAGGTTGTGTCAAGTCAAGAAGGCGGGGATGAGAGGGAGGGTTGGACATGGGTTGAGGCCCGGGGTGGGGAGATTTTGAAACTGGTGAATTCTATGTTTAGGCCATCGGGCAGTAGGCTCCCAAGACAGAATATGAGGTGTTGTCCCTCCAGTTTGTGTGTGGCGTCATTATAGGCGCAGGATGGACATGTCACCTAGGGAATGGGAAGGGTGGTTAAAATGGTTAGCAACTGGAAGGTGTTGTTGATTATAGCGTGCAGAGCACAGATGCTGTGCGAATTGGTCACCGAATCTGCACTTGGTCTCACCAATGTAGGGGAGACCAAAACGAGATCCAACGGATACAGTAAACCAGGTTGATGGACGCACAAGTGAATCCCTTTTGGATTTGGAATGATTGTTTGGGCCCTTGGGCAGAGGTGAGAGGGGAGATGTAGGGGCAGGTGTTGCACCTCCTGCAGTTGCAGGGAAAGGTACCGGGTGTGATGGGGTTCTCTTTGGTGGTGTGGTCGGATTGTAGGTGGTGGAAGTGGCAGAGGATGATGCACTGGATACAGAGGTTGGCGGGGTGGTATGTGAGGACAAGGGAGACTCAGTGTTTATTTTAGTTGGGCGGAGGGGGTTTGAGGGCAGAAGCACAGGAAGTGGAAGAGATGCGGTTGAGGGCATAATGAATCACCAGAGGGATGAATGTTGCAGTCCTTGAAGTAGGAGGACACTGAGATGTCCATGAGTCAGAACGCTCCATCTTGGGAGCAGATGTGGCGGAGGTGAAGGAATTTCCCTCCCCATCCCTATCTGCCTTTCTTAGGGACCTCTCACTCTGCAACTCCCTCGTCCGCTCGACACTCCCCACCAACCCCACTGATTTGCGGAGCACCTGCATTCCATTCGCTATAATCAACAACACCTTCCGGTCACCAACCATTTTAACTCCCCCTCCCACTCCCTGGGTGACATGTCCATCCTGGGCCTTCTCCAGTGCCACAATGATGCCACCACAAATTGGAGGAATGTCACCTCATATTACAACTCGGTAGGGATGAGGGAGCCTGGAAATAAATAAAGGGACAGGGTGGTGTGGGGCTGGGGGAAGGTGGGTGTGCTGGTGATAGGTGGATGCAGGCAGGGGGTTGGTGGAGATTGGTCAGTGAGGTGGGAGGGGTGGATAGGTGTAGGGTGATGAAGGGTGTAAACCCGAAACATTGACTTTCCTACTCCTCTGTTGCTGCCTGGCCTGCTGTGTTCCTCGCTGTATTGATTCTGACTCCAGCATCTGCAGTTCTTGTTAACTCCTAGCAAATAAGATTTTGTCTGTTCTGTACGACCACGAAGACATTTTTTAAAATATTCTTTTCATGGGACATGGACATCCTTGGCTGGGCCGGCATTATTTACAATCTCTAACTGCCTTTGTGGTGAGCTGCCTTCTTGAACTGTTGCACTGTTGGAGTGTAGGGACACCCACAGGGCTGTTAGGATTGGAGCTTCAAGGGTTTAACCCAGTGACAGTGAAGGAACTGCAATCTAGTTCCAAGTCAGGATGTTGTGAGATTTGAAGGGGAAGTTGCAGGTGGCACTGCCCTTGTCCTTTTGGGTAGACATGGCAGGTTTGCAAAGTGATAGCAAAGGACCTTTAATGCGTTGTTGCTCTTTCTGCATCAAACATTAGTAATTACACAAATGGTTCGTACCAGAGATAGTAGGAACTGCAGATGCTGGAGAATCTGAGATAACAAGGTGTAGAGCTGGATGAACACAGCAGGCCAAGCAGCATCAGAGGAGCAGGAAGGCTGACGTTTCGGGCCTAGACCCTTCTTCAGAAATCATGGTTAGTACCATCCTTGATTCCTCATACCTGTGTACATATTCAACAAGTCCGATACAACATTCAGGGGAATATAGATTTTTAATAGTGGTACACACTGATGACATTTTGCATTGGCTGTGAGGGGACTGACTATTTAAAGTGGTGGATAGGATGCCAATCAATTAAATGGAATTATCCTTGATGGTGCCAAGCTTCTTACACTTGTCCAGGCAAGTGGTGAGTATTCTACCAGACTGCTGACTTGAGTCTTATAGGTAGAATCATAGAAACCCTACAGTGTGGAAACAGGCCATTCGGCCCAACAAGTCCACACCGTCCCTTTGAAGAGCATCCCACCCAGACACATTCCCCCACCCCTGCATTTCCCTTGTCTAACCCACCTAACCTAAACATCCGTGGGCACTACGGCCAATTTAGCATGGTCAATCCACCTAGCCTGCACATCTTTGGACAGTGGAATGAAACCAGAACACCTGAAGGAAACCTATGCTGACACGGCGAGAACGTGCAAACTCCACACAGACAGTTGCCCGAGGCTGGAATTGAACCCGGGTCCCTAGCGCTGTGAGGCAGCAGTGCTAACCACTGAGACACCGTGCTCTAGAAAGCTACTTGCTGCAATCTTCCCAGCCTCTTTTGTGTATCCTCTGTATTTTTATGGTTGGTCCAGATCAGCTTTTGTTCGATGGTAACTTCCAGGATGTTGATAATAGATGATGGTTCAGCAATGGTAATGGCGCTGAATGTCAAGGGGAGACAGTTTGTTTATCTCTTGGTCATTGCCTGGCGCTTGTGTGGCACAAAGGTTTTTTGCCATTTATCATCCCAAGCCTTTGTTGTATACGACTTGATGAACGTGTACACAGACTGAATCATTATTCAGAGAAATGAAAAGTGGTAACATTGTGTGGTCATCACTGACTACCCCCACTTCCTACATTGTGATGGAAAGTAGATGACCGATGAAGTAGCTGAAGACGGTTAGCCAGGGACACTGCTCTGTATTGCCAGTTCTTTCGGTGTTTATTGAATAGGGGAATATTGGTGGAGCCTCCTCCTCCCAGTAATTCTTTAATTATTCACCATCATTCACAACTGTGCATGGCAGGACTTAAATCTTATCTATTTGTTGTGGATCACTTAGCTCTATATATTGCAAGATGCTTCTGCTGTCTAGTTTGTAGTAGCCCTGATTTGTAGCTTCATTAGGTTAACTCCTCATTTTTAGGCATGGATGGTGCTTTTCTACACTGTCCTGCACTAATCAGTGAACCAGGATGGATCCCTTGACTTGAAGGTGATTAATAGAGTGAGATTATGGTTGAATACAGTTCTGTTGCTGCTAATGGCCTGCAGTGCTTCATGGACACCTAGTTTTGAATTCCTAGATCTGTTCAAAATGTATCCCATTTAACCAAATAGTCAACAGTATCATAAATTATTAGACTAAGTGACTGCAGAAAAATAATGACATAAAAGTAGAAAATTATTGATCACTGTTGACCGCATAAAGGACTGATGTTGAGCATATGCTTTTTGTGGGTTAGGTCCAACTATCAGTGAAGGGTCAAAAATGAATTAGTAAATTATAGTTCAGTTCAACTAACTGGCTCGATGGTAGGAAGCAGAGGGTGATGGCTGAAGGTTGTTTCTTGGACTGGAGGCCTGTGACTAGTGGTGTGCCACAGGGGTCGGTGCTGGGACCTTTGTTATTTGTTATTCACATAAATGATCTGGATGTGAATGTATAAGGCATGATTAGTAAGTTTGCGAACGATACAAAATTAGGAGGTATCGTTGACAGCGAAACAGGTTATCAAAAATTACAGAAGGATCTTGATCAGATGGGGAAGTGGGCTGCGGATTGGAAAATGCAATTCGATACAGATAAGTGCGAGGTGTTGCACTTTGGAAAGTCAAACCAAGTTAGGATTTATACAGTAAATGGTAAGGTCCTGAGGAGTGTTGTAGAACAAAGGGACCTAGGAGTACAAGTGCATAGTTCATTGAAAGCGACATCACATGGAGACAGGATGGTGAAGAAGGCATTTAGCATGCTGGCCTTCATAGGTCGAGGCATTGAGTACAGGAGTTGGGATGTTATGTTGCAGTTGTATAAGTTGTTGGTGAGGCTGCACCTGGAGTATTGTATACAGGTTTGGTCACCCTGTTACAGGAAAGATAGTTAAACTGGAAAGCATGCAAAGAAGATTTACGAGGATGTTGCCAGGATTAGTAGGCCTGAGTTACAGGGAGAGGCTGGCCAGGATAGGACTTTATTCCTTGGAACGTAGGAGAATGAGGGGTGACCTTATTGAGGTATATAAAATCATGAGGGGCATAGATAGGATGAATGCATGTAGTCTTTTTCCCAGGGATGGGGAATTGAAAACTAGAGGGCATAGGTTTAAGGTGAGAGGGGGAAGATTTAAGAAGGACCTGAGGAGCAACTTCTTCACGCAGAGAATAGTGCATATATGGAATGGGCTGTCATAGAAAGTGGTAAAGGCAGGTACAATAGCAACATTTAGAAGACATTTGGATATGTATATGGATGGGAAGGGCTTAGAGGGATATGGAGCAAATGCAGGCATTTGGAACTATCTGAGTGGACCCTATGGTCAGCATAGACCAGTTTGGGCTGAAGGGTCTGTTTCCATGCTGTATTACGCTATGACTGTTACTCTATGACTCTAATGGCTAAATCACCTAACTCTTCTTTATCTTAGATCCTTTTAAACATTAATTGTGAATGCTGTTAATCTAGAACTAGTATGGTGAAACCACCCAGCAAATATTGGTCTGTCAGGGTCATCTGTCCTCATTGAAAAAACCCTCCTGCTTGGATTAGGAATATGCAACTGTACTCATTTTAAATAGAATAGTGAATAATAAGAACTACATTCATTATTGTTAACATTTTGTTTACCTTATCAGCTATATCTGGAGGTAATGAATGCTAACTGAGCCTGAGCTGGTAGTGACAGAAACATTAATCAATTATTCTTTATTTTTACAGTCCTGAAATCAGATCATGTGCTCTCTTTTCAAAATATGGAATAATTTCTTGAACACTGGTTCGTCTTAATGACATCAGTCTAAATGAGATTTCTATTTTTGTGACTTATGCCCTGAACTGGTTTAAAAAAATAATTTCAGCCACATTATCACTGCCAAGGACTTATTCAGTTGTTGGCGTAGCATTACAGTTTCATAATCCTCACCTTGCACAAGTTATTGTTCTTTCCCTGAAAGTCAACGTCTAGTAATGTTCTTACATAAATTGCAGGCCTAGGAGCAGTAGCACCTCCAGGCCAGGGGAAGGTTACAGCTGGAGGGCCCGCAAGATGTGCTGGGTGTACAGAACGCCCACATTTTTCCAGCCCAAATTCCATTTCCTGGGTATGCGTAAGGTGTACCGATGCAGTCTCCGAATGTCCCAGGAGAGAAATCAGAGTTTATGTTTTGGGTCCAGTAACCCTTCCTTAGAACTGAAGGAGCGTCACTGGATCTGAAATGTTGACTCTGATTTCTATCCAAAGGTGCTGCTAGACCTGCTGAGATTTTCCTGCAGTTTCTGTTTTTGTTTCTGATTTCCAGCATCCGCAGTTCTTTCAGTTTTTGTCTGTATTTGTCTGATGACTTGCCTGTGTGTGATGTTACTGACTGGACAATGATAAGCCACAGGTCTACAGTAGGCATTAGAGACAGGGTAGTGGTCACTTAGAGGGGGCTCAAACAGGATGTAGCAATGGACTAGTGAAACGTATGACTTGGTGGTTAAATAATGACTAGGATGAGAGAATGAGGTTGTACATGCAAGGAAGTGTCAGCAATGCCAGCTATGTACTGCGTGCAGTGTGGCATCAGGCTTGTTGTGGCATGATATTGTCAGTGAGGGCAATGCCAAATTGCCAATTGTTGTCCAGGTGCACACCAACCTATCGAGATGGAATGGGCACAAGTGATGCCGGTCTTTCAGCTGGTTTCCACTAACTGGTAAGTTGTTCCAGGAATGGCACGTAAGGTAGGGTGGAAATCAGGCTTGAGGGGTGCCAAGGGGCATGGAAGGTAATTAACGTGATAAGTTTCATAAGATAATGCAATAACATTCACTAGGCCTTGTGGAGAAAGCCCCTTCAAAAAATACAACGCAACTCGGACTTAGCCAAAAAATTTAAGGTTCAGCCCAGCAGAGCAAATACAAGTCATGATGGTTTGGTAGTTTTAAATCTTGCAACACCAATCATGGAGGCCTCTCAACATTCAATTCATATACAAATATTCAACAAATAAGAAACTCCATTACAAAGAAATGAGAATCTGCTATAATTTATTACAATTGCTTCTGTGTATCTATTAAGGTCCAGACACACAAGCTATCGTTCCAAAAGTTTATTAATCATTTTGTCCTATAGAACAAAGAGTTAAGTGCTAATTACTGTTGAGACTAAAGGTAGGTTGCAGAAGAACTGGGACTGGATAGGAAATTGACAAAGAAATGGCAGATGAAATTCAATGTGGGAAAGTATGAGGTTATGCACTTTGGTAGGAAGAATAGATAATTTATTTGCAAAACAGGGAAAGGCTTCACAAATCTGAAACACAAAGAAACTTAGGAGTCCTAGTTCAAGATTCTTTTAAGATTAACATGCAAGTTCCATTGGCAGTTGGAAAGTAAATGTAATGTTAGCATTCATTTCAAGAGGGCTAGAATATACGAGCAGGAATGCAGTGCTGAGGCTGTATAAGTCTTTAGTCAGATCACATTTGGAATATTGTGAGCAATTTTAGGCCCTGTATCTGAGGGAAAATGTGCTGGCCTTGGAGGGAGTCCAGAGGAGGTGTACAAGAATTATTCCAGGGATGAAGGACCTGTCATTTGAAGACTCTGGTTCTGTACTCGATGGAATTTAGAAGGTTGAAGGAGATCTCATTGAAACTTACGGAATACGGAGAGGCTTGGATAGAGTGGAGATGGAGAAGATATTTCCATTAGTAGGAGAGACTAGGACCCGAGGGCACAGCATCAGACTGAAGGGATAATCCTTTAGAACTGAGATGAAGATAAATTTCTTCAGGCAGAGGAAGGTGAATCTGTGGAAGTCATTGCTGTGGAGGTCAAGTCATTGTGGATATTTAAGACAGGTGTAGGTAGGTTCTTGATCAGTAAAGGTTACAGGGAGAAGGTAGGAGAACTAGGTTGAGAAACCCAGTTGAGAAACAAATGGTGGAGAGATTCAATGGGCCAAATAGCCTAATTCTGCTCCTATATCTTACGGTCTTATTTTCAGAATGTGCCAGTGTCTGTGGATCACACATTGGGTTTATCAGTCACTTCATAACTCAGTGAACCAGAATGGAAACAAGGTATTCTTGACTTCACGAGATTGACTGAGGATAACGCTTAATTGTAGAATTAGAGAATAGTTAACAAGAGTTTGAATCAAATCAGAAAATGCTGGAAATACTCAGCAGGCATAGGAATTAATATTTCAGGGTAGTATCTTTGCATCAAAATGTACAGAATCATATGCCCCTGCTAAAGATCAAGCATCAGGCCTCTTAATTCATATTGACCTGTGCTGACTCTGTGATTGCACTGAAAACAAAGCTGTTTGCAACTGATTCATTGTGACAAAATACTTACTGCTCTGTTCACTTAAATGACTTTATAATCTGACTGAATCTCTCAAAATACACTTTCTAGTCAGATTAAAATGCATAGGTTAATATGTTTGGCGGCCTTCTGTTTCATGTGACAATGGTTTCCGCCATTGTAGTTAACTCTCTATTAACCATCCAAATAAAACAATAAAATACTGTGGATACTGGATATCTGAAACAAACACAGGGAGACCTGGAGAAACCCAACCAGTCTGGCAGCAACTGTGGAGAGAGAAACAGGTTTCAAGCCTGCTATTATGGCATTTGGTTTTGGAGTTTAATATTGTGGTCTTGGTTTCAAATGGAAATGTGGAGAATTTTGTGACGTGATAAATATAAGTGCAAGTTGTATTCAACATTCCAGTACTATAACACATTTTACAGAATCCCTACTGGGTGGAAATAGGCCATTCAGCCCAACAAGTCCACACCAACTCTCTGGAGAACATCCCACCTAGACTCATCCCCCAACACTATCCCTGTAAACTTGCATTTCCCACAGCTAACCCACACATTCCTGGACACTGCAGGCAATTTAGCATGGCCAATCCACCTAACCTGTATACCTTAGGACTGTAGGAAGAAACCCATGCAGTCACAGGGAGAATGTGCAAACTCCACATAGACAGTTGCCTGAGTCTGGAATTGAACCCAGGTCCCTAGCACTGTGAGGCAGCTGAGCTAAATACTGAGCCACCATGCATGCCAACATTTGATTAATAATCAACCAAGAATGATTAAAATCCTGTATAATTCAACTTTAAGCTCCAGTAAATTCCATTGGCTTTATTCAATAGGCATGACAGACTTTAGACATCTAACCAAACAATTAGTTTAGCTAAGACTATGGCTCTGAATCTTCTAACAGCCCAGTAAAAGTCCAGGAGCCGTTAACTGAATTGTGATGAACTTTTGTCTCAATTTTACTTTTCTTTCATTATTTACGATTTCTGTCATTGATGTAGGCACTGCAATGGGGTGACTTATAAAACATTTCACTGTACTTTTCATATAAAAGTAGATGTGACAATAAATCTGTATTCTATTCTAATAAAGTGTAGCCATTTCAAAATCAAAATCCTTGGGACAAGGAGTTACTGGCTGTCCACAAAGGCAATGTAAGATTTTATTACTGAACAGATGCAGGAATTTGATACTGCAAGTCATAAAATGTTTGTAAACATACTGTTGCCCAATTAATAAACAAATCACCATGTTACAATGAATTGCTTTTCTTTTTATGTGTTTTCAAAAAAATTGGTCCCATCTCATACACGTTATATTTCTTTCTCTGTCATTGTTTTTAGTGTTGTCGCTCTTAAATTCTTTTTCATGAACTTGACTAAATCATATGAAATTTGTAGTGGCGTATATAGTATCAATTCATTGCGTAGTGTTGTTGTTGGAATTTATTTGATTATAATTTGTTTTTAGGCAATGTTTGTGATGATTGAATACTGTAATTCTGACTTGTTGCTTGAAATGCGTTTCCGAGTACAATATTATTTTTAAAAACAGTTCAAGTTCTAAACATATCCGATAGTTGAGTTTGCATGGTTGGTTCCCAACAAAGCCATTAGCTAGAAATCATGCTGCAGAAAAATAAATTACTGTCTAGTGGGAAGAAGTTAATCTACAGGTGAGCTGAACATAAGGACTGGTATTGGACAACAGAGACAACTTGATATATTTTTACTTGAACAACTATTATTTGATAATAGAAAGCTATGATTAAGTTGGTGAAACATATTTATATTATTTGGGGCTGTAGTCAACTAGTACTAGTGGCTTCAGTGTCCTGTGCAACTTCACTGTATTTTACCACAACACTGCATAATTGAAATATTAATTCAATTATTACTTGATTGAGGTTTCTTAGTCAATATTTTTCTTTTAAGAGCATTGTAAAAATATCAAACGGGATGTTGAGAATAATTTTGATGCAGTGAATTGCTATCTTCTGGTATGTTAATTAGTTAATTAGGTACATCATTTCAGTCTGTTTGCTGCAATGCAGCTCTAAACAGTATAACTAGAGAGTTTGTGGATTCATGTGCACAGTGGTAGTTTGTCTCCCTCAGGGTTATGAGGCCCAGGTTCAAGTCCCACTTACTCTAAAGGTGGTTAACCAGATTTTTGACACAAGTTTATTAGAAAATATCTACAGAGAACTCTGGGAATTTCCCAGTAAGGCATTTATAGAGTCATATAGCACGGAAACAGAATCTTTGGTCCAACTAGTCCATGAAGACCATAATCCCAAACTAAACTAGTCTCACCTGTCTGTGCCTGGTCCATATCCCTCCAAACATTTCCTATTCATGTGCTTATCCAAATGTCTTTTAGACATTGTCATTGTTAATGTAGCCGCATCCACCACTTCCTCTGGAAGTTCACTCAGTGGTGTACATCACTGATGCCCTCTTCTGAAAAGCCCAGGAAGTTGTGAGGCTCTGTTTGCATGCAGAGAAACAGGCAGCCAGAGCAACTGTTTCAGAGATAGCAGGAACTGCAGATCCTGGAGAATCTGAGATAACAAGGTGTAGAGCTGGATGAACACAGCAGGCCAAGCAGCATCAGAGGAGCAGGAAGGCTGACGTTTCGGGCCTAGACCCTTCTTCAGAAAACTATAGTTAACAATGTAGCATGCCTAGTATTAGTGACAGCAAGGCGTAGAGCTGGATGAACACAGCAGGCCAAGTAGCCTTCCTGCTCCTCTGATGCTGCTTGGCATGCTGTGTTCATCCAGCTCTACATCTTGTTATCTTAGCCAGAGCAATTGTGCTTGCTGCAGTAGCCAGTTTCCCAAAGGTGCAACGTGCTGTAGATCAAACAGATATTGTCATCAGAGTGTGATGGGTAATGCCAACTGTTTTTGTGAACAGGAAAGGGTTCCACTCCATTAATGTGCAGCTGATAAGTGACCACACCAGCCAAATACTCCAGGTTTGTGCTTGCTATCTAACGCGATCTCACAATTCATACATTCTGCAACAGGCATAAGTGCTGAAAGTGTTTCAAGCCTTTGACAATTACAAAGCTGCCTGCTGAGAGACAAGGGCTAGCCCCAGAAGACCTGGCTGATGCCACTTGTGGGGACTCTTCAGACTGTTGCCAAGGAGAGGTGCATCACTCCACATGCCCCCACAAGGACCATCATTGAGAAGATGATAGGCCTGCTAAACATGAGATTCTGATGTTTGAACCCCTCATGGAATGCACTGCAATATTCCCTGGAAAGAGTCTCCACATTATCATGGTGTGATGTGGTCTTGACAAAATTAAATGACAAATGAAGAACTTACTCAGAAGTGAAGAAATGGAGGATCTTCTGATGACAAAAGGGAAGATAATAGTCTGTGTACAATAAATAGCCTCTTGAAGGAAGACCATCATTGCATTCTGATGGGGGAAGAAGGACCACTCATTTTACTGAAACCAACCACATTATCTTCTAGTGCAGTAAGGTAACTACAAGAAAGGACGACATTGATTGAATACCTATGCCACTGTATCCTCTCAAAAATTCTTCTTCTGTTGTCTATCACTACATCTCAGTGAGGTCTCAATATGCCCAGCTGATGTGGAGGTTGCCTGTGTCTACTACACCCTGCGGCCTGTGATAACTTTAGTCGGTGTCCTTTATGAGTTTCAAGCCGAGAAGGCCTTGCCTGCAGAGTGACTCCTGCACAGTTCAGGAGCACCCTCTATGGTCTGACCTCTTGGAGGTGACAGGATCACTGGCAGAGGGAAGGTGGAGGGGCATGACTTTTCTGAGGTGAAGTCTCCAAGGTATCTGGCTGGCCCTCCTCCTCACTTTGCATGTCTGATGGCATCTCCCTGATGCCTTGAGCAGGAGGGCCAGCTGAAAGGAGGTCAAGATGCCTCTTTTTCCTTTTACCTATTGATGCTCTGCACCAATGGGTACAGTGATGGAGGACAGACCTGAGCACTAATCCTGTAACTCTAAAGTGGCTGACCCTTTCCCACAGAGGCAGCCCAAGCACTCACATGCCAGAGTCGTGACAGTGTACAGAATTTTGATGGACTCCTCCAACCTACACTCTCATCTCCTCTTGCTTCTGATGTTGCCTTGGTTGTCTATGCATCTCCTACATGTCATTTCTGGCTGAGTACAGAGGAACAACATCTACATGGAGATCAGAAGGAGGCTGGTCTCCAGCAGTCTTCCAAGTGACACCATCCTTGGCTGTTGCTTCCTCCACTGGTTGTGGACCCATGTCAGTGATGTGCTTGCCAGATTTTCCCTGAACCTAATCTAGATAGTGTACGCAGTCTGAGATGAATACTGAAGGTGTAGGCAGACGCTGCACCACTGCTACCCGTGAGGTGTGGGAGACATCACTATTAGAAGTGCTGGTAAAACTGGAGCTTGAAGCTCTGTTAGATATAGAAATGGGAGAAGGCTTCTTTCTTCTCTCCTTCTTCATGTGTCGTCACTAGAACCTGAGACGGAGAAGAGGAAAAATGAGGCAGGGTAACGGTTTTCCACTGTCTGCTCAGTGACATGAGCCCTCCCCAGTAAGTATGATTTAGAGACACACTGTCCTACAAACAGAATAACATTGACAACATGAGGTGGCTTCCCCCCATTCATTGCACATAATCTATTAGGTGTCAAGGCTTAGATGTGACATTGTCTGACATTCCTCTACATCTAGCCCCTGTGAGTGTCAGTTTGCAATGAGTAGATGATACCACTTGCCCTTGCAGGTGATTGTTATCTTCTTCCTAGCCTGGACTCAGGTTCTCTTATGAGTGCAACAGGCTCTAAGCTTCAGTGTTGCTTCCAACTATTCTGCCTTATTCAGGCAAGAAAGACTTTTGCTACCATCCCTTGCGGAAAAGGACCTCCTGCCCTTTCTGGATAGCCTGGAGAACTTTCATCAAGGCTGCAATGAATGACGGAGCCAGTTTCTGTCAGGCCTGCCCCATCTCTAGAGGAGCTAGAGGAGTACTGCAGACTACAGGGAATCCTACCTTGCAGTGAGTGGAGAGCTGCACTGGTACCCTTTAAATATAACACTTTCTATCATTCATTCCAGCTGATCCTGATGAAGGTGAGAACAGCTGTACAAGATATAAGGTTTTTGCTCTAGCCATGCATGCGTAGGTAATGAGCTGGGAACCATGTTAGAAAAGCTGATCCACCACAAGCAGAAGTTCTTAGCACTTCCAGTTCCATGCCCAAAACCAACTTGGATTCCATAATGGAAGATTCTGCCCAGAGTATGAGAATGTCAGGAGGTCATAAACTGACTGGTGAAATGATAAGAACTGATACAACCGTGAGGAGGAACAAAGAGAGGCAATGTGACTAAGTGAACAATTTCAGAGCAGTCCGGTGGCAGGACAAATTGAGAAGGTTGTTAGAAAAGCATGTGATAAGCATGTTCCATGTTAATAGAAACATAGTTAACTAAAGCAAGCAAATTACATTAAATCTTTATTAAATTTTGGTTGGATTTCAGTGGAAGGCATGTTTAACTCTGGGAACCACATTCTAGGATGGATATCAAAGCCTTAAAGAGAGTGCAGGAATGGTTTATGAGGATGGTACCAGAGAGAAAGTTATATGAGGAGATTAGAGAAGCCGGTGGTGTTCTCCTTAAAAAAAAGAAGGTAATAAGGACTTTTGACAGAGGCATTCAAAATCATAAATGGCTTTTTCATAAAAGACAACTATACAGGAGCAAAAATGCTCAATTTTTTTAAAGTTACAAGGCAGTTATGCAATCTGGAGTAACTTTGTTTTTGTTCCTGATTTACAGCATCCGCAGTTCTTTCGGTTTTTATGCAATGTAGACTGCTAGCTACATCAGCAGCACTTTGTTGGGACCTGGCATGACAATTACATTTTGAATGGAGTCCATGACATTCTTCGCATCCTCTCATCACATGTCCTTTGTCTTGTCCAAGTCAATGCAAGATCTCATTGATGTTCTGCAGCCCCTTATGCTGTGACGGAACTTTGTACACTTTCCTCAATGAAAGTAGATGATATTAAATTTCCCTTTATCTTGAAGTCATGGCTAGCTGTCTGTTTAATTACTTGATCAAGTGCAGTCTGATAGAAGTCATACCCCTGTTGTCTCTGAGCAAAAAGTTGTACTGCTTGCAACTCTCCCCAAGTCACTATGCTGAAAGATACTTCATACAGCTGACTCAGTCAAAAGCGATGACCCAAGGCAGCATGGAGTGAACAGTTGAAGGATGAAGATCTCAGCTGGCAGCTATTCTAATCTGATGCTGATTCGCTGTTTGAGGACCAAAAACTCATGCTGTTTAAGCCAATCTTAATAAGTACATTGTTGTAACAACTAAGAAGTGTCTAATTCCTTATAATTTATGATATCATCAAAATCATCATGGGGAAAACATTTCAAAGTTCAACTGCAAGATTTTAAAACAGGTCTTGCTGTCCATCAGGCTAAAGCATGGATGTAAGCCTGCCTTGTAAATCTATGTAGAGGTTCACACACAACCTTGTGAGTTCTAACAGTACTGTTGTAATAATGGCCTCTGACAACATCATTGACAGAACTTGCTGTAACCAGTCTTGATTCGATGACAATGTCCTGCAATCTGACTGTGTGAAACTGCCCATTTGGAATAATAAGTCTCAGCATGAAGAGAGTGTTCCTCCAATGAATCTTCTGGACTTCTGTGTAAATTATCTGGTACATAACTTTGACAATCTCAACCAGCATGAGCTTGTCTGCAAAATCAACATTTCATTGCAAGATTGTGTTCAGTATAGTCTGACAAAGGGTCACTGGACCTGAAATGTTAATGCTGCTATCTCTCTTCACAGATGCTGCCAGACCTGCTCAGTTTTCCCAGCAATTTCTGTTTTTGTTTTTGATTGCATTCGTTGTACTGTGCTCAGTGGGGTTGGCATCTGTGACTGGGATGTAGCAAATCATGCAATTTCCCCATGTTTTATAAAAATATTTTGTACAATATGTTCATTGTTTGAGGGTGGTACCATTGACTTATATGGTCTCAGATAATAATAATGCAAACGTAAAGTACTGCCATGATAATGCATTGCTTTAAGACTGGGCTCAGGATCTATTTGAATCTGCTCAGAAAATTTTTGGAGTGCTGGTCTTCCTTAACAATAGATTTCCAGACTAGAGGGAATACAGTACATTGGCATATTTCTAAAGAAAGAAAACACATCAAAAAAAATTATTGCTTGTTTCCTAATTTGTTCCAAATCCCGCTCACCCATTAACCTTTGGCTTGTTGACCTACATTGGCTCCCAGTTCAATGATACACTAACTTTAAACTCTCATCCTTGTTTTCAAATCTTAATGGTCTTAAATTTCCCTATCCAAGTCACCTCCTCCGGCTCTATAACAGTCCAAGATCTCTGCCCACCTGCAATTTTGAATTCTTGCACATCTGTGGCTGTTTTTTGCTTCATTCTTGATGGCATTGACTTTACCTGTCAAGAACCTAATCTCTGAAATTACCCCCTAAACATCCTTGCCTTGCTATCTCTCTATCATCCCTTAAGGCCCTCCTTTAGACCTTTTCTCTTTGACCAAGCTTTCAGCCACCTGTTCTAGTAGCATTTTATATGGATCTGTGTCAAACTAAAATTAATAACCATTCTTGTGAAGTGCTTTAGAGTATTTGTAACACGTTATGGCTACGATATAAATGCAAATTGTCACTGTTAATGTTGGCAATGAGCACCAAAACTCTTTTATGAATGGAGAAACTGAGGGTAATAGCAAATTCCAATGTTGCAGGAAAATGCCATGTTTGTAAAAGATTATCCAAGTGTCAAAAAAAAGTTTGAAGTGATGCCATGCTTGCATTTAAACCTCTGATTTTCAGGGAAAAGTCGGAAAATGCTACGGATGAAAATTGCCATTGAAGTACTCAAAATGCAAAACTGTCAACAATATGATGGTTGTACTTTCGATAACTAAAAGTTATCTGCAGGTATGATGCATAGCATATTAATTAATTTGGGTAATTTAAAAAGATCTTTGAACAAAGTTGTAGGTGATTAAGCTCATGAAACTTTAATGCAGAAGTAATATTGAGAATACTTTTGCTGGCATCTTTTTGGTTGTATTGCTTTGATTAAATAATTTATTAACTCAGCATCTTATGTCAATAAATAACTCTTTGACTCCACTGTAGTTCCCATGTCAACACTGGATACCGATGAAAACAACTTGTCAAAGCATTGTCTTTGAATAACCTATCTCTCAATTAATCAAAGGGAATGCTTTCCCTTCCCTGCTCCTCCCATTATTCTGTTAGCTCAATTGGCTGAAGAGCCAGTTGATATACAGAGTGCTGTTAACAGCATGGGTTCAGTTCCTGTACATCTGAGGTTACCATGAAAGACTCTCCTTCTCAACCTCTCCCCTTGGTTAAACCACCATCAGCTTTCACCTCCAATCACAGAGCAGCCGTATGGTCTGGTAGGACTATGGTGACCTTACATTTGCTCATATTTTTACCTTTAAAACAAAAGAAATGTTGTAATAAGCATTGTATTACTTGTAGTAATATTTTTAAGTTGTGGATGAATAGTCACCCTTTATTTAATAATACAAGTGGATTTCTAAACACTGTTTCATGCTTGCTAAAATTCAAAGGTTACTGAGTTGATTAACAGGCTCTGCAGGACAGTTTTCAGTGCAAATTTTCACAATTGCAGATCAACACTTTTTAAATTCAAACACCACCTTGAGTGGAGAATGATGATTCATAATTAAGTTTGAAGCAATTTACACAATGTCACTCAAAGCATCGAGTTTCTTCATCACATTAATAAAACTCTTATACCTATAATACACACAGTTAAATATGAGGGAGTTGTTATAAGGTTGCCTAAGAAGCAAAAGATGTGCAGTCCAAAAGGACTTGGGAGTCTTTGGGCATGAGTAACATGCAGGTGCAAAAAGCAATGAGGAAGGAATATTCTTCATGAGCCTTTATTGCAAGAGGATGAGAGTACAGGAGTAAAGAAGTCTTGTTGCAATTAAGTAAAACATTTGTGAGATTGCACCTGGGGAATTTTAACTCCTTTCTCATCCTGTCTCACACAATTTTGCACTGCTCACCTCTTTTGGATCATGCTCCTTTCTCTCCTTTGCCATAGAGAGGGTGCAATGAAGGTTCACCAAACTGATCCCTGGTATGGCAGGATGGTCTTGTAAAAAGAGATTGAGGAATTTGGCTAGATTTTCCAGAATTTAGCTGAATGAAAGGTGATCTCATTGAAGCACACAAAATTCTTATGGGGTTCAACAAGATAAAAGAATGAATGCAGGATATTTCACCTGTTTGGGTGGGATGGGGCAGCAGAGGAACAGGGGACGTAATTTTCAATTAAGAGGTAGGTCTTTAAGACTAAGATGAGGGATAGTTTCTTCATCCATGCTCGTGACTGTTTGGAATTCTCTAGTCCAGACAGCTGTGGAGACTGAATCACTGTGGATGTACAGGCATTGGACTGAATGACATTGATATTAAAGCTGAAAATTAAACCATTAAAATATTTCTACAAAGTTATTGGAAACCTTTTGTATATCAAACAGGTTTCATTCAATAACTCACTTAGCAACCTCTCTGACAACTATTTTAATTGACAATTTCAATCCTTCAAATATGAGAACATACGTAACAATTATTAGTTAGGAATATTATTTGACAAAATATTTATTTTCATTTGCTTTACCTTGCTTGAATTGACTCTGGTTTAATTAGATTTTACCAGTCATTCTCAATGTCTGCAGTGTGACTGTTAAAATCATCAGGATAAAAATTTACATCTATATTTACTTCCTCAGTTTTTGTTCATGTTCAAACTATTTCATCATCAGTGCACAAAGCAACATGAGTAGCATCGGCTTCTACGTTTTTAGTGTCACAGTCTGCATTTTCAATCTGTTGACACAATAAATATTTCATGATAGCCAATATTAGAAATTCTTCCTTTTTTAATCTGCAATTTCCAGTACCCAGTGATCCTACACAGCTCTTACGTCTTCAGATGCTTTTTGAGATGTGGTTCAATTGCGCACAAATTGTTTAATGGAAAACACAGGTGATTTGGTAGCATTCAATGGATGAAAAGAAGCATGGGTGATTTGGCAGTGGGAAAAATAGTCAGTTATGCATGGGAGCATTTCTGGATATTAAAAAAAAGGTTTTATTTAGTTATTCCCATACCAACATGCAATGGGTCAGGTAGCTTACTTAAAGTTGCCAAATAGGCATAACCATTTGTGCGAGGAGGCTTTTTGTTGTAGTACAACATTTCTGAGTCAGCTTCATAATTATGATGAGCATCGTAGATGAAAGCTCCTGGTCACTTGCAGCAATGGTTCTTCCTGCATTCTGTTGCTCCGTGTCAACATTTTTTTTTGCCTGCTTCCTCAACTTTCTGTTCTTAAATTGCTACATATATGTTGTGATAACATTTTGCTTTTTTGCTTCAGCTTCTTCATCTTGCTTGGCTATGCGTTGCCCATTACTTTCCATTTACAAGAAACAATGTGTAGTGTCTCAGAACATCGACTGAAACAAACAAAAACGAACAAGCAAAATGAACAAATGAACAAAAACACATGAAAGCAAATTGCGGTTTTATGATGTAAAGTTGTCTCACCCTTTCTTGGATGGATGCCGTGATGGAAATGCACCCAACAGTGGAGGTGGTTAGATGTCAGCTATCCTACAACATGCTCTTTCTCCAAGGCTACCATCAACAAAGTTTGGTTGACATTAGCCTAAGGACCTCAGTGGAATTTGCCAAGACAGAGAGACTGATATTTTGCTTTCATATACAGATCATTGTATTTAAATAGTACATTTCAATTAAACATCTCACTAATGCCCTCTAATAAGTGTATTTTTGTTGCTTTATTTCATTGAAGTCTGGTTTTAATGTTTCTAGTATTGCACAATATTTTTACTTTCTTTTGTCAGATACACTCCAATTTAATCCCATTTGATGTGGGACATTTGAAATTTAAATGGCTAGCAACTATTCCTGTGTGATAACTATTTAAAAGTATGAATACATATTAAAAATATATATCTAAGCTCTCATTTGTTATAAATATCTCAAACTCCAAACTCCTGCACTGATTAACTAAATATGGCTACAGCCCAAAGAGCTTAAAGAGCAGGTGCTGTTGATTATTAAAGATTATTCAAATATATTAGCAAAATTTAATTATTTTAAATTAGCATTAAAAATCACAGCAGTATTTTTTTCCCTATGACATTTTACTACACCTCCGAATAGAAACTTCTATTTTCTTGTAGGGCTGCATTCAAAATAAAAAGTAGTTCTACAATTAAAAAGAGGATCCAGTGGCATTTCACTGCTACCTGCTGGTAACAATGATATAATGCAGTTAGAACCGCACCCACGCAAAGTATTAATTTCACAGCTGAAACGCCTAGGTCTTGTTACATATTTAATAGATAAGAATTTTTGAACTTGCTCATGTAAATCATTTATACCAAAAGTTGTCTGTATTACAACCTGCTCTTTTTCAGTATTGTTTTGAATACAATGTTACTCAGGCTTACAACGCATTTTAATCCTATAATTAACTTCAGTGCCAACATAGGGAAGAAAGGCCAGATTCCTCGGCTTCACTTATCTAAAAATCTATCCAGAAGTCTGTGCCGATGGAATGTCAGATCAGATCAGCATTTAAATGGAGGAGGGAATTTTACTAAAAATTGCTGAATGTCAATGTCAGGGGAGTTTCAGAGGGATGCTGGCTGTGAGCTCTATCTCACATAATTTTGCGCTGCTCACTTCTTTTGGATCATGCTCGCACTGTGATGCAGTACTGACCGTTGCTGGGATTTCCAGTGGCAGAACTCTATTTGAAGCCCATTGCAAATACAAGGTCAGATTCGTAAATATATTGCCTCTTTGCAGCATCACCTGTTCGATAAACTGTCATTATAACTACAGCTATAAGAATGAAGCGACACAGATGAGGAAGAATTTTGGAAAATATAATTGTTCTATGTCCTTTGTGCCTTTAACCCCGCTATTCCCATAGGCCCCATTATTTCTATAGCACAATTTTCTATAACATGACGTTGTTGCACTGGAATGCAACTATCACGTTATAGCAGAACCCCCTGTATTTAACAATGATTATGTTTTCAAATTATTATGTATTTTCTACTTAAATATCAGAAAATCTATTTATGCCTTATTCTGAGGAAGGATGCTGGAAATAAAATGTCAACTGACTTGTATTTCTTCACAATTGCCACTCACCTGCTGAACATTTCTAGTTTTTTCCCCTTGCATCCAGTGTCTGCAGTATCTTATCTTTTAGTTACTGGCTTTTTAAAAATTCTTTATTATGCAGATTTCTACTTTGTCATGAAGCCATTTGCTGATGAACATGCTGCTATTTCTCCAAAAAAGTTGCGCTGAGGCAAAATTAAATCATTTATTTTCACATTGTCAATCTGATTGCTCAATATTTTTGATTCAGTTTGATACCATGGCAACTTGTCGGACTTTGGTCTATGAATGATAACATTACTGATGAAAGAGGCATATTCTTGCAGGCTGGTTTGAGATAACAGTGGTAAAATTCTTGTTTCTATGTAAACGAAATCTGGATTCAGGTTCTATTCCATGAGAGTTGAATGTTGACACTTGAGCGCAGAACTGAGTGACTGCTGTGTTGTCTCATTGATTTAAAGCCCCACCTACTTGCTTAAGGAGATCTAAAAGATCACATGGTACTCTGAAGTAGAGCAACAGAATTGCATTGCTGATAGTTAACTGTCATGTAACATCCTTTGAAGGTCTTATTTAGTTTCTGTCTCTTTGTTGTTTAGGAGACCTTGTTTTGCATAAATTATCTGCCATATTTCCTGACTTAAAACAATTACTATACTTCAAAAGTACTTAATTTGCTGTAAAGTATTTTGGGATCTCCCGAGCTTATAGAAGTCACAATAAATCCAAGTTATTTTTAGTTTCCATGGACTGGGAATGAAGTAAATGCATTTCTTAAAACATTCATAACTGAAGCCTAATTGGGTTAACTTAAAGTCATTTGCTGCAGTAAACAAATATGGATAGTTTATATAGGTAAAATCAAGGTTTCTAAATATATCAGACTTGTCTGCAAGAAATATTGGTTCCCAAAATTATTAACATTATAAGCTTTAGTAAGAGATGGATTTCCTCATGTATCATTATGAAATAAGCAAGCCCAGAAAAGGAAGATCAATCTTTCTTGTAATTTTCATTTGTTATGCAAAACCATTATCAAGGGTATTAATGAAAAATGCAAAATATAAATAACTAACTTGAAAATACAGTTTCGTGCATCACAGAAGTAAAATTAAAGTCTAATACAAAGTCATGAATTAAATGTAAAGATTATACAGAAGGTGCTGAGCTGAAATTACCACTAAATGAAATTTAGTCAAACTAGCTTAAAGAATCTGATTAGACAACAACTGTAGATAAATTAAATTAGGCAGTAACAGAATGTATGTAAATACAGATGAGAATGAAAATAAATTATTAACATTAATAGTGATAGTCCATGAGGAAGAAATATATCAACAAATTAAGTAAATGAATAGCACCCGTAGAAAGAATAACCATAGGGGTTATCAACTACGATTAAAATAATTGAACAAAATGGAGATTAGGGAATAGAGTTCCTTTAATGTGTAAGGGACTCCTTCTAACCCAGTAAGTAAGAAACTAAAGAGGATTCAATACTGGATGTGGTCATGCAGAACGAATTAGAAGATCTAAGCGAAGGAAAACTTGGAGCATGTCAGCAAGAATGAACATAATACTCTTTAGGTTCTTAATTGAGATGGATGATTGCTTGACAAAGGCCAGGGTAACAGATTGGTGAGAAACTGACTTTAAAGAACTGGGAATGGAACTTGGTGAAACAAGAGCCCAGCTCTTTCACTGGCCAGTCAATATGCCAGTGTGGATGGGAGTTGTGTATGGGGTCACTGTGGAATCCCCATGTAGCACACTCCAAAGGAATTGCCCAGGAAGTTGAATTTTCCACTGAGTGTGTGAAAGAAGGAGCCTGAGACAGGGAGTCAGCAGCACCTGGAGGAGTGTGAGAGAGAAGGAGCTCTCACATTGCTGGGACTAATATTCCAGAGAATCGTATAACTTGACGGCAGAGAGAGCTTTAAACTTAAGTAGCGGATGGGGGTGACTTCAAGTGAGGAAAGATACAGTCAAAGCAAACATTTTAAAAATAGTAAAACAGAGCACAATTTGGATAATTAATACTAAAGTTCAACAGGAAAAGGAGAATGTAGGACTGTAGGACTACACCAGCAGATAAGCTGTAAAAATAGTTTACAAGAATCAGAATTTAAAGCTCTGTATCTGATTGCACACAACTTGTAACAAAATGGATGAACTGTTAGTACAGATAGCAGTAAGAATCTATGAACTGGTAGGCATTACAGAGACATGGTTGGAAGATGACCAATGCTGGGACTGGAATGTATTTGGCACATCCAAATGACAGGAAGCTAGGAAAAGGCGGCAGCGTAGCTCTGTTAATTAAGGCTGACATTAGATCAGTATTGAGAAACGATCTTAACCTGAAAGGTCAAGCCTCTAGAACTGTGATTAGGTGACAGTATCGGGTGCCTGCCCATGTCCTTAATAGGATGGCAAGTAAAGAAGCATAGGCAGGTGCAACTGGGGAGAAGTGCTTTACCACAATATTCGATAGAAAGTGGTTTCCGACCCAATCTTGGGATCCTGAAACCTTCAGGAAAATCCTGCCTCTTAGCTCAGTTTTTCTATCCATAAACATTGATGAAGTGTTACCTCAAACATTCACGACCTCACCTTAAGTAATAATCACAAGATTGTTGCACATAAGTTCTCTCATTTCATCAATAAAGATGTTACACAGATGCATAGTAATGTAGTGAAGCATGCCAAGATACTTTATGGGAATATGTCAGAAAATAATTATTTGCATATCCTGTGTGATAAGTCCAGTAATTTGATAAAGGCTGAAATTTCATAGACAACCCCACAGAATACCTTTTAAAAAGTGAATCAAAGTAATGTTTAATAAACTTTCAGCATCAGAGATGGAGTTTTGAAATTACCTACATTCATTGTTGCATAAATAAATAAATGTATCACCTTGTGATAAAATTTACACTTCCATTCTTAATGTAAGACTTTTCATTGACTGCTAAATTAAAATTGAAAACATTTAATAAAATACTTAAATGCTACACACCATTAATAGTTTACATATTTCAGAAGATCAAATAATTACTTGTGTTAACAGAAAGTCATCAACTCTTGAAACATGGAAACAACAATCAATTCTTCAGTTACTTGTTACAAAACAGCTCCTGCAAATGTTTACAAATTATTAAGTGCAAAGGAGCAATATGATTTGTCCAATTTAAAAGTACAATGCATCATTGTTTTGACACGATATTGGGATTGGGTAACAGTCAACTTGGTTGTACATCTATGTAAAACATTTCAATGATCAGTATCCAGCATTTGTAACCATAACTGCAAAAAAAAATACAAAGACAGCAGATAGCACTAAAGTGGACAATTAAAATATCTCTCTTGTTTTGTAACATTAAAATTTGTAAACTTTTGTGTGGAGTTTAGCCAAAAGTAGCTTGTCATGCAAAACAGGAAGCTCCTAAATTCAACCTTTGAATTAATGATTGAGTTAGCTAATTTCAGCACTGGTTCTACAACTGGCGATGGTGTACTGGTATTATTGCTGGACTGTTAATCCTGAGACCCATATAATCATCTGGGGACCCGGTTTCAAATCCTGCCATGGCAGATAGTTGAATTTGAATTCAATAAAGTATCTAGAATTAACAGTCTATTGATGACCACGAATCCATTGTTCATTATTGGGGGAAAAACCCATCTGGTTCACTAATGCCCTTTAGGGAAGAAAACTGCCATCCTTACCTCCTCTGGCCTACATGTGACTCCAGACCCACAGCAATGTGGTTGACCCTTAACCTGCCCTCTGGGCAATTAGGAATGGGCAATAAATGCTGCCTAGCCAGCAACACCCACATCCCGTGAATGAATAAAGGAAAAAAAATTGACTTCAGCACCTATCTGTTAACAGTCTTTGAAATGTATCTGAGCGACACAATTAAAATATTTCTCATTCTTCCTGATAAAGACTGCTGTATTAACGTCAGATCAGGTACAATTTTCTGTATGGATCACTAGGAACTGCATTATGACAACCATATTATTTTGCATATGATGTTACAGACGAGAAAATTTGTTGTTCAACTAACAGGTTTGGCTAGAGGACTGAGAGGTACCAGAAATGAAAGGCAGGTTTGTAACCTGTTGCACCATCAATTGCCACAAAACTACTGAAAAACACCAGCAATGTATGTGACATTGAGTGATACAGAAGGGAGTCCAATTCTTCTGGCTTGCTGTAATTGAGGCAAAACTTGAAAGTTTATTTGCACTGGCATGGGTGATTGGAGAAGAGAGAGAAACACATTAATAAGCTTAGTTTTTCATTTGAAATATTCATGCCAATCTGGAGTAGATGTAATCTAGATGAGAAAAATGAAAGGGAGAAATAATTGAACTGCCACTTATTAATCTCCAAATGTGATCTGAAAGAAAGAAAAATCAGAGGGCCATGTAGAGTTTTAAGAAAAACTTGTTCAAACATCCAAACTTTTAACTGCTAATTTAACCAGAAATCCAAGAAATCAATTACATTCCTTTCTGAATGAGTTAACTGGACTAATATGCATCTTCTAAGATTGTAGTCTATTCCAGTTAATGTCTCTGATCATGAATTGATTACTTAGTTCAGTTTGTGACTTTTCAGAATTGTAATTAAGACTTCACATTATCATTACGCAGTTTTGCACAAAACACTTCTTCACACTCACATTATTGATTTCCTTCAGGGATCATCAGAATTCCTTCGCTTTATTATATGAAAAATGTTAATTTAGAAACATTTTCAAATAGAATTGCATAAAGGAACAAGCACAGCCAACACATAGGCCAATGACAAATTAATTAGTGCATACCAATGTCACACAACACCAGGGATTAGAGTAGGTGAAGACAAAAAGTTTTGTGGCAAAGAATCATGCGCACATTATAGAACAATGTGGCAAATTCACTGCAGAGTGAATACCAGAAAATTAAAGGAATTATTATGATTTACAGAAAATGCAAATGTTCCCTGTGCAATTCAAAAAGATGGAATTAATATAATTCAAACAGGTATAAACATTAGGTTTTCCTTCTGTTTACAGTCTATTACTATCAAGATGATGGACCAATTTATTTGTATAAAATTCCCAAAGTGACATCAGTGTTTCAGCATGTAATGCTGTTACTGCATGAAGTACAGCATGAAGTCTACGCTCACAACAGAACATGATCTTCCTGGATTGTGTAGATGCAATAAGAAGCAAACGGCTATGAAGAAGGGGAGTTGGAAGTTGGAAAAACATTCCCAATGGTAGAAATCCATGACTAAAAAGTCAGAATATCACCAAAAGACCTGAAGTTTCTTATCTCTGCACTTTGTATTACATCTAACAAAATAGAAGCTGGTGAATTTTCCTTTAACTTATTATTTAAGGAAGTGAAACAAAAACCGAAATTGCTTGAGAAATTCAGTAGGTCTTGCAGGATCGGTGGGGAGGAAACAGCGTTAATGTTTTGAGTCCAGTGACACTTCATCAGAACCCCAGGAAATGGTAGTTTTGTAGGTTCACATAGCCCGAACTATGGTTCCAATTGAATTAAAAATGGTAAATTGAAGTCAGGATTTAAAATACTTTTATAAAACACTATAGTCCTACTCTTGGAGGTTATTACACATCCAAAATCCTCAAACAAGTTCAGGGAATATCCATTTAGCGGCACTTATTATTCACCAAACATCACAGGTTAGACTTATTTAATGTTTATTAAAGTTGTTTGTCAAAAAAGCTGTTAAGTAAAAATACCACAAAGGTTCTTTCAAATTTTTTTTGTATATTTAAAATATATTGTGATGCTTCAAAGAGAAGTGGAAATGTATGTCAATAAGTGGACTTGACCATTTTCAAAATGAGAATCCATAATTAGTAAATATGGTGAGGCTGCCACAAATGCATTCAGAGCTAATGATAGTGACAGTTGCTCCAAATCTATAAACTGCACAAAAAGAATACATAACCAAATGGCAGTGAACGTGACATTTGTTGAAGTAACACATGTTAACCTTGTTCGTGCAGAAAAGCAAGCACTGGAATAATGGTTTAAAAAATGATAAATAGAAATGATAAGAGGTCAATAATATTTTAGGAATATTTATATATGGGAGGACACTATTGGTACAAGGATTAATACTTGCTTTGATTTGAGCTTTCTAAACTTATACAAGAAGTATTTTTGTAGAAAATAATCTATTGTGACTTAAGCCCTGAGAGTGGATTTGGATATGGTGTTATCCTTTTTGTGAAGAATGTAGTGGGAGAGAATTGGAAAATTATGCACAAACAATTGCAAGAAATGTTTAGAACATCACAGAATTCTAGAATTAGCAGAAGTATGCGGCCATCTGGTAGAAGTCTGTTTTCTTTCCCTCTCTGGAAATACACAAACAACCCCTGGAAATACTGATATCTCCTGGTTCATGCTTTCATTTTGACATTCCTAAGTCAATAGTGGTAATAGTATGTTAATTACATCATTAATGTTAAGGATAAATAGGCAAAGGGCATAAATTAAGTCTTTCAAACACATGAAAAATACTTCAGTGGTTTTGTGGCACAGTGGTAGTATCCTTGCTTCTGGGTCAGTAGCTCTGGATTCAAATTCCACACCAGGACTTGTTGGCCATAGAAGTTGCACTCAGGACATAGTTCATCGTGTTGATATTCAACCCAAGAATCCTTCACCACCTCCTTATTATTCATTGCGGAGGCCAGGTGACTCAGTTGCATAGTTAGCATGTGGTTCAGAATACCGCCAACATCATTGAGTTTGATTCCCAAAGCAGCTGAAGGAGACTTGGGTCTTCCTGCCTTGCTCCACCCTGTAGCAATATCATAGCATAAGCTGTAGTTCGGCAAGCTACAAATGACTGAGGATGTATTTGAAGAACACCCAACAATACATTAACAAACTACCAACAGATCATTGCATCAACCCTGACAACCTTATTTTTACCGGTATGCTCTTGACCTTTTACTGTGCTGTGTGGAGTGCAGCAGGCATGTCTGAGGACTTCCACGGTGATCAGCTCCAGGGCTTGGCCAAGGTGGCCATTTAACAGGTCCAGGCAGTGGGCTGCAGAAGTGCTTGTTAGACACATCTGCCTATTTCTCCTCCATGATTACATCCCCTTCTTTGTGCCATGGAGACAAAATATGTGGTGCCCCTGCCCAACTGAGTCCTTCTGCAATTGGTTAGCGTTGCAGGGACTGCATCATGAGCTCTAGAAATTCTATTTTAATTTACATCTATTACATTTCCATTTGAATATTTGTTACAGAGTGCCATTGAGGGATCACCACTCACTTATTTAGTCAATTAATCTTATGTTTTCCAAAGAGAGTAGAGACTTCAGAAGTCGTCTTTGGCTTTGTGGTAGCATCCTATCCATGGGTCCGAAGCTCCAGGTTCAAATTTCACTACAGGACTTACTGGTCACACAAGGGGAACTGATAATCAGCCCAGGAATCCTTCTACCACCTCCCCACTATTCTTGGCTATGTTTGGTGGCACAGTTGGCTGGACAGTTGGTGTGGATGAGATCATTGCCAACAGAACAGGGTTCAATCCTGATTCTGGCTTGGGTAGACTTAGGAACTTGCACTTTCCCCTAACCATGATGGATAGTGGTGCTGTGGGTTAGACCTGCTTTCAGACAGAGAACTCAACAAGATGATGACAATTTTGTAAAGAAAGCCTTCTGGGACAGTGGATGTTAGTAAATAGAAAGCAAATAGTAAACAGATGTGAAGGATTTGTGTGCAGTTTCATAATTCACCATCTGGCTTGGGATCCATTTAACATGGTAGCAAGGAATAATTGCCTCAAGGTCTAGAATAGAAATTAAAATTTCTTTTCAGACAGAAGATTGCAATCTAAATTTTGATAAGAATGGCTAAAATAAAATACAGGTTGTCAGGAATTAGTTTCCTTTATTTTCTGATCCTGAATCTTACAGCAATAGAAAATGAAGTGGTTATGTGGATACTATTCACACACTTACCAAAGAGAAAACAAAGGTGTAGGCTTTGCACAGTTGATTCTAATGAAAGCAAGTTGAAGTGCAAAGTATCTTGTGAACCCGAGACCCACTGGTTGGGCACTGATAAAGTTATTGATATTTGAGTAAACTTCATTCATGAAGCTTTAAAGGAAAAATGATTTATACAATGTATTTGAGGAACAGACAGACTTTGATCAAAATTTAGAATGATGGAAAATTCTTCCATTGAAGAAATATATGGACCATATAAGAGACTATGTTAAATGACTGGAGAAATTCAGTTTGGAAATTTCGTATTCAGTACACACCCACAATTTCTTGGATTGTGCTGAAGTGTCACACATGGATTGACGCCTGGGCCTAACTGGAGTTAGTTTCTCAGTAGGAAATGGTGTTTTGGAGCAGATGTCTGATGCATTTAAAAACATACTGCCACAGCAGTCGTTTTATCAACACACTTTGGTTTAGGGAACCATGTTGTAGAATCTGTTTAGGTGGAGTTGAGGAATAGTAGGGGAAGAAGTTACTTGTGGGAATGATCTACAGGTCCCCAAGCAATAACAACAATGTACATCAAATTATACAAGGACGGTTAGATTCCTGTTCTTGAGGCACAGCAATAATTAGGGGTGACTTTAATTTACACATAAACCAGAAAAATCAGATTGGTAGTAGCAACCTCGATGATGTGTTCACAAAATTATTTTGATAGTCTCTTAGTGCTGTGTGTTCTGGAACTTACCAGCCTGCAATACTTGGTATTGTGTAATGTCACAGGGTTAATTAATAGCCTCTAGGTACTAGCGATCACAATATGAATTTTACATCCAGGTTGAAAGGGAGAAAAGTGGGTCTAAGACAACTATTTTAAACTTGAAAAGGGCAATTATGTGGACAGGAGCACAGAGCTTGCTGCAGTGAAATGGGATATTAGATAGATAGGTCACTACAGAAGCTAAAGAGATATTTCAGAATGTTCAGAATAAGTATATTCCATGAATAAAAAAAGTTAAGGAGAGCATCAAACGCATTGAAAAAGCATATTACACAAAGGTGACATCAAATGACCATGAGAATACAATGATCAGCAGAGAATGACGTAAGGTTAATTAGGACTAATAAATCAAAAGGGCAAGTAGTAAAAAGAGAAAGTACGAGTTTCTATGGATAACTAAAAAGAGTAACTAAAATGAGTTTTGAACCTCTTGGTGAGGCTGGGAGTCAATAGTAGATAATGCAATGATAGATATAATGAATAAATTTGCTTCTGACTTTAACAGAGAATATATATTTTTTAAAAAAACCATCCCAGTAAAACCTGCAAGTCTGAACATTTAAGGAAGAGAGGAGCTTGGAAATAATTATAATCATTTGGGAAGAGTATTGACTAACTGAGGAAACTGCAGGTTGATAAGTATCTGGGTCCTGACGGACTTAATTCTAAAAACAGGCAGTTCAGGATGTAGCTGATGTTTTGGTGTTAATTTTCCAAACTGTGTTACATTCTGGAAAGGTACTATTAGACTTGAAAATAGAGAGTATAACCCCTCCTATTCATGAAGGGATAGAGGCAGCTATACACTCACATTAGTCTTGAAACGTTATTTCTCTCTCCATAAATACTTGCTGAGTTTCTCTAGAACTTTGTTTTTATTTCCACTCTCTAATGTCTGTGGTACTTTGCTTTTGTTTTAACTATCGTCCAGTTAGCTTGAAGTTTGTCATTGCAAAGCTGTTAGAATTGATCATTAAGAAGTTTATAATCAGAAACTTGGAAAAACTCAAGGTAATTGGGATTTTTGAAAGGTCAATCCTGTTTAACCAATTTATTGGAATTCTCTGAAAGACTATAATACGTTGTGTATAATGGGAAGCCTGCTGATGTACAATACTTGGATTTCCAGAAGGCATTTGATAAGGCTCCACAGAAGAGGTTGTTACACCAAATAGAAGCTGATAGTGTAGGGGAAACATGGATAGAAGACTGGATGGATGTATAAAGCAGAGTGAATGAATAAATGGGTCTTTTCCAGATTGGTAGGCTGTGACAAGTGGGATTCACAGGAGTTGTGCCAAGCCCTCAACTTTCTACAAATTGTATCAATGACTTAATGAGGGATCGAAGGCATGGTGGTTAGTGGTGGTAGATAGGTTAAATAAGTGGGAAAAGATCTGGCTTATGCAGCATAATGTGGGAAAATGTGCAGTTGTTTACAGAAAGATTGAAAATGCAGTGTAAATGGAGGATGGCTGTAGAATTGCAAGGTGCAGAGATATCTAATTGTTCTAGTGAATGAGTCACAAAAGGAAAACACTAAATAGGAAGGCTAATGGGATACTAGCTTTTGTTATGAGATGAATTGAACATAAAAATGAGGATGTTCTGCTTCAGTCATACAGAGCTCCTTACCTGAAGAAAGGATGTAAATGCATTAGAAGTAGTGCACCAGGTTTACTACACTGATAGCTGGAATGAGTGATTAGTTAGCAGCAAATATTGGACAGGTTAGGTTTGTTTTCACTGGAGTTCAGAACAACAAGGGTTGAGTGCATTGAAGTTTTTAAGATCCTGAATGGTCTTGACAAAGTAGACGTGGAAGGTTGTTTACTTTTGTGAGTGAGTCCAGGATGAGGAACTTTTTAAAAATTAGAGGTCATCCTTTTAGGGAAGTGGTGGATTAATTGCTTGAGGATTGTGCAACTTTGGAACCCTTTGCCTCAAGATGGTGGAGCTGGGGTCATTGAATATGAACCTGGTAGATTGATTGCCTATCAGAATTCTCAGGTTATTGGAGATAGACAGGAATCATAGATCTGCTATTACCTTATTGAGTGGCAGAGTACACTTGAAGGGCTGAATAGACAAATTCTGCTCTTAATTCTTACATTTGTATGAACATGAGAAATATCTGGAAAATTAACATGTATTTCATATGTGATTCAAAGTATCATTATGCAGTATGTTGTTCAAACTGAACAACAGGGATCCCAATGTGGACTTCACAAGCTTCAAAATCTCCCCTCTCCCTACCACTTCCCAAAACCAGCCCAGCTTGTCCCCGCCTCCCTAACCTGTCCTTCCTCGCACCTATCCCCTCCTCCCACCTCAAGCCCCACCACCATCTCCTACCTACTAGCCTCATCCCGCCCCCTTGACCTGTTCGTCCTCCCTGGACTGACCTATCCCCTCCCTAACTCCCCACCTACACTCACCTTTACTGGCTCCACCTCCGCCTCTTTGACCTGTCTGTCTCCGCTCCACCTATCTTCTCCTTTATCCATCTTCTATCCGCCTCCCCCTCTCTCCCTATCTTTTCCAGATTCCCTTCCTCTCCCCCATTTCTGAAGAAGGGTCTAGGCCCGAAATGTCAGCTTTCCTGCTCCTCTGATGCTGCTTGGCCTGCTGTGTTCATCCACCTCTACACCTTGTTCTCACATACAGAACATGTGCCTTTTTCAGTAGTAGCAGATTATAAGCACAGTGAGGTTACATTGGAGCTGTACAGTACTTTGGTTTGGTCATAGCTCGAGTACTGTGTGCAGTTCTGGTCACTGCACTGTAGGAAGAATGTGATAGTAGTGACGGGGTGCAGAAGAGATTCATCAGGATAATGCCTGGGATGGAGTAGTTTAACTATGGAGACAGACTGAAAAAACTCAGGTTGTTTTCTTTAGAGCAGAGAAGCCTGGGAAGGGTCAGATTGAGGGAAACAAGATTGACAGGCATGGACAGGGTGGATAGCAACTAGCTATTCCCTTACATCAAGGGTCAACAACAAGACAGCATAATTTTAAAGTACAAGACAGAAGGTTTAGAGAGGATTTGAGGAAAATCACCCAGGTGATGCTGGGAATCTGGAAATCTGAAATGTGAAATCTGGGAAGTTAGTTGAGGCAGGAAACCTTACAACCTTTGAAAAATACTTGGATGAGCACTTGAAATGTCATAACTTTCAAGGCTGGAAAGTTGGACTAGTGTAGATTTATAGTAGTTTTTTTGTTGGTGGAGATTCAAATGTGTCGAAGGTCCTCTTCTGTAGTATATGATTCTATGACACTAGGTGTTACCAGGTAAGAAGCAGACATGTGTAATAGTGCATTCTGTAAATAAGCCAGTTATCCTGGAAAATGGATTTGTGCGTCATTTCATATTTTACCATCTGGCTTGGGATCCATTTAACAGATGAAGTTACAGATACGGACTTACCTATACAAGCATCCAATAAAAGCTAATGATGGCTCTCAGCATGTGATAAACTAAAAGATAACCTCAAGTTAAAGTAATGGACACCCTGGGAACCTGTCCTGAAGTCATTGTACAAGTATTTGGTATATAGAAAGCAAACAGCCAGACATGAAGCATGTCAATGGGTACTTTTTTTTTATTATTACCATACAGCAGGCGGCCATTTAGCCCTTCACATCTGCACCTGTCCTGTTAGCCATAGGGAAGGCAATGGCCTAGGGGTATTATTGTTAGACTGTTAATTGAGACACCCAGGTAATGGTCTGATGGACCCAGGTTCGAATCCTGCCAATGGTGGAATTTGAATTCAATTTTTAAAAATCTGGAATTAAGAATCTAATGATGATCATGAATCCATAGTCAATTGTTGAAAAAACCCATCTGGTTCAGTAATGCCCTTCAGGGAAGGAAATCTGCCATCCTTACCTGGTCTGGCCTACACATGACTCCAGACCCACAGCAATGTGCCCTCTAAGCAATGAAAGAGGGGCAATAAATGCTGGCCCACATTCCATGAAAGAATAAAATTTAACAAGGAGGATTTTGGTGGATTCTTTTTTAAGCTAAGCTTCTTGCTAACAGCCTTCAACAAAGCAGGTGGTAATAAATGATTAAAGATGTGAACAAAGAGGTCTTTTTCCTGTACTTACTTTAGTCACCATAGTCAGCCCCAGCAGGTAGCTGAGTGTGCATGTTATAGCTATGAAGATTTCTTATCTGTTACCCTTCCTCAGGAAGGATGGCTAAAGATCAACCAGGGAAGTAATCTGCCCCTCAACTTCCACAAACTGTCAGAGTCAAACTTGAAGACTGGGGTACTCCTAATCAGGCAGTTGCCTAACCTTAAGATGGAGGAAGACGAGGAAAGGTGGCAGAAAATTGGGGCAGTGGTGTGTGAAAGAAAACAAGACTTTCCTAGCATGTCCACTGGAGAGAAGGCTGCTGCCATAAGCTAAACATGCACCCATTTATCCACCAGAAACTGCTCTCACCTATCACAGCATTGTATGCTTATCTATTTAGCTTATTTACCACATCTTGCTTCTTAATAAACTTCTTGAAAATCAGTTCTGAGCTCTCAACCATCTACTGTAGGTAATCTGTGACTCTTGAATCTAAAACCTACCATTACCCTTTGAGAAGTGGCATTCTTTTTGAGTGTGACTACTCAGTAATTTACAATTGCATGATGCAAGCTGAAATTTAATGAGGAGACATACAAATCATGGAGAAAAGAATCAATGGAAATATACAGTAAAATAATAAAAAACAGAACTTGGCAGAATTCGATACATCCATAAACTTGAGGACACAGGTTCAATGCCAAGAATGGCTATCTTGACATCAAGGCATTTAACCGAGTCCACATCAAAAAGCTCTCATTAAAGTATATTTAATGGTAATACTGGAGATTGAAAGTAGTGGTGGTTGTGATGAAAGGCAGGGGGGACTCTTCAGCAGTCAGTGTCATACTTAGTACAAAGAAAGATGACTGTGACAATTTAAGACCAATTACCTTAGCAGCAAGACATTGGACCAAGAGTTGCTTAGAACAGCATCCTTAAACCTGACTATGTTCAGCTGCTTCTAAAGTTAGCAGGGAGGTTATTTGCTAATGATAACATTCATCTTCACTGGCAATTCCCCATAAAAAAGGGTCCATGACCACATGTAGCAAGATCTGGACACCGCGAATAATTGGCTGTGTGCTGTGAATATTACTTGCCACTTAAATGAGTAGCTTACCTCATGACTCTCCAAAGCCTCCATCATCCACAAGGCAAAAGTTAGGAAATATTTCCCATTTGCCTGGATGGGTGTATCGCTGTTAAATTGTCAAAATGCTTTTCATAATCTAGGATGCAGCAGTAATCTGACCAACACCCTAGCCACCACCTTAAATACCTTCTTAACGGCTGCAGTATTTACTACCTGCAGATTTACAGAAGCACCGTCCCAAGGCAATTCCTGCATCTCTACCAATGTCTTAACCTCTATCACTGATAAGAATGAAGACAGCAGGCGAATGGAAAAATATTCACCTAAAAATATCCTTCCAAGTTGTACAAGTCACCCCAATTTGAAAACATATTGTGATTCCTACGTTGTCACTGTGCTAAAATCTCAAAACCCTCTACCTAACTGCATCATGATAATACCTTTACCAGATAAGCTGCAGCAAAACAAAAAGGCTCATCTCGATCTTCTTCTGGGGTGACTAGTGATCGGTGATAAATGCCAGATCTGACAGTGATGGCCAAATCCAAAGAATGGATAGTTGATAAAGCTGTATAAAAGAGGTATGCAAGTTTCTATATTTTATAAATTGCAACAAAGAATACAAAAGCAAGGGGGTAAGGCTTAGTCTATACATAATATTAGTTAAGACACACTTTTAATTTTATATTTGGATTTGTTCAACTTCCTTTGGGAAGGACATCAAGGTCACAGTCAGAGTACAGAACAGATTCACAAAGATCATGCCAGAGGTGAAAAGATTTAGTTATAAGGAAACACTACAGTCTTTCCTAAGATCACAGCCAATATCTTGATGAGATCTTTTGCAGTATTCAGAACAATGAGCTTGGATTAAGTAAATAAGGAAAACTACATCCAATTAATCGTTAATCCATCAAATAAAAGATTGAAATTTATCATTGCCAAAAACAACAGAAGGCCAAAATAATTATTTATTTTTAAACTCAACTGTTAGGACTTGGCAACAGAATCTTTAATAGGTGTTAACAGGGAAGTGGATGAATGTTTTAATTTAAAAGATATGTAAAAAGGGTAAGTCATGGGGAATAACTAGAAGCTTTGAGAGGCAACATAGGTGCAATGGGCTAAATGGCTTCCTTCTGTAGAATTCTACAAGTTGCTTAATTGCCTGTACAATGATTTAACATTGAGATTTAAAACTTGACAGCTACATACAAATTAACAGGAAAAGGCTTTCTGTAGTACCATATTATGGTAAATAAATGATATGAAAAACGAGAAAATTTCACTATAATCAAATTAAATAACAGTTATATACTAATAATAACTGGAATAGCCATGAACAGAATGTTCTGATCATGCAAGGTATAAGTTGTTACAAGATTATTCATAGATAAAGGTTTCAATCTCTTCCTTGATGGGTACCTCAGATCTCTCACAATGTGCATGAGTTTCACATTTTAATCCTATTTCACACTCACAGTTCCTAAATTTTGATATTTCTGCTTTGGCTTTGCGCCACTGCTTATTAATGTCCATTATTTTTTCTCCAATGTATCGATTAACTTTATTTAGTCGCTTGTGAATCTCATTGTCATCTTTGGCATCTTGTCGTATTCTGTTCAGTAATTGTTCTGTAGAGGAAACAGAATTTTATTTAGTTTCATTAACAAATTAAATAAGATATTTAAAAATATTCATCTAAAGCTATATATCTTGGGAACTAACTTGTTTTTCTGAAACTTAAATATGCACCAGATACTTGTTGTCAACTAAAGATGAAAAGTTCAAGGCCTGCTCCAGGATTACAGCACATAATCTAGACGGACAGTTCAGTGCATCTCTGAAGGAGTCCTGTATTGTTGAAGTACTACTTTTTGAAATCAGTTGTCGAGTGGAGGTCCCATCTGTCTGTTCAGATGGTGATAAAGGTACAATGTGTCAGTTTGAGAAACAAGAACATTCTCGTAGTATGCTACCCAACATTAACCCAAGAATGATCAAAATAAATTCACTGGCTTGTGGGAACCTGCGCACAAACGGGTTGCTGAATTCGCCTAGATAACAAATATTGGCTACACTACAAACATTAGGACACTTGGGACCTCCTGAAATCAGGAAAGGTGCTATAGGAAGCTAAGTTGGATTTTTGTTGGAAAAAGTAGTTACAAAATAAGCAAAATCAAAAAAAACACCTAAAATGCTGAGCAAAGGAAAACATGAAATAAATGGTTGTAAATACAAGGGACTAAAGAACTCAAACTCATGCAACAGATAATATGTGCAGGATAAGATTTAAGGCAAAAAATGTAGAGATCATAAAACTAGAACTTGTATGAAGAAATTAGACTGATTTTTATGTCTCAATCATGGGCATACTCACAGGCAATAGCAACAAATTTCTGGAAAGTAGTTAAGTTTTGAAGTATCCTCAATTTTCTCTATTTTTTTCTCGAAGGGTATGTGTTTGTCTCCGTGTGTGTATTGGGGGGGATGGGTTGGGGAGGACAGGATGTAATCACTAGGCAGATCTCAAAAAATAAGCATAGCACAAAAATGGTCAGATCAAGTTAAAGTCACAGCAAATGCAAGACGGCAAATAAGAGGATAAAATCCAAGAACGGGTTGGCCAAAATGACAAACAGCTAGGCACTAAAGAAAGACTGCAGCCAAAGCATACCAATTCTGGAGTTCTGAAAAGTGAATTCTAGTCACTGCAGAGCTAAGATTGCATAAACTTGATGCAAACACTTCAATAAACAAGTGAATAACTCAATAATCAATATACAATGTCTTCAGTACACGGAAGCTACCAAATGATTTAAAGATCCTAATAAGTGCAAACGTTTACGAAGCCATCAGACAAAGACTACTGTAAAGCTGCAAGAAAGATGGAAACCTTGCAGATATTGGTGAGTGAGTTGCTGGGGCTGTAACCAATTGCACAGATGCTTCAAAATCATCTGGACGTGGGGACCACCATACAAGATTCAAAGAATATAACCTCCAAGCAATTAGGAATGGGTAATAAATGCTCATCTAGCCAGCAACTTATACACGTAATGATAAGATCCTGGGGATTGGAGTGCAGGTTCATATGTCCTTGAAAGTGGAGTCACAGGTAGATAGGATAGTGAAGAATGCATTTCGTGTGCTTGCCTCCATTGACTATAGGAGTTGGGTGATCATGTTGCAGCTGTATAGGACAGTGGTTAGACCACTATTGGAATACTGTGTTCAATTCTGGTTTCCCTGCTATAAGAAGGATGTTGTGAAACTTGAAAGTGTTCAGAAAAGATTTACAAGGATGTTGCCAGGGTTGGAGGGTTTGAGCTACAGGGAGAGGCTGAATAGACTGGGGCTATTTTCCCTGGCACGTTGGAGGCTAAGGGGTGACCTTTTAGAGGTTTATAAAATCATGAGGGGCATGGATAGGGTAAATAGGCAAGGTCTTTTCCTGGGGTGGGGGAGTCCAAAATTAGAGGGCATAGGTTTAGGGTGAGAGGGGAAAGATTTAAAAGGGACCTAAGGAGCAACTTTTTCTCGCAGAGGATGGTGAGTGTACAGAATGAGCTGCCAGAGGAAGTGGAGGAGGCCGGTACAATTACATCATTTAAAAGGTATCAGGATAGGTATATGAATAGGCAGGGTTTAGAGGGATATGGGCTAAATGCTGGCAAATGGGACTAGACTTATATATATCTGGTTGGCATGGACGAGTTGGAACAAAGAGTCTGTTTCTGTGCTGTGCAGAACTGACTCCATGACATCCATATCATGAAGAAAGCATTTGTAAGCATAAGAGTCCAAAAAGACAAGTTAAGAAATTTACTTTATTTTGATATCTACAAAAAAATTCACAAAAGTGCATCTTAACATGCCTCTCAGAGGACTTAGTCAATATTTTGAAAGGTATGTTAAGTGCAAGCATGAAATTTATTGACTGTTTTTACTACTCAGTAGATTCAGCAAAATGTGTACAGCAGCATAAAAGAGCTTTATATGGTCTCTGCTGATATGACCAAGGCTCTTGATATATATTTTGCTGACTGAACAGTTTCGGTGCTAAGACAGTTGTTTGGATGGTGTCAGTTATATATGGAGCTCTTGGCAGCATGGTTATTTATAACTTTCTTTTTCATGGAACTTAAGTGTCATTGGCTAGGTCAGCATTTGCTGCTCATCGTATTTGATAGTAAAGTGGTAGTGAGCCAGCTTCCTAGTTCACTGCAGCTTATCTGCTGTGGTTACACTTACTGGGTTGTCAGAAAACGTGTTTCAGGATTTTGACCCAGTAACAGAGAAGTAATAAAGACATTGTTCCAAGTCAAGCTGATATCTAGTATTAAACAGAATTTGCAGGTGATGGTGTTTCCATGTGATTATTGCCCTTCAGACATGATAGAATTTATGGATTTGGCAGGTGCTGTCAAAGGTGCCTTGGTGAGTTGCTGCTGTGCATCTTCCAAATGGCACAAATGTGCACTAAAGAGAGAATGAATGTAAACATTCATTCAAGGTGTTAGATGGTGTACCAATCAAGCTGACTTTTCTTGGATTGTACAAAAACAGACAATGCTGGAAAAGCTCAGCAGGTCTGGCAGCATTTGTATAGAAAAAAATCACAGTTAATGTTTCAGGTCTGGTGACCCTTCCTCAGAACAGGAAGGTCACTGGACCTGTAACGTTAACTCTGATTTCTCTTCACAGATGCTGCCAGACCTGCTGAGTTTTTCCAGTAACTTGTTTTTATTCCTGGTTTGCAGCATCCCCAATTCTTTCAGTTTTTTTTCTTTGATTGTATTCAACTTCTCAAGTATTGTTGGAGCAGCACCCCTACAGGCAACTGAATAGCATTCCATCATCATTTTTACTTATGCTTTGTAGACGGTAGACAGCTTTGAGGGGAGAGGTGATTTACTCACCACACAACTCGGAGCCTCTAAATTTGCTTTTGTAGCTGCAGTATTCATATGGCTGGTCCAGTTTGTTTCTGATCCATGGCAATTCCCCAAGAGAAGGGGGCAGTCAGTGTTGGTAATGCCAGTGGATGGCAAGGGAAGGTAGTTAGATGCTCTCTGGTTGTGGTGATCATTGATTAGTACTTAGGTGACAAGTAACATTATCCAGGTCTTGCTACACATGGACACAAACTTTGTAAAGATCTGAAGAGTTACAAATAGTGCTGAACCTTGTGCAATCATCAGAAAACATTTTCACTTGATTTCATGATGGAAGGAAGGTCATGGATGAAGATGGATGTATCTAAGACACTACCCTGAGGAACTCCTGAAGCATTGTCTGTGGCTGAGGTGATTGGCCTCCAGCAGCCACCACTTCTGAGCTAGGACTGAATTCAATTTTGCTGGGACTCTGATGCCATGGAATGTTCTGGAGGAGGGTCACTGGACCCAAAACGTTGACTCTGCTTTCTCTCCGCAGTTGCTGCTAGACCTGCTGAGTTTTCCCAGCAATTTCTGATTTTGTTCAAGAGTAGAGTAATGGGGCAGTAATTGGATTTGTCCTGCTTTGGGGTCGGAACACACCTGGGCAATTCTTCACATCACGGGATAGATGACAGTATTCAAGCTGTATTGGACCAATGGCTAGTTCTGGAGCACAAATCTCCAGTCCAACTGCTGGAATATTGTCTGTGTTTGTAGCCTTTACTATGTTATTCAGTGCCAACAGCCCTGTAAATCTACTTGATTGAAGACAAGCTCCTTTGACACTAGGGAGTACAGGAGAGACCAGATAGATCATGTACTTCTTCCTTCTGGCTGCAGATGTTTGGTCTTTTCTTTTCCACTAATGTGCAGGGCTCCCCCTCAATGAGAATATCTGCAGTCTCCTCATCCTCCTGTCCACTGCCATTTACAACTGCATGACAGGACATTTTTTTTATTCATTCACAAGACTGTAGGCATTGCTGGCTACAGTCCTCGCTAATTGGCCAGAGGGCAGTTAAGAGTCAACCACATTGTTGTGGGTCTGGAGTCACACTTAGGTAAGGACAGCAGTTTCCTTCCCTAAAGAATATTAGTAAACCAGATAGGGTTTGTTTTTCTGACAATCAATAATGGTTCATGGTCATCATTAGACTTTAATTCTAAATTTTATTGACTTCAAATTCCAACGCAGCGTTCTGACTTGATCAATTGGTGTGGAACCACTTAGCTTTCGCTATGGCGTACTCCGTTCATTGTTGGCAAGCATATAGTGTTATTGTAGTCTCACCAGGTTGGCAGGTACTGCTTCTGGCACACTCTCCTGCATTTCATTGAACTAGCATTGATTCTCTGGTTTGATGGCATTAGTATATTGAAGGATATGGCCCATAAGACTACAGATTGTGGTTGAATGCAATTCTGCTGTTGTTTAACAGTACTCCATGATGCCCAGTTTTGAGCTGCTGGATGTGTTCTCAATTTATCCAATTTAGCACAACAGTAATGCTACATAACAGGATGGAGGGTATCCTTAATGTGAAAACAGGATTTCATTTCACTCGGACTGTGTGGTGGTCAATGTTACCAATGTGCCATGCATAGATGCATTCGTTACACAGATTGGTGAGCCAAATAGCTTCTCTCTCTTGTTGGTTATTTTAGGATGTGCCATAGGCTCAGACTAGAGGCTATGCATACATATCTACACGCATAAGAAATAGGTGCAGATGTAGACCATTCAACCCTTTGAGCCTGCTCCGTCATCCAATAAGCTCATGATTGATCTGTTTGTGTTTCAAGTTCCACACTCCCAATAACCCTCAATTCCCCTGCCTAACAAGAATTTATCCATCTCTGTCCTAAAATATTCCAATGACACTGCCACCGTCACCTTCTGAGGTAGAGTGACTCAACTGAGAGAAAAAGAATTTCTCTCATCACTGTCCTAAAATGGTGATTCCTAATTTTAAGACAGTGGATCCCACTTCTGGACTGACCCACAAAAGAAAACATCCTTTCCATGTCCATATTGTCAAGACCATTCAGGATCTATGGACTTCAGTCAAGTCACCCTCATTCTTCTAAACTCCAGTGGAAGAAAGTTAATTCAGTGCTTTCAAAATATTTCCTCCACTGGGACTCCATTTTGACACTTCAAAATTGGCATGACCCTAGAACGCTAACAGAAGCAAAACAGTAGGATAGTAACATTCAGCATTTAATTATTAAAGTTCACATATTACATATAAACATACATCATATACATACAAAAACCTGTGCTTTTAAATTATTTTGGGAAGTTGTTACCATATTCACAGGGCTTATCAGTTCAGTTCCATTTTAGAGATGTACTATACCAATGAGAAGTTCTGCAACCGACTGCACAGGAGGTCCTTTCTCGCCCCAACTTTTCATCCGACTCTTCAACAGTGATTTTGCTGCAAGTAATTTTTGTCACCAGGTGTTGGGCATTCAAAATGATGTCACTATGCTTTACTGAAGCAAAATTGTAAATTTCTCTTTTAAAATTGCTTTAACTTTGCGAAGTGAAGAAAAAAATTATAAAATATTTCAAAAATGACAATTAGCATTTTTGGTACAGCAGAATTCTGAAACTGTCACCTACGAATGCAAAACTCAATGCAGAATCTGTAAATTGCCAGAACTTTCCTGGGTAAGCAGGAGGATTGGGAAGGTAGGATGGGAAAGGATAATACTAAGGAATAATAAATAAGCAAAAATAAACTAAACAACTTGCTGTGGAAATGTTCCTAAGCTCACCTTTAATAATCTGTACTTTATAAGGGGAAAGAGGTGGCTTGGGTGACGACTTTGTAGAGTTGCATGCAATTCCAGTGACACTTCTGTCCTTCAAGGTATCCACTCCCCACACAGCTACAGCCAAGCACTTTGTAAATCTTGAATCACTTGGCTGGCGTTTCACAGTTTCCCACTTGTCCTCATCAATCCATATATTAGCTCCAATGTGAACCTATATTTACAAATTGTACTAGAATCAACAGATTGTAAATACAAAATATGGGAAGTATCTTTCACACATAAAGCTAACCTTACCTTTCCATCCTGAACAGAGTAAATGTTAGGCTGAGTCATAGCAATTGCTTGGGTTGAAGCCCAGGGACATGGTACCATGTTGTTCCCATTTTCAATCTGACTCTCTAGATGATCAGAGGTACTTGGAGTTGGAAGGAGAGAATGTGGACTTTTCTTGGAGGGATAAACTCTTTGCTGCATGTTCAAGTGGTCTTGCAGAATAGATGTTACTGGAGTACTTGAAATTAGTTGATGCGCTGATGTGTTGTCGATTAGCTCCTCCTCAGGATTTGACCCATGGTACTGTTCTGGTACTGAAAATGTGAAATATTGAAAATAATTGGAATGATAAATCAAAAGGCTAATTCAAGAACTAATGTTATTATGGATTGCAAGATTTTAAATGACTGCAAATTACCCTTTCTATGAAAGCTATCAATACTTTAGGCTGTGCCACCAGCTATCAAATCACTAAAATAGCAGCTCATGCTCTAACATTGGTTATAATACTGAAACTTTTAATAAATATCTGGAAAGGAATAAACAAAATACAAGTTAATAACAGAGAATAAGACAACTGAAAAATTCTTTTCACTATAGTTTTACAAGTAGCTTAAGTTTGAGTGAGGAAACTTGTTCTGAGTAGTCAAGTGTGCATGCACAATAATGTACTATAAAACTAACTTCCCCGTAAATCCAGCTGCTTGGATTCCTTCTATCAATGGAATTAGGCCTCTACCTGTATGTGACATTTCCCATATTTTGTTTTGCAGCTGGAACAACATTGTGTAATCAACTGGTTAAACAAGGTCTTTTTGTGGAAAACGTTTTCTCATGACCGGCTTCCACGCTGCAAGTTAGCACAAGTTCCCCAAATTTTTCCACGGCAGCACTCATCAGTAAAGACAATTATAAAGCAAAAATACTGGCCTGTGAATCAGTTTTAGGCAGCTATGAGTTTTATTAACTCTTATCTCTAGAAACGTACATGTACTCCTAAATGGAAGGTGACTGAATATGGTATCTCAAAGAAATTCTGTGCCAAAGCAAAAGAATGTTGTGGCCATTAGTCTTTGCTTAAGGCTATGCATGTAAGTCAAACCATTTCATTTATAATGGGGTTTTACATCAGGGATAACACATTACAATGTTTAAAAATCAGAATGCTGAGATTTTGAGTTTGCCTGTCTGCTTTTGACAGTAGTTCAAAGGCTGTTGGAATATATTTCATGTATGCAAGTCCAGAAAACCTAGGACGCAATTTGACGAGAGCCAGAGCAGGGATATTTGTTGTATTTAAGCAGCAAAATCTAGTCAAAAAAACAAACACTTGAAGAATTAAGACAGTGGTTTAAGATCTAAAGCAGAAGAATTTTAGCATCCAAGTATAGCCTCAACTCTTTAGTTTCAGATCTTGTTGATGGGACAGGCTGGAGGTTAAGTGTCATCAGTGTCCTAGTTAACTGCAGGTACACGATATTGAGTCTGCCAAAGATCAACAGGTTTCAAACGCCCATTGCTGGGGTATGTTGTTTTGGAGCCAACATTAGCCAAATGTACCCTATAGATCTTCCTCATCAATACATCACCAGTAGATATTAAATGACTAGCACAATTAATTTGAGTATTGGTTATGTTGCCTGCAAATATGAGATTATGAAGGAGACATTACAACTCACTGTAAAAATCCATGTGCCCTGCTATCATTCTGCTGACCATAGAAAAGGAGCACAGACCTTCACATTATTGTAAACCATAAGGTGGCACCCTGAGTGTATAATCCATTGGCTTAATGTAATTTTTCTGTCTAAATGCGTTCTTTGCTATCCAGTCAGTGAAGGTGTTAACAACCAAAAGTTTCAGAAACCACCATTTTCCATTGAAAATAAGGCTTTTTTAAATTGAGAAAACTAAAGGTTTAGTTTTAAATTTTATGTTTAGTCGCAGTAAACAATGTAAAATTCTCAGTTATACAATGACCAACAGTGGTGATTTCATATAATCATGGAGTAATGGCACAGTTTGCTTTTGCCCATTCTACTTCATTGCAAATCTCACCCAAGTTGCTATGCAAATATTCCTGCTGGAGACCAAGTGGTTTCTATCAGAGGGGAAAAATTATGATACTGGGCATCCTTATCCTCTTTTTCCTGGGGCTGCCATATAGGAAAGGTGTAGGTGTTGATCCTTATTCTTTAGATTAAAAGTAGTACATAGGATGAGAAATAAATCAAAGGATAAACATGCACAAAAATTCTCTTTTCACAGCTGGTCCCTCATCTTATATTAAGCACACACAGACACAGTTATGTGGCCCAGAATAACGAATTTCCATCAGTTATGTAGCTGGAAATTGCCCTTTACAGCATAATTGACATGGTTTATGATCTGAGCATATTGAATTTACAATAAAATGTTTATGCATCAATACTGATGAGGAATGACTTTACACAATATCAGTTCTCTTTGGATTGCCTGTCCACTGTCTAGGAGCATAGGAACCTGCAAGTTAATTCACTGTCCTTGATTAACCATGGCACTGGTCTTTTGTTAATCCAATTCCTGTTTTTTGTCTTTGCTGGGGGTAGGTTGGTGGGAGATGAGTAGCAGCTGAAATTCAATAAATAAATGTGACAAGGACATTACAAGCAAAAACTCTTAGGTCTATGGTGAGATGAATCCAATACAAAAGTTGAGATGTAATGGCAAGTTTAAGTAAAGCCTAACTACAGAACACTTTAAAAGGATGTTGAAGTAGAGAAAAAAATAATGCAGCTTCACTTGCATGCTATATGACATGTGGGAAGTACAAAAATATCAAATAGGATTTTAAATACTGAGCAGAAGAGGATAGGGGTTAACTTGATAAATTTTAAAGTGGCAAGATGGAGTAAATACAAGCAGACTGTGCCCACTGACTGAAGGAGCTGGAATTGAGGCATAAAGAAGAATACCGAAAAGAAAAGATTTAAGACAAGACCATAAACATAGACAGAAGTACGACATTCATCCCAGTGAGTCAGCTCCATCATTCAATGAGATCATGGCTAATCTGATAATCCTCAACTCCGCTCTCCTGCCATTTCCCCATGACTTGATTTTCTTATTGATTAAAAATCTGTCTCTTGGCCTTGAATATATGAAAAAAAAGCAGGACAAACTTCATGGAGTTACTTTCAATTGTGTTCAAATTTGAAGATTATTCATTTTTCCCTGGGCTTTCCTTTGAGAGGAAGATTGGTTCCACTTACCCTGTCAGAATCCTATATTATTTTAATCAGATGAATGAGACTATAAACAAACAAAGAGAATATGCTGGAGAAGCTCAGCAGTTCTGGCTGCATCTGCAGAGAAAGAAACACAGTTACTGTTTTGAGTCAGGACTCTTTTCAAAACTGAAAAGGTATTTGAAATGTTATTTTAAAAAAACTTTTGGCCAAGGCAGAGGTGCAATGCAAAAGGGTTGTTAATGGTGGAGGATGAGAAAAGAGATGTAAAGTAAGTGTAAATTAAGGTGTATAGGAAGTGAATGGGTCCTCTCTACTAACGGTAAAGCAAACAAGACAAAGCTGTGGGAGGGAGGGAAAGTAAGAAAAATGGAGAAAAGACAATGTGGTCAGTGACTGAAGTTATTGAATTGAAGTCCCTATACAGAAAATGAGATGCTTAGCTTGTTGAGTTTGTTTGCGCTTCATTGAAACTCATTTGAGGAAAAAGGAAGTCATGTTGGAGGCAGTTAGGTATAAGGTGGCACCTTCAGAATGGATACAACAGAGAAACTGGGAGATTGAAATGGATAATGGAATTTTTCCTGAACCAAGGATTCCACCCTGAGTGTAGATGATAGGACATTTGGCCATTTCCAATCTATTGTCTACACTTCTGCCTTCATCCCTATCCAGAATGACAAGTTTTCACGTTTCCACTTTCCACCCTGCTAGTCTCTGCATTCAAAGGATCATCCGTCACTATTTCTATCACCTCCAGCAAGATGCCATCACCAAACACATGTTATCGTCCTCTCCACTGCCAGCATTCTGCAGGGACTGTTCCCTCCATAACTACCCTGGTCTACTCCACCACCACTCCTAATGCTTCCTCACTCCACCATGGCACATTCCAGGACAATTACAGAAGGTGTAGCACTTGCCCATTTGCCTCTTCCCTCCTCACTGTCGAAGGCTCCAAACTAATCTTGCAGGTAAAGCAGCATTTTACTAGTGTATCTTTCAAACCAGTTTAATATGTTTGCTGCTCACAACGCAGTCTTCTTTACATTGTCAAGACCAAACTCAGACCACGTGACCACTTCGCAGAACACCTCTCCTGCCCGTAAGAATGACCTGACTTCCCAGTTGCTTGCCATTTCAATCAAACGTCTTGCTGTCATGCTAATTCTTGTGGCCTGGGCCTGCTGCAATGTTCCAATGAAGTACAAAGCAAGCTTGAGGAACAACACCTTACTTTCTACTAAGGCACTCTATATTTTTAAGGTCTCAGTATTGAACTCAATAACTTCAGAAGCAGATTGTACTATATACGTTCTCCACTTTTCTTACATTCACTCCCAAACCTCCCCACCAGCAACCAGCACCACCACCCTACCCTACAACCTTGTTTGTAACAAATGCAGAAAATGCTGGAGAAACTCAGCAGGTCTGGCAGCATCTGTAGAGGAAATAAACAGTGTTAACATTTCAAATCTAGTATGATTCTTTCAGAAATGTCAACATGGTCTGGAAAAGAGTCAATTTGGATTGAAACATTAACTGTTTCTCTCTCCACAGATGCTGTCAGACCGGCTGAGTTTCTCCAGCATTTTTTGTGTTTGTTTCAGATTTAAAGTATCTGCTGTATTTTGCCTGATCTTTGTCTTGTTTGTGTCTCATTTACTTTGCTATTAATAGGGAGGACACATTCTCTCCCTTTCACACCTTAATTTACACCAATTTTGCATCTCTTTCTCCACCATTAACAAACCCTTGTCTTTTGCACTGGGCCTCTGCCTGTCAAACATATAACAAAAGTTTTTTCCAACACTTTTCAGTTCAGAAGAAGAGTCAGATCAACGCTAAATGTCATTGCTGTTTCTTTTTCCACAGATGCTGCCAGACCTGCTGAGTTTCTCCAGCATTATCTATGCTTGGTTCAGATTTCCAGCGTCCACAGTATTTTGCATTGAGATCATACCCTGATCAGTTTGTGATGTCCCAAACGTTAAATCCTTTAAAATTCCCTATCAACTAAATGGTTACAGCAGGTAAGAGAACAGGAAAGTTTAGAACCAAGGTGTTAATCTGAAAAGAGATATGGTATATTTGCTACAGAAAACATTATGATTGTCAGATTAGCACAAAACTTTGGAAACAAAAGGATTTGAATAATGGGCTACAAACTCAAACTATCACAAGTTAACAACATAATAGTTTAGCACATTAAACTTGGTAAAGAAGGGGACATAAATTAACAAAGACAACTGAACAACCAATTTAAACATTCCAGTTAGCTAATTAATTTTAGTAAGCCTCCTACTGGATTATGACAAGGTTTTGAAGGAGCAAACAAAAGGGCATGGAAATATGATGTAATTAACCTTTATTTTAGCTTGATCTGGAATCCATTTTTGGAAAGAAGAAACTTACATCTAAATAACTTCAAAAGCAGTGCATTTTGAAGATCCATATTAAGGTCCCTCAGTCGCTGTAGTTCAGATGCCAAGTGTTCATATTCTTTTTGCTTTTCTTCAGCAAATCGAAGTTTTGCAGTAACCTTTTTAAGTTCCTGAATCAATCTTTTATTGTTGGCCTTGGCCCGAGAGTACTTATGTTTTAGTTCATCAAAAATCTTTAGTGTTTGGTCATCATCATCATCACTGCTATCTTCAAAGCAGGAGACATCTTGTTCCTAAAATAAACAAAATAGTTTGCAGCAAATAATTTGAGGGGAAAACAAAGGTTCTAAACTGAATCTCTATTTTGATGCAGGGCAAAGATTTTGTGTGCCATGTCTAAACCATGTGAGGACTATTGCAAAAAGTCTACTACATTTCACAACTAATAAATTACTGAATTTCACAAGCAATATTGAATTTACATTGAATGACCAATACAAAAAGTGATTGCTTATGGAAAACATGAATGGAAAACAACATGCACATGACAATATCGTTGTCTTAATTTTCTATTTCCCATTTGTTGTGAGATTTCATTTACTCAACTCACCCACATGACCCAAATGTACAGCCGGTCATTATTATAACGCCGCAGACAATATAGGAATACTGCTATTTCTTCCTCCTCCATCCCCATATGGTAACACATTTTCAGCAATCTAGCCTAGAAATAGTGAAAAAACTAAAACACAATCCAGGAAGCAAATTATGCGATTCCAATCTATCCCTCATTTACAATTTAAATGACCTGAACCATTAGATAAGTGGGATCCATTATGTTTTAGAGTCTGATTTCTTGGATTAAAATAAAAATAAAATAAAAATAAAAGTAATGAAAATCAAGGGAAAAATAACAGGAACAAACCTTAAATGTATTGAACGGTTCAGTCATTCAATTTGCAACTGAGGGATATATTAGAAACCCTTTAATGTGATTCCTGGGCTGTGCTGTTAGCTCCACATCAGGGTTGTAGGAGAGATATTAGTCACCTTACACCCTATTGAAAATGACACAGGAAGTATCCACAAGTATTCTTCATCATGATCACCATTTGGTGATGCCTTCTGTCATTCAAGATTGTACTGTGCATTACTCCAAGAGCTTCTATGGGTTCTCAGTCTTTTGCGCAGTTATAATGAATGACCAATTAGACAAATTCAAAAGACCCAAACTGCAAACACCATAAGGGGGGAAAAGAGAAAATAGGGTGAAAACAAAATTGTAAATAAAAGTTGGACTAATTCAAACTGTACGGTTTTCAAACTATAAGCCATATACATGAGACACCCACAATACCAAGCCACTTCAATCATGTGTCTCTCCACTGCTGAATCAGTAGCAGCAGCATGTAAAAGATTACACCTCAGAAAATTACCAAGGTTCTTCAGACAATGCTGTCCAAATCCACAACCTCTACCATTTGCAAAGACAAAATCAGCAGATATATAGGAACACCAGATGCTGCAAGTTCTCAGCCCAGCCACTCACCATCCTGACTTGGAAATATATCATAGTTCCTTCATAAACTTTCTCTCTAACAATCTGGTGTGGCTTCCAACATTAAATAGGCTGAGAAGCATCACACAGGGTGGTTCATATGTCGAATGAACTACCACAGTAAGCAGCAGATGCAGGCACAGTTACAACAATTAGAAGACATTTGGACCGGTACATGAATAGGAAAGGTTAAGTGGGATATAGGCCAAACAAAGGCAAACAGGACTAGTTTAGTTTGGGAAACCTGGTCAGCATGGATGAATTGGACTGAAGGGTCTGTTTCCACACTTTATGACTCTATCTGACTACAGATGACACCTAATAGAATTAACATTGTCTTCTACCTCCTTCTCATTAGAAATCTGTTTTCCTCTTTTCAAACTATTTGGCTACAAATTTACAAGAGAACGATTATGAAATGCTCACAATTCAAGAAACAGGAAGACAAGATGGCCTGTCAAGCTTGCACTGTCATTCAATAGCATACTGGCTGATCTTCTCACTCAACCTTTTCCTGCCTGTTTCCATATCCCTTGATTTCTTGAGACACAAAAGATCAGATCTTGCTCCCTGGGATAAGAAATTCCAAATGTTCACAATACAGTGAAGAAACTTCTCATCTGCCTCCTACATGAACGACCCTTATCCTGAGACTGTGTCCTCATGTTCTAAATTCCACAGCCAGGATAACAACTTCTCAGTGTCTACCCTGCCAACCTCTTCAAAACTTGTCTGTTTTGATGGATCACCTCTCATTTTTCTAAACTTTAGAGAATATGGTTTCAATTTAGTCAAATTCTAATCCAGGGCAACCCTCTCATCCCAGGGACCAATCTTTCCTTTGCTATTGCATCTGAAATGCAAATATATCTTTCTGTAATACAGAGATCAAAACTATGGTGTGGTTTAATTAAAGCCCAGTTCAAACTTGGAAAGACTTAATCAAATCCCATTGTAATAAAGGTCAACATAACAACGTCCTTCCTAATTGCTTGCTGTACCTGCATGCTAACTTTATGTTCATCGTGCTCACCAAAGTCCCTCTGAATATGTATACTTACACACTCTACACCTTATAAAAATACCGTTTTTCTATTCTAATGAATAAAACTAATAACATTACACATGTCCACACCATACTCCATCAGCCACCTTGTTACCCACTAATTTAGAAGGTCTTCATCTTTTTGCAGCCTCTCTGTCATCATTACAACCCGTGTAGCTAACGGGGAACTTATTTACGATTAATGTCAGGAGTTTTCTTTTAACATTCTTTTATGTCAGGTGTGACACATAGTTGCATAGTCCAAATGGATACCATTTTGCAGCAGCCTCTCTTGCACCCTGACACCTCTCTTTCATTGTCAATACTTTCATTCTCTGCCAAACCTTGCTCTGCCTCTTGAGCTTCTGACTTACCTCAACATTCTGCAACCCGAAGCTGCTCTCATTCTGAAACTGCTCCTCCTGTCTGTCACCAATCGTCTCCCGAGTCCTTGCTCACAGCGAGGGTTCAGGACAGGGAAGCAGCAAGTGGGAGGGGTTGACAGCAAAAGGGTCAAGAAGCAAGATGGTGTGGGAATTGTGGCAAGCACCATCGATGACGACCAGGGAGGTCGAGGTGTTGGGGACATGGTGAGCTGGAGGTCAGCAAACAGGAGGTAAATAGAAAGATTTAGCTCATTTTTCTTTCATTTATGAATATAGGAATGTAACAATGTAAATTACTTCAACTTCTCGGGTAAATGCCTTTTTCTTTTGCTGACAAAGAGTGGTCCTATAGAACCTAACTATAGCTTTTACATCGGTTACAGGACAAAGTTGTATATGTTTAATGTTGTTTCATTTAAAACTGTACCTTTCTGGAATACAACTACAATGTTAAGTGAGAACTTACTGTGTTGTATTGTTTCTCTATTTTAATCAATCTTCTGGTGGCCTTTTGTTGATTTATTAAACACTCCTGATCTTCAGACTTGCTACTAAATTTGAAACACTATAAAAACTTTTTGAATCTAATGCTATCCTTAAGCTGCATAGTAAGCCACAGACAGATCTCTATTCTTGCTGAAAAAGCTACATTTTTTTTGAAAATTTCTCTTCCACCAAGTCTGTAATGAGACGAGGAGATCAGTGAGCAGAGGTCAAAGTGAGTGCCAGTGAGCTGGTTACAGTTGAATAATTTCTGATTAACATCACTGTCTCCAATACCTTCCATCACTTTATTGATGATTGAGGGTAGATTGTTGTGATAACTGGCTGGGTCAGAATTGTCTGCTTTTGAGGACAGGACATTCATTGATAATTTTCCATATTGAGGGGTAGATACCAGTACTGTAATTGTAATGGAACAGCGCTTTAGGAGCATGGCTAGTTCGAGAGCATATCTTTGTTGTCAGATTCTATAGTCTTTGCAAAATCCAGTATTTTCAGTCATTTCTTGATATTGTGTGGAGTAAATCGAATTGGCTGAAGACTGACATCATGATGCTAGGGACCTCAGTAGGAGGCTGGGATGATTATCAACCCAGCACTTCTGGAAGCAGCAGCTTGTAAATGCCTCAGCCTTGTATTTGCACTGATGTTAAAGATGGGGATACTCCTCATCCAGTGAGTTGTTCAGTTGCCCAACAACATTCACAACTTAGATATGATCCATTAGTAGAGAGGTCTCGCAGCTCTGTACATTGCATGCTGATTCCCCTGCTTGGCATGCAAGCCCTATTGCAGTTTCACAGGTTGACACCTCATTTTAAGGCTTGCCTAGTGCTGTTCCTGGTATTTCCTCCTGCATGTTCCATTGAACCCAGGTTAGTTCCTTGGCTTCCTGAATTCTGGAGAAGGGTCACTCGACCCGAAACGTTAACTCTGATTTCGCTCGACAGATGCTGCCAGACCTGCTGAGCTTTTCCAGAAATTTGTTTTTGTTTCCTATATTTTATATATATATATATTTCAGTTCACAGTGATACTCTCCATAAAAACATGTTCAAGGCTCTTGATTAAGTGGGTGTGAAGTGTAGACCAGAAGAGTTCCGATTGGAAGGGATGATTGCTGGTTTGTAATGAACCACAAGATGATGGTGTGCGTGGCAACGGATGTAGTAATTCACATCTAAAATCAACAGTAACATTAATTCACATGTGAAATACCATGCTCAAGTGTTTCCTGTTCAGGAACAGAGCAGTGGATTCAAAAGCAACATACTGTGAATATTGGAAGTCTTAAAAACAAAATGCTGGAAAACTCAACAGATGTGGGGACATCATTAAGAAGAAAACTCAGTTAATGCTTCAGAACAGTTCCATTAAAATGAAACAGAGTTATAAAGTCACTTTCTTCAGTTTTCAATAATTTTCTTTCTTGTTTTACTTTTGAATATATTTGACAGAATTACTAGCCAAGAATCCTGATTGCCAATTGGTTAAAGTCGTGTAAGAAGAGAATTAAAAAGATTTCCTCTGGGTAAAAGTTAAGTGTGATTTATGACCTATAATTGATTTATTACCTACAGTGTGCCTCAGTAAGATTCTTCAATCTTCCTGAGTGGAAGGGAGTATGCTGTTGCTTGCCCTTTTCATACAGGTTCCAGCTCTCCTGCAGAGGGCACTGCACTGAAATAAATCTTTACTTTAAGCTGAGACAACAAGGTGCAGAGCTGGATGAACATAGCAGGCCAAGCAGCATCATCCAGCTCTGCACCTTGTTGTCTTGGATTCTCCAGCATCTGCAGTTCCTACTATCACTGATTCAACTTTACTTTAAGCTGTGGTGCAAATGCTCAGAAAAATCACTGTAAGCAAAATGAACAGTGAGTACCATTAGTTTGCTGCTGACCTTAAAATCCGGGTCAATATTCAAGTAAGTAATCGAAAATCGTTCAGAGATAAATTAACTTGACATCTTTGTAAATCTAACATGTAAATATTAAATTCCAACTTGAATCTAGGATATACACATCCAAGATTTACAGAGGAAACAAATTCACCTGCCTTTCACCACTACTGTTTATATATTTATACAAATACAATTTACTATGTCTTTTTTTTTGATTTGGTGCATGGCACTGCACTAAGAAACCATTCAATGACCATCCTTAATTGCACTGAAGCTGCTGTCGTGACCTGCCTTCTTGAACCACTTAAGTCCTTGGCGTTCTAGGTATACTAGTGCTGTTAAGAAGAGAGTTCCAGGACTTTGACACAGCAATAATAAAGGAATGGCGATATGGTTCCAAGTCATTTGGTGCATGTCTTGGTGGGCAACTGGCAGGTGGTATTATTGCTATGCACCTGCTGCCCTTTCAGAAGGGGCAATCAAAGGAGCCTTGATGTGTTACTGCAGTGCATCTTGTACATGGTACACACTGCTGTCACTGTGCACCTGCGGCAAAGGAAATGTTGGAAGTGATGGATGGGTTGCTAATCTAGTACACAATCAAGTAGAAGGTGCCTAGCTTTGAGTGTTGTTGGAACTGCACGCAACCAGGTAAATGCAGAGTATTCCATCAAACTTTTGACTTGCACCTTATAAATGGTAGGCAGGCACTGGGAAGACAGGAGACAAGATACTTGCTGCAAAATTGTTGCATCTAACTATCTCCTGTTGCCCGTGTTTATATGGCTGGCTCAGTTCAACTTTGAATCAATGGTAACCCTCAGGATGTTGATATTGGAGGATTCATCAATGGTAATACCATTGAACATCACAGTAATGGATAGATTCTCGCTTGTTACAGGTAATTATTATCTGACACTTGTGCGACACAAATGTTACTCACCACTTAATAACCCAAGCCTGGATGTTACCCAGGTCTGGCTGCAGATGGACACATTATCCTTGTGTGCATTTTGCAAGTCCATTTCCCTCAGTTGGCCTGGCAGCTGTTTTTCACAGTATTACGCCAACAGCATGGGTTCAATTCCTATACTGGCTAAGGTCACCACCAAGGTCCCACATTCTCAACTTTGCCCCTTGCCTGAGGCATGGTGACCCTCAGGTTAAAATCACCACCAGTTGTTTCTCTCTGTCTCTAATGAATGAGCAGCCCTACGGTCCTTGGGAACTATGGTGACTTTACCTTCATCTTTTTGTATGGGAATAATTGTACAATCATCAACAAACATCCCCACTTCTGATTTTCTGATGGAGGAAAAGGTCATTTTTAAATCAGATGATGGCGATTAGGCAGTCGACACTACCCTGAGGAACTCTTATAATGATGCCCTGGGACTGTGATGATTGATTTCTGAAGACCTTACTCATCTTCCTTTGTGATAGGTATGACTAAAATCAACACTGTTTTCCTCCAAGTTCCACTGACTTCAATTTTACTAAAATTCCTTGATGTCACACTTGGTCAAATGTTGCCTTGATGTCAAGGGCAATCACTCTCATCTTACCTCTGGACTGCAACTCTTCAGTTCATGTTAGACCAAGGCTTTAATGAGGTTGGAGTGGCCCTGACTAAACATAAACTCAGCACGAATGAACGGGTTATTCCTGAGCAAATGTTTTTTGACTGCACTGTCAATGACCGCTTCCATTACTGAATGATAAAGAGTAGAAAGATGGGGTAATTAATGGCTAGATTGGATTTATCCTGCTTTTTATGGACAGGGCATACTTGGGTAATTTTCCTCATTGCTGGGTAGATGCCCACATTGTAGTTTTATTGCAACAATATGTTTCACAAATTAGAACTTTTTAGCATTCTTACCAATTTTACTATTATTTAGTAAGTACACAACCTGAAAGATCTGTTTGTCTTATGGCAATAATTTGAAGCAAAGAGAGTTTCCTTAATTCCTTGATTAACATTTCTCATGCAAGAAAGAAAAAGACTGGAAATAGATTACTTGCTTGCTCTTTGTGGGACATTGCTCTATGCAAATCAATTGCATTTGATTTTATAATTGTTTTATATTTTATAATATCTGTGGTTGTCCTGCAAAAGTAATCTGATGGTTGGAAGGCATCTTGAAGATGATGTAATTTATAAGATTCCATTCAAATGAGGATTCGTTTGGACTGTGTACAAGGCAAGTATGTAGCAAGTATGATTATTTCTTCAATTCACAGTTAAGTGTCATTACATAAAGTATAATCTACTACAAAACTTACATCTGAATGAACTACCGAAATGCAAAACCTTAATAGCCTGTATCACACTTATAAATTCCCCATTAAAAAGTTCTCATATACAGTTATAATAACAATTAAAGTTCTGACAGAGGATCATCAACATGATACGTTAACTCTACTTCTCGCTCCATAGATGCTGCCTGCCTGATGAAAATCTCCAGCATTTTCTTTTTACTCTAGATTCCAGGATCAGCAATATTTTGTTTTTTTTTCCCCACAGTACCTTCTAAAACATATACCAAAACTGTACTGGCTTCCAAACATCTATTAAAACTGAAATACATATTCGAAGCAATGAATCTTTGAATCTCCAGATAGTTTAATGAGTAAATGTATCACATTTATGCCATTAAATCATGGAAGAAAAGAAGGAAGTTTGTAAAAGTAGTGTTTTTTCTGCCTTCAACAAGCCCCAGTCTCCATTATACACGGCAGGCACGTTAATGTGAAGGAGACGGAGTTGTGCAGACCCTAGTTATTTTCCAGTTAATTTCACCATTAACTCAGGTACTAGCAATATGCCTAACGTTTCAGCAAACGCTGGTACATGGCATTTCATCAAAGGACAAGCAATCACAATCTAAACAGCTGTGAAGTTTTCAAAATTGTTGCTGTACTTAATGCAGTTTATGAGACACCTTTACATTGTTGCCTATAGTAATATGAAATGTTTAGTTCTGTTTACCCAATATAGTTGACAGTCCCAGGTTAGTGAGCACAGTGTTAATGGTAGGGTCTTAAATGCTAACTTCTAAGTTCAATCCCAGACTTTGCTAACTGATGTAAATCAGGGTGGCAATAGAGGTGGTATAAATGATCTCAACTTGGGACAAAGGGAAAGAAGCCCCTGTTCCAATTTTTGAAAAGCATTTAGCAAACATTATCAGAAAATGCATGTTTGATTATGGCAGAGGATATTCTAAAGAACCTGCCAGTACACTGTATAAAAACCGAAAGAGTTCCAAGTAACGGTCACTGGACCTGAAACGTTAACTCTGATTTTTTTCTTCAAAGATGCTGCCAAACCTACTGAGCTTTTCCAGCAACTTCTGTTTTTGTTCCTGCTGGTACACTGGTCTGTTGGAAGTTCTGTAGGGATGTAAACATCTGTGGCATTACACCCCAGTGTTTGTCAGCCTCTTCTAAAGAGAAGGGGGTAAGAGGGAAGCAAGTGAAACAGAAAAACATTGTTATCATTTACAAAAGGTAACAGATTCCCAAACATTATTTAATACCTGGATATTGTTGAATTGATGCGTTTCATCTTCAGTGCTGTCACCATCTTCTGATTCAGACACTTCAATGAAACTTTCAATTATTTTTGGCACTTTGCACTTTTTCAGTTTCAAAAACTTCTCCAGCTCTTGTCTGCTATCTAGGAAATTTTTAAGAAATGAAGAAAATAAAATAAAAATCAAGAGCTTTACTGATGCAGTACATATTTCACCAGATATTACTTGATTGGAACAACATCTAGGTACTAAAATCTGAATTTACATTACTATGGACATGGCATAAATATCTCTGAGGGTTCCAGAAAAATACTGGAATTTTTCTGATTCGATGGACTCACTCGATGGATGTTTGACAGTTTTAATTTTGTTAAAGCTGAAGTTAAAAAGTCCTAAATCAGGCAGATCATTTTATTTGGTTTATGTGCCTAATTTTCAAAACAAACTGCCATTTTGACACAAAGGAACATTGCCAAATATTTTATTAAAAGCGTTCAAAATATCAAAAACTGTTCACTCAAAAATGAGAAATTTGTTACAAAATTCTTATTTCTGGAATAATAAAAAACTCAAAAGGCACACTTTCTCTTGGGGTTGTTCTCGAGAAGGTCAGAGAATGAGATTTGATGGTGCTATTCAAAATCATGAATGTTCTAGACAGGCTAGATAGAGACAAACTGTTCCCACTGGAAAACAGACGCAGAGGAGGCTGATTTAAAGTGAGCAGCAAAATAATCAAAGGCAGCATAAGGAAAACCAACTTTTGATGCTAACAAATTAAGAATGCAGTACAGTTTGATGGATGCAGACTCAAGTTAAAAAGGCAATTGGATAGGTTCCTGATAATAAAACATTTGCAGAAGTATGAAAAACAAACAATCGGGAAGACAAACTCATTGCTTTAGCCTTGTAAGGTGCCAATATGGATATGATGGGTGACACAGCAGTCTTCTTTGCTACCACGATTCTATAAGTGGGCCATACAGAACACAAGACATGCATTTACAATGCTTTTCACAACTACCGGATGTCTCAAAGTGTTTTACGACCAAATAATTTTGAACGCAATCACAGCTGTGATGTAAGAGGCAGGTTCCAGGTATAGTCAACAGTCTATGGAAAGTCACCTCAGCTCCGGTGGGACAATTTGTTTCAGCACCCTTGAGTGGAAGATCAAGCTTCTGATAGTACCAGCAAGAATCGCTGAGAAACTGAGTATACAAGTATAAAACTGGACTTATCTGCCATTACCTATAGTAAACAGCTCACAGACCATCACTGTTAAAAGTTTGGAAGTAAGTAATGACTATAGCAAGTACCTGGTATCACAGAAACTAAGGAAACCAAAGAATTTTTAAAAATGCAGTAAACTGACTGAGCAAATAGTGACTACACTTCGAAAGGCCTGACACCACTGAGGTTGAAAAGATAGCTGTTTGATTACTTTTCTTTTTATTGCTGTAAGTTGACTGGATTAACCGCTATCAAATCGTGATTGCAGAATTAGAGCAGATGTAAAGTTGAATTTCATTAAAATAAGTAAATACAGACAGGCATTCAATAAATTTGGCAAAGTTGACACGAAGTTACAGTGCAAAGATAATCTCATTGCAATAAACTAGAAAAACTTAAAAGCATATCACAATTTGTATTTCTAAAGTAAAGCCTTGCCATACAGGTCTTTGCCATTCCCGTTTCTCCTATTAGACGTGTAGCGTTCACTGAATTTTGGGTTTCAGGAACTGAAAAACCTTTCAGAAGATACAAATATAATGATGACATGCTGAGACTGTACTTTTGGGAATGGAAAGAGTGCTTTGGCTGCCATGTGATTAAGCTTGAAGATGTGTTCATATTTTATAAAATAGACATCAGTGCTACCATTCCCCGTTATAATGTTGGGCAGGGAATAGAGCATTAATGAATCGCCATTTAGATACATTAGGCAGTCTGAAGGTAAAAGAAACAGCCTGACCCACACCCTCCATATCCACCTTCAAATAAACCTCCAAGCACATCACATTCAGCTAAGAAGCTTTAAAAAAGGTATGACAAATTTTATATATTCCTTATTTTACTACTCTATTTTGACTTTTGAAACTGTTTATATTGGTTAAAATCATTGTATCTATTAAATAATCCTTCCACTATGTATTCATAGAATCCCTACAGTGTGGAAACAGGCCATTCAGTCCGTTGAGTCCACACCGACCCTCCAAAGAATATCCCACTTACACCCACACATGTAACCTGCATTTCCCTTGGCTAGTCCACCTAGCCTGCACATCCTTGGACACTATGGGCATTTAACATGGTCAATCTACCTAAGCTGCACATCTTTGGACTGTGGAAGGAAACTAGAGCACCCGGTGGAAACCCAGGCAAACAAGGGGAGAATGTGCAAACTCCACACAGACAGTCATCTGAGGGTGGAATCAAACTGGGATCCCTGGCAATGTCAGGCAGCAGTGCTAAGCAGAGCCACCATACCATCCATCATGTACTGTATGCATCTAAAGGTTTAGCTGGTTGGAACATATCCAAGTTACTCCCATTATAAAAACGCATACATAATTTGCAAGGTTTTCTAGGAACATAACCCCTGTAAAGAGCAGTACGTTATTGGACAGTTTTCCTTTCTAAAGCCTTTAAAAAAAATTTCAGAAGAAGTGCCCAATTTTAACCCATTCAAAAGCCAAACACATGCCGACATTTCTTGACTGAAAGTCATTAGAACAACTGGCATTCAATTAAAAGACAGGATGATCATTGTTCTGTCGCAAAAGCAGAAAAGTGGAGCATGTGTATGGAATATGCTTCATCTTCTTTAAAGATGGAAAAGTTCCATAGCACTCTAGATTTAGGATAGATATTTGCTTTGGAAGTCACATGGCAAAACAAAAGCTACCAATCAAAAGCTAACAAATCTAAGATAAGCTTAAATGGGAAAACTGATAACTGATGCAATTACCTCCTTAGGAGTTGTTTTGAATAGCGTGCCAGAAGAATGCTTTGAGTAATAAAACAGGTACTGAGTTTCTCGATTTAATAGTAGCCTTGACTGCAAACAAACACATTGAAGCAACAAAATAGGAGTTTTAGAAGACTTTTACCTTTAATAAAATTCTTTCCTAGGATATGTGTATTGCTGGCTGGGCCAGCAGTTACCTCCCATCCCTAATTGTTCTTGAGAGAGTGGTGAGCTGATTTCATGAACCACTGTAGGCCATGTAGAATGCATACACTCACGATGTTGTTAGGAAGGCATTTGCAGGATTTTGACCCAGCAAGTGAAGAAACAGCAAGAATGCTCTAAGTCAGGATGGCTTATTGTAGGGAGTGTGGGGGGTACCTAGCAGATGTTGGTGTCCCTCTCAATCTGCTGCCTTTGTCCTGCTAGGTGAGAATTGTACGTTATGGGTTTTAAAGTTGCAGTTGAAGGAGTCTTGCCGAGGTGCTGCAATGCATCTTGTAGCTGGTGGGAGGAGTGAATGTTGAAGGAAATATATATGGGATGAGTGTCAAGAAAGCTGTCTTTTTTTCTGGATGGTGTTAAGCTTTGATTATTGTTGGAGCATCGCTCATGCAGGCAAGTGGAAAGTATTATAACAAACTCCTGACTGGTGTCTTGTAGATTGCGGAGAGGATTTGGGGACAGTTTTAGGAAGTCACTGGAATACTGCATAACATTCCTTGCAGTATCCCAAGCCTTCAGCTATTTCTTAATATCACATGGATTGAATTAAATTGGCTGATCACTGCCCTCTTTGATGCTGGGTGATTCAGGAACAGGTCAAAATGGACCACCTACTTTGTACCTTCCAGTTGAAGAATGTTGCAAAATGCTTCAGCCTTGCCGTTTGCACTGAAGTGGTGAGCTCCCCACCTTCAAGGGTGAAAATATCTGAACACTTGTGGATGATCCAACTCCTTACAGTCACGATCACTTAGCTCTGTTAACTTAATGCTTTTTATGATTTTCCCTGACATACTAATAGCCCTAAGATGCAGTTTCACCAGCTGGACACCTCATTTTCCTGAAACAGAAGATCTGGAAAAGCTCAGCAGGTCTGGCAGCATCTGTGAAGAAAAATCAGAGTAAATGTTTTAGATCTGTTTCAGTTCTGAGGAAGGGTCACCAGACCTGAAACATAAACTCTGATTTTTCTTCACAGATGCTGCCAGACCTGCTGGGCTTTACCAGCATCTTCTGTTTTTGTTCCTGATTTGCAGCATCCGCAGTACTTTCGGTTTTCATTTTCCAGTATGTCTGGTGCTGCTTCTGCATTTGTTGCTGTATCAAGGGTGACCGCATAGATTGATGGTATTGTGAGAATGGGAGATATGCTAGGCTATGAGATTACAGATTGTGGCTGAATGCAAGTCTGCTGCTGTCGATAGCCTCATGGCCGTCCAGTTTCAAGTTGCTAGATCTGTTTAAAATCTCTCTCATTTAGTTAGTTCTGTTCAACAAGATGGGGGATATCGTCAAGGTGAAACCAGGATTTTGTCACCTTAAGAACTATGTGGTGTTCACTCTCTCTAATACTATCAAACACAAATGCATCTACAACAGATAGATTGGTGATGGCAAGATCAAGTAGGTTTCCACTCTTGTTGCAACCATTGACAATAGTTTTCATGGCTATTGAGATTAGTTTTTAATTCCAGATTTATTAAGTGAGCTTCATCAAAGTTTGAATTAAAAAAATTATGAAAGGTCTCTCAAGTTTGTATACAAGAAATAGCCTAAATATTTTAGCACATTTACAATAATTTCCGCAGCAAAATTTGGATTAATGCGTCAGTCTTTGCTGTCATTATTTCAGTGAAATGATAGGAATTTTGGGAATAAAAACAAAAAGTGCTGGAGAAACTCGGCAGGTATGGCAGGATCCGTGGAGACAGAAACCGACTTAATGCTTTGAATCTGATATGACTCTTCAGAATTTCAAGATTTCCCACAGGTGAACAAATTCTGAAGAAGCTGACAAGTACATTTCTCCAGAGATTGAGTTCTAAAGGTTCCCAAAGACTCCACTGTAATCATGACTTATTGGGAACAAATTGGTGAAATTATTGCCACTTTTATCCTTAATTTTATATCAATATGCTTGAAATGGTTACACCATCTTGAATGCGGTTCAACTGGCCTTCAGGGAAGGAAATTTGCCGTCCTTAGTTGGTCTGGCCTATGCAACTCCAGATCCACAACAACATGGCTGACTCTCACCAGTCAAGCAGTCTCACAGACTAGTCAAGCAACAGCATGACAAAGTTATCCTTATGGAATCATACCTGTCTTGGACAATGCACCAAAAATCACCTTAATTTTCCCTGGAAATATTCTGTCCCACGGTCAGGACAGACCCTGCAGAGGTGGCGACACAGTGGAATTCAGTTGGAAGGGAGTTGCTCTTGGAGTTCTTAACATTAACTGCTTCAGGTTTAACATGGGCAAGGAAACCTCCTGATTACCACATACCGTCCTCCCTCGCTGATAAATCAGTACTCCTCGATGTTGGACAACACTTGGAGGAAGCACTGAGGGTACTCTGGATGGGGCATTTCAACATTTACCACCAAGAGTTGCTTGGTAGCAGCACTACTGATCAAACTGGTCAGGTCCTAAGGGACATCGCCGCTAAACTAGGTCTGCAGCAGGCAGTGAGAGAGCCACAAGAGGGAAGGACATACTTGACCTCATCCTTACTAATCTGGCCAGTGTAGATGCATCTGTCCATGACAGTATTTGTAAGAGTGACCACTGCACAGTCCTTGGAGTGATGAAGATCCACCTTCACATAGAGAACCTCCATCATGTTGTGTGGCATTATCACCGCGCTAAATGGGATAGACTTCGACCAGATCTACCAACTCAAGATTGGGCACCTGTGGGCCATCAACAGCAGCAGAACTGTACACAGCACAATCTGCAACCTCATGGCCTTGGCATATCCCTCACTCAACCATTTCCATCAAGCCAGGAGATCAACCCTGGTTCACTGGAGGGTGCAGGAGGACATGCCAGGAGCAGCATAAGGCATACCTAAAAATGAAGTGTCAACTTGGTGAAGCTACCAAACAGGACTACTTGCATGCCAAACAGCATACGCAGCAAGTGATCAACAATCTAAGCAATCCCACAATCAACGGATAAGATCTAACCTCTACAGTCCTGCTACATCCAGTCTGAATGATGGTGGACAATTAAATAACTCGCTGAAGGAGGAGGAAGCTCCGCAAACATCCTCATCAATGACGAAAGGGCACATCAGTGCAAAAAATAAGACTGAATCATTCGTAGCAATCTTCAGCCAGAAATGCAAAGTGAATAATCCATCTTGGCCTCCTCCAGTGGTCCCTACAGTTACAGATACCAGTTTTCAGCCAATTTGTTTCACTCCATGTGATATCAAAAAATGGTTGGAGGCACTGGATACTGCAAAGGGTGCTGACAACATTCCACAGTAGTACTGAAGACTTGTGCTCCAGAACTTGTTGCTCCCCTGGCCAAGGCATTTCAGTAGCTACAACTCTGGTCTCTACAAGACAAATTGGAAAATTGCCCAGGTATGTACTGTGAACCAAAAGCAGGACAAATCCAATCTGGCCAAATACCACCCCATCAGTCTACTCTTGATCATCAATAAAGTGATGGAAGATGTTATGGACCAGACCAGACCTCCTCAAAATATTTTGAGGTGGTAGCCTGGACCCTCCCTCACCATTTTTCTTATGTTAAAGGGAAGTGTGAAGTGCTGTGGTCCAAATACATGCAACTGGTCAAACCATTTCGACATTAAGCAAAACACAATTTATTTAAACACTATAGTTAAAATACAATCAAAGAAAGAAGAATCTAGAAGGACTTAACTCTATTGGAAAACTTAACAGAATAAGTAATACAGTAAATATAACAAATTAACTGGTCCAATATCGTAATGTCCCATAAACACACTCCTTGGCAAAAAGGCAAATACAGGCACAGATTCTCATGTGCAGTTCTCCAATCCAGGAGGAAAAACCAAGAGAAAATTCAGAGAGAGTAGCAGCCAGGAGACATTTACTGAAGCTTCCAACTCTGTCGAGACCCCAACAGCTTCTAATGCTACTGAAAAACCCAGAAATCTTGATCTCCGAGAGCTGGCCAAACCATTCAGGCTATTTAAATAAACCCAAAGCCTCACACAGCGTGTTTACACTAGTGGTTTTGATGGACTGCTCATTACTTCTGCCTTACAACTTTTCTTAAAAAAAAAACTGGACAAAATAACCTCTAAAAGCCATAGCATAGTCACAACAGTGCTATCAAGCAGCACCTGCTCAGCAATAACTGCCTCACTGATGGCCAGTTTGGGTTCCCCCAGGGCCTCTCAGCCCCTGACCTCATCACAGCCTTGGTTCAAACATGGACAAAACAGCTAAATTCCAGAGGTGAAGTCTGGGTGAAAGTGACTGCCCTTGACAACAAGGCCACATGTGACCAAATGGGGCATCAAGAAACTCTAGCAAAACTGGAATCAACTGGTATCGGGGAGAAAACTCTCCAGTGGTTGGATTCATACCTATCACATAGGAAGGTAGAAGCTGGAGATCAATCATTTCTGCAGGAGATCCTCAGGGTAGTGTCTTCAGCCCAATCATCTTCAGCTGTTTCATCAATGACCTTTTCTCTACCATACTGTCAGAAGTGGGGATATTTGCCAATCATTGCACAATGTTCAGCACCATTTGTGACTCCTCAGATACTGAAGCAGTCCATGATCAAATGCAACAAGATCTGGACAATATCCAGACTTGGACTGACAAGTGGCAAGTAACATTTAGACCACACAAATGACAGACAATGACCATCTCCAGTAAAAACAAACTAATTATCGCCCCTTGACATTCAATGGTTTTACCATCACTGCATGCCCCACTATCAACATCCTTGGAGTTACTATTGCCCAGAAACTCATATAGACACATCACATTAACTCAGTGGCTACAAGAGCAGGTCAGTAGCTACAAATACCATGAGTAATTCACCTCCTGAATCCCCAAAGCCTGTTCACCATCTACAAGGCAGAAGTCAGGAGTATGATGGAATACACCTCACTTGCCTGGACGGTGCAGCTCCAAAAACGCTCAAGACACTTGACACTATCCAAGGCATAACAGCCTGCTCAATTGTGACAACACCCAAAAGAATCCACTCCCTCCACATTGACGCTCAGAAGCAGCAGTTGTATGCTGTCTAAGGATGTTCAGTGAATTTCTGCAGTGTACCTTCCAAGTCCACTTCTATCTAGAAGTACAAGGTCGGCAGGTACACAGAAACACCGCCATCTGCAAGTTCCCCTCCAAGCCGCTCACCAACCCGACTTGGAGCATATAGTCATTCCTTCACTGTTGCTGGGTCTAAACCCTGGAATTCTTTCCCTAAGGGCAGTGTGGGTAAACTTACAGAAAATGTACTGCAGTGTTTTAAGAAGGCAGCTCATCACAACCTTCTCAAGGGCAACTAGGGTTAGGCAGAAAATACTGGCCAGTCGATGCCTAAAGCCTATGAGTGAATTAAATAAAATACACAAACAGCAGTACTGAAAATTTACTGCTCCCAAAAGGGTAATTTACATTTATGATTTATTCAATTTCTCCAGAATGATAAGAATGCACATTTAATATTTTTTTTAAAGTTTCTTCAGTTTAGTTTCTTCATTAATCCAATCAAAAACAGTTAAATATGAAAATCTGAATTAAAAAATGAAGGATGTTAAGTGTTTTAAATTTCAAGGTCGGAATGGTTCAGTGTGATTAATTTCTTGGATACTTTTTTAATCAACCTATTCAGATATGTTAAGAGGTACCGCTGAAGCAAGTAGGATTTGAACACAGGCCTTCTGGCCCAGAGATAGAAACATTGACATTGATGTTGCTGCACATCAAGACAGTCCCTTGATTTGGCACCAAATTTAAATAGCCAATAGAGTTAGAAAAAACACAACACAGAGTTTGCTAGATTTCTGGACAGCTTTCTTCGAAATCACAGTGAGCTTTGCTGGTAACTTCAAAATCTAGGCTATTATCCATGTCAAACGCTGTATCATTGTTTTGCTATTCTGAATCAATAATTCTATTTTTCCTTTCCTATTTGCACTGGTATTTCAAGTGGTTTCTGTAGGCTTCATAAAATCACCCTTTAAAGCTGCATTTCTCTCTTAGAGGCTCCAAGGTTAAGTGTCATGAATGTAAAATACTTTGCTGGATTTTGCCACATTGAATTTATCACCACTCAGCTAGTTATAAGAAATGTATGGTCACTCCAATAACTCTTTTGGGCAGTATATTTATGGGCATCAATTGAAAATGGCATCAAACTCATCAATTATCAGATAGTCTGACAACATTCATTGTCAATGTTTACACCTGAAGAATGGCCAAATAGTACAAAGGCATCATCAGTACCTGTAAAGTTGGTTTTGACGAGCAAATGTTTTTAGCTAAAGGAGAAAAAAAAGGTGAAAAAATAAATTGCTGTGCTAGAAATCAGGACAAGTATAATTTGAGAAATCTGAAGAAAGCACAAGGCCCACTTTGCAGACCACTGTTGGAAGTAAAAGCATATTTGCACAATTTTTCCACATGAAGGTTTTCCAGGTGACAAACCAGGAAACTTTGATAAAGTTTTGCAATCAAGATTATTCTATACAACATATTCAGATACAAAACCAATTAGAGCTTGCATGGGTTGTATTTTCAGAACTATTAGGATGGTTTCAGCACACAGTTCCAGCACAGAAGCAGAGTCATGGACATCCAAAATTGAGCAGTCCATCTAGAATTCTGTCCTTTATGTTACCCTTCTGTTCACTAGCCCATCTACAACTCTCTGAAGCTCAAGTGATGAGGGTGCCTTATTTAACTCAACATAACAGGAAGTTGTGAAAAAGTGTCAAGAGCAGATTCTGTGTGGTATTTCCTTCTCCATGCCCTTCACCTTTCCTGCAGATATCAAAGGAGCCTATGTGTAAACCAGAACAGATGGAAGGTTTTATATCCTAGCATTACTGAAAGCAAAGGCAAAAATACATCACCTCCTAATCACGGAAAATCACTGCGATGACAACTTCTACACTTGTCAGCCACATGGGAATTCACCACAAAGCTCAGGATGGTCTCTCACGTGAGTAATTTGTTCTGCCTGACAACAAGTCAGGGAAAAACAACTGTCATGGATCAAGGTGTTCAACCTCTGTTCCTGATCACACAGAATAACATCCCACTGTATGTGGTTGGAAAATTCTGCTCTCTTGGTTCACAATGATAATTTGCCCCTTCAGGAATAACACAGGGAAAGCAACTACCAGCTTTGGTCGACTCACAAAACATTTATGAGACAACATCAAAACTAATCCTTTGGGCTAAACTGATTACTTCTAGTCCTTGCTGTACGGCTGTAAAACACAGGTACTTATTGCATTATAGGTCTATTCTGGCAGGACAAAATCACAAATGAGGCACTTTTCTTGAAGGTAGAGTTTCCAACAGTGATGAAACCATTCAAACAGAGGTACGTTTGATGCTTCAAGCACATCAACAATTCAGAAAGTGGTTGCATATCCAAGGACCTGCTATAGGTGTAAGACAGCAGGAGCCAGATGATCAGGGGCATGAGCTGGGGAGTTCACAATTGTGAGCTGGAAGATATGTGTAGCCAACAAATAACATAAGGACCCCAGACAATCTCATACTTCAATGAATAAAGGAAACACGGAGGATGATCAACATGAATTCCTAGAGAGCTGTGGTACACTTTGGATTATTTCATAATAAGCTAAGTAACCCTCAGGATCCTGTAAAGGATATAGAAATGCCTGGAAAGAAATGGAATGTGTGCGCTCTGTTGAACTTTTCAGGTGTGAAGCACAAATGTTTATAAAATACAGAATTAAGTTAGCACTTGCTTTGTTTAACACTTGTGCAGCAAAGTTACAGTTAGTAACTGAAAGTATTCTTTTTCATTTTAGAAGGTTAGTGCTTAGGGTCAGTTCATAAAATTTTTTTTAAACAGGTTAATAAAGACAGAAAAATGTGTAAATACTCAACAGGGCAGGCAGCATCTGTGGGGAGATAAAGATAGCTAACACTTCAGGTTGATGACTTCTCATTAGAACCAGAAAACATTAAGAGATGCAACAAGATTTTAAGTAAATGGAAACGCAGGTAGGGAAGGAAATGCAACAAAGGAAAAGTCTTCACTAGGGTACAAAGCAACACCAGATAATAATTAAACAAGTCAGGAAGTAAAGGATGTGCCTTGAGGAGGTCTAATTTTCTATTCAACCTGTTCAGAGATGTTATTACAGACCTCTGGAGCAGGCAGGACTTGAACCTAAGCCTCCTGGTCCAGGGGTAGGGATACTACCATTGTGTCATATGAGGGCTCCCTGCGAGGAGGTCTAAATGGGCTAACAAAATCATTATGAACAGCTGCTGTCTGATTAAAAAAAAGCACGGCAATTATGATTTGAAATTGTTGAACTTGATGTCAAGTCCACAAGATCATAAATGCCCATTCAAAAGGGATGCTGTTCCTCAGGCTTATATTAAGCGTCATTAGAACATTTTAACGAGCCCAAGAAGAGAGGGATCAAAGTTGGGATGGGGGCGAGGAAATTCCTAGTTACACTTGCAGACTGAACAAAGGTGTTTAGTGAAGAGATCAACTTATCCTCACATTTTGTCCATAATATGAAGGAGGCTGAATTGTGAGCAGAAGATACAGGGTACAGAATTTAAAGTAGTATGAGGAAATTTCTGTTGTACATGGAAGGGTGTTTTGGACTCTGGACCGTGAAAAGGACAGATGCAAAAGGGTAGGTGTGGCCTCTCTTTTGCCTGCACTGGTGCAATAATACGTTTTTTTGAGGGGAGCTAATTGGGGGGTGGGTGATTCAAGAGTACAGCAAATTTTATGATGGAAACAGTCTTCTTAAAATGCTGATATGCAAAGTAACATTTGATAGTGACAACATGAAGTTAAAATAATCTGGAGGCTGTTGGAGTGAAAGGTAAGGATAAGGGGTACCCTATCTGGGTAGGAGGAGAAGGGTGAGAGTAAAAGTTCACGAACTAGAAAGAGTGGACACAGTTTAGGACCCTATTAAATAGAGGGGGCCCAAGTAGAACTGGAACAATGTATGCTCTATAGTATTCCACAAAAAAAAATCATGTATAGGCATAGTTTCCAATTTTACTTGGTGGAAGAGATTTATAAAATCATGACAGGCATGGATAGGGTGACTAGCCAAGGTCCTTTTTCTAGGGTGGGGGCTTCCAAAACTAGAGGGCATAGGTTTAAGGTAAGAGGGAAAAGATTTAAAAGGACCTGAAGGGTAACTTTTTCCATGCAGAAAGTGGTGAGTGTATGGAACGAGCTGCCAGAGGAAATGGTGGAGGCAGGTACCATTACACATTTAAAAGGCATCTGGATGGATATGACTGGAAGTGTTTCCAGATGTAGGCCAAATGCTGGCAAATGGGGCTAGGTCAGATTGGGATCTCTGGTCGGTGCGGACAAATTGGACCGAAGTGTCTGTTCCCATGCTGTATGACCCTATGACACTAAGTAAATGAATTAAAGAATCAGCTGATTATGACAAGTACAGGTTCACCGAGTAGTGGTTAGGGATTGGTTGGACCTCTGATCATGGAAGAGCCTGAGCCCTTCAGGTTATTCTGGTGAGCAATGGATATGTGAAAGAATTTATGAAAAAAGGAGATAGTTACATTCATTGCCACTGGAAACTTAGCAACAATTGTTAGACTTTCTACTTTCCTTTTCAGTTTGGGACATTTCTTTTGAAGCTGGTGATTTATGCACTTGCAAAGATGTTAAACCTTTCAACACCTTCACCCTCACTGGGTCTATACTAACATTCCACACTCCTACTCAACTATTATATTTAACTTGCCTCCATCTTTTGTGAAGACAGATGAAAAGTATTAAGAACCACGTCCAAATCTTCCATCTTCACACACACTGAATGTAAATTTCTCTCCACAGGTATTATCTGGCCAATTGAGTAACTGCCAACATTTTATATTTTTCTTTCAGATTTCTGAACCTTCATAGTATTTTGTTTTCATCAAGGATGCATGTCTTGTCTGATATCAGGATAGATCCAATTATCCCCACAGTAACTAGATCCTTACTTCCACTTGCTGGGGAGAATCAGCTGGTCACGATAGGTCTGACAGGCCACCAAGTGGGCCTGCAACACGTATAAAAATCTTGAAGTAACACCATGAAATAAAAGAGATAAAACCAAAATGTGAAGAAATTCAGCAGGTCTGGCAGCCTCTATGGAGTGAAAAACAGAGTTAACATTTTGAAGCCATTACAGCTCTTCTTCAGAAATGTTGCAAAGAACAGTGTTTGGAAAGGAGGTTATGGTCACGATGGATTTGAAACATTAATTCTTCTGGTCTCTTCACAGGTGCTGCTATACCCGAGTTAGAATCATAGAATCCCTACAGTGTAGAAGCAGGCCATTCGGCCCATCAAGTCCGCACCGACTTTCCGCAGAGCATCCCACCCAGACTCACCCCTGCATTTCTCAGCCTAGACACTATGGGCAATTTAGCATAGTCAATCCAACTAACCTGCACATTCTTTAGACTGTGGGAGGAAACCCACACAGACATGGGGAGAATGTGCAAACTCCACACAGACAGTCACCCAAGGCTGGAATCAATTCTGGGTCCCTGGTGCTGTGAGGCAACAGTACTAACCACTGAGCCACCAACAGTTTTTCCAGCATTTTCTATTTTTATTTCAGACCTCTAGCATCCTGTGTAGTTTTATTCCATCCAAGACAGATGTAGGAGGACAGCAAGACCAATATTTAGTGGTACATTTACCCCTTGTTTAAGTTACATGCATGTTGCAAAGTCAGCCGCGTGCCTTAAACAGCAATTTAGAAATATTTTTGTTTCTCCACACTGGTGCCTCAGCAAGCTTTATTCTGCTCCTCTGATGCTGCCTGGCCTGCTGTGTTCCTCCAGCTCCACACCTTGTTATCTCAGACTCCAGCATCGGCAGTTCCTACTATTCCTTATTCAAACTACAATATTTTCAAGCATTTCTCTTACGAAATCTTAACTTAAAAATGGGCAATATCTATTTATATTAACTGCAAGACCGATCAAACTGTAGCCTCACAGGCAGTGGTGTATCCCGTTGTGAGTAATAATTATGTGCTGAAAGGGGAATAAAATACTAATAGAAATTCAAATTTAGCTTTTCCATTGCACTGAAATGAACAATAAAGGGGCGGGAGATGCAAGAGTTTGAATACACCAATGCAAGCAGTTACCTGAACAAAAACAATGAATAATTACTGCCCACCAGGGTTGGTCGAAGACTCACCCCTCCTGCACAGCAACAGGAGCATTTGGGGGTGGGGGGGAATATGTTTCAACCAATTGTGTTTTTTTTTGGGGGGGGGGGTGTGGAACACTCCCATCTCTCATTGGTCTTTCCTTCACAGCCTAGCCGGTTGGGTAACACTAAACAATCCCACGTTTCCCTCCCCTCCTCGTTTCCGGCCTGGGTTAGTACCTACCTCCCAGAGCAAGAATCTGGGCCTTCCGGCAGTGCCCCCCCTTAGTAACGGTGCCTGTTTCCGGCTCTCCTGCCCCGGGCCCTGGTGCCGGAGCCGGTCCCGGTACCACTCCCGGCAGCGACAGTCGATAAACTTGTTTCTTGTTGAAGTCGCACTTGGATGCGGGGTGGAAATTTTTAATGTGGGACACGGGTATAATATGATGCACTTGGTCCTGCAGGAAGCGCACGCAGGCGAACATGTTTGTTGAAGGGCGCTGCCAATAGCAGTATCAGCAGCAGCTGCCGTCGCCACCACCTTTTTCTCCTCCTCCCCCCTCCCGGCTCCGAGTAGAGCGGAGAGGAACACAAGCCGATCTCAGGCTCCACCGCGAACCACCACCACCCCTCCCCTCACCCTCTCCAGCAGCTGGCTGCGCCTGACGTCACCGACAGAGGCGCCCCGGCGCCAGCAGCAGGAGGTAGACTCGGACTGTACCCCAGGGCAAACGCGCTCTCACGGATCCCAGGCTCTGCTTTGTGTACAACCGACCCGGTGGGCAGTGAATAACGTTCCAAACATTCCGCGTTTGAAATGTATGCAATTTGTCGCAGCGTACCCGTTTACTGTCTTGATTATTATTATAATATTTTGCAGAATGGGGTTGTTTCGCATGTTGGACAAGACTCCCACGGTAGGATGAGGTAAAAAGCGCATGCAACAGCCCAAAGTTTAAAAGAACTGCTTAACACGATAAATAATGCAAACTTTACCTAGTACATTGCTCGAAACGCAGTGAATATCCAAGACGAATACCGTACGAAGAAAACTTTTAATGCGCATGGCATAAATGTATACAGTAGTTTAGCCTCAGGGTTTGAAAAAAAAACATTTATTTTGTAATTTTTTGGACTCATTGAGACAAGGAAAATTAACATTGGATAATTTGCCATTTTTATTTTGGGAATTCAAGCATGTGACTGCAGCCGAAAGCCAGCGTTTTCTATCTTATCAGAAGAGCACACCTACTTGTAAATCTGATGTGTTCCCTTTCCCGAACTACAAAAATGATGTCTTAAAATCTGTAATCTCTTAAATTTACAGCCCTTCACAAGTTAATGTCATGCATTAGAGTAAGATTTGTGCCGTCGGAGTACAGAGATTTTTTTAAAAAAAATTTTGGGCTATGTGTTTTTTATTCTTCTAATATTTCTCTTAAAAGGTGGTGAGGCGTATAAAATAAGAATTTTGATGGCATTGAGCGAACAGTAACGTATTTGGAAGTTAGGATGGTACGAATTAAGGGAACTTAGGTCCAGGCCCGAAACGTCAGCTTTCCTGCTCCTCTGATGCTGCTTGGCCTGCTGTGTTCATCCAGCTCTCTACACCTTGTTATCTCAGATTCTCCAGCATCTGCAGTTCCTGCTATCTCAAACAACTTTTTAGGTGGTTGTGTTCCAAAGTGCCTACTGCCTTTTTGAGCAATTAAGGTCACAGGTTTGGATGATGTTATTGAAATCTGGATGATTGCTGCAGGGCACCTATTAGACTCTACTTAGACTACAACAAAATAGTGCGTACGACAGAGTAAATTTTGAACAAACACATTTAATGAGGGACATTTTCAGGATATTATTCTGGGAGGAATTCCAGAGTGGGTCCCAGCCAGGTCCACTCAGTTTCTTGTTTTTTCCTTTCGCTTGGAAAACTATAAAGTTGAGTGAATTATGTTGTATGCACTTGATTTCTGCACATTATTATACATTGTTATGCACATAAACTATGCAGGAGCTTGCTACACCAAATGGCAATTAAAATTTATTAGATGCAGTAAATACTACAGATGGTGCTTTTCATGAGCAGGAAGTGAACATACTTTATCCTTTAAGACAGTGATCTTCAAACTGTCCTATGTGCACATCAGTCATGTTTCAGTGCCTTGCAGCTTGAAAACTGCAGACTCTTACCAGGTAGTTCAAGCTTGTTGAATCATGTTTTTCAGTTTGATCCAGATGCAGAGTACAGTTAAGTTTTATGGGGCAATGCAACAATTGAATCATAAATATATTCAGAAGTGATGTGTGAAGCTAGTGTATTACTGCACTAGAAATATTTGGCCTTCTCAAGTCCATGCAAACTCTTGGCAAGGGCAGCTTAGCTAGTCCTCCTGGTAACCATATCGGATAAAGAGCCCTTCATAAGGAAGAATAACGCAAAGCATTTTACAAAGATAAGAAGATTCCAAGCCCAAAATCATAGTGGTCAATAAGAGAGATAACAAACAAACGATCAACAAGGTACATTTTTAATGAATCTGTTGAATTCAGATGCAGCGTCATCAAACTAGTTTTGTGAAAAACTTTCCCAAATTAGAAGCTTAATGTTGTTACAAAACTTCCACTAAAAATAAGTGCTACCCTCAGACAAATTTTCTACCATGGCTAAGATTGTTTTTACGTCAACCTGAAGTAAGGATTGTGATATGGAAAATTCAGCCAAAAACAAAAAGAATATTGGATCTTTTATTTGTTTACAATGACGTTATGCGACACCAACATGTAGAGGTGGTAGCATTGTGGTAATTTTTTTTTCCTCTTTGTGGGATGTGGGTGTCACTGGCTGGCCAGCATTTGTTGCCCTTGAGAAGGTGGTGGTGAGCTGCCTTCTTGAACTGCTGTGGGCTGACCCACAAGGCCACTGGACTAGCAACCAAGAGACTTAGGCTAATGTTCTGGGGATAAGGGTTTGAATTTCATCATGGCAGATAGAATATAGAACATTACAGGTCAGGAACAACTCTTTTGGCCCACCATGTCTGCAGCACCATTATGCTATTCTAAACTAATCTCATCTGGTTGTACATGGTTCATACCCCTCTATTCCTACGTGTTCATGTGTCTGTCTAAATGCCTGTTAAACTTGGCTGATGTATCTGGATCTACAACCTTCCCCTCACCGTGCATTCCAGGCACCTACATCCTCTGTGTAAAAAAGCATTCTTCACAGATGTCCCTTAAACATTTCCCCTCTAACCTTAAATCTATAACCCTTAGTATTTAACATTTCCACCCTGGGAAAGAGACTCTGAGTATCTGCCCTATCTGTACCTCTCATAATTTTTGGATATGAATTACTTCAGTATCGAAGGATTTTCAAATGGTGCTGAACATCGCGCAATCATCAGCGAACATCCCCACTTCTGACTTGAAGGTAGCTGAAGATGTTTGGGCCTAGGACACTACCCTGAGAAACTCCTACAGAGATGTCCTGGAGCTGAGATGACTGATCTCCAACAACCATGACCATCTTCCTACATATCAGTTTTGACTCCAACCACCAGATATTTTGACCCCGATACCCATTGATTCCAGTTTTGCTAGGGCTGCTTGATGGCACAGTCAGTCGAATGCAGCCTTGATGTAAAGGGCTGTCACTCTCACCTCACCTCTAGAATTCAGCACTTTTGTCCATGTTTGAACCAAGGCTGTACCCACATTCGCCACTTCCTCTGGAAATTTGTTCCACACACAAACCACTCTCTGTGCAAACAAATTGCCTCTTGTGTCTTTTTAAAATGTTTCTCCTGTCACCTTAAAAATATGTCCTCTAGTCTTGAAATCCCCCACCCTAGGGAAAAGATACCATTCACCTTACCTATACCCCTCATGATTTTATAAATATCTGTATGGTCACCCCTCAACCTCCTACACTGCAGTGAAAGAAGTCTTAGCCTACCAACCTCTCCTTATAACATAAAACATCCATTCCCAGCAACATCCTGGTAAATCTCTTCCGAATCCTGTACAGTTTAATAATATCCTTCCTATAACTGGGCGATCACAACTGGAGACAGTATTCCAGAAGAGGCCGCACCAATGTCCTGTACGACCTAAACATAACATCCCAAGTCCTATACCCAAAGGACTGAGCGATGAAGATAAGTGCACTAAATGCTGTCTTAACCACCCTATCTATATATGTGATACAAACTTCAAAGAATTAACAAATCACTGGTGTCCCAGCTGTGAATGAATCTCTTCCCACGCTTGGCACAAGTTAATGGTTTCTCACTGATGTTTAGTTGAGATGAAAGCATGAACCCAGTCACACACCAACCAGCTATTTCCACCTCAGGAACATCACCCTAGACTCAGATCCTCTGCTGCTGAAACTCTCATTCGTTCCCTTGTTAGCTCTGAGTATCTAAAACTCTGAAACCCACACGCTCACTTGTACCAAGATAAGTACCATCGCTCCTGTGCTCCCTGACCTACAAAGACTGCTATCTATAAACAAAAACATTTTAAAATTCTCACCTTTGACTTAATTCCTGGCTGCGATCATCCCAACCTCCCCACACCATACAACCTTCAAGACTTCGACAACTCATTTAGTTTAAGACTCCAATAATATGTTTATTCATTGCTTCACCATTGGTGGCTCAGCACAATCTGGAATTCCCACCCTGAACCTCACTGGTTCGCTTTCCTCCATTCAGATATTCCTGTAAACCTATTTATTTGGCAATACTTTTGGTCACCTGACCTACTATCTCCCTCTGTGGCCTCAGGACGCACATTCCTCTATAATATTTGTGTAATTAGAAACATGATAAAATTTAAATTATTGTTACTTTGTACATATATCATCAACTAAAATTATTAAAATGCTTAAGTGAAGCCTTCAGACTATTCTTGTAGTTCTTCCTTTACCACCATGAAAACATATCTCGTTATTCTTTTTGTGGTTCTGTAAGTGAATGTCACATATTCTGACTTGTTGAACAGCCCTATTCAGTTAGGACATCTCCAATATGTTATTGGCACTTTCATGTCAGCTCAATGAATGCACCTCAGCGTCTGGTATTTGGGCCTGCCATTTAATCTTCAAAAGCTTCAAAAGACGGTGAGTGTAAATGGTCGAGCTTCTTGCCACAACATTTGTACACAATCCCAGTCTCACATACATAGATCAGAGCTGACTTGTTTTAACTGACATTCAGCTTGGTAGACTGACTTTCTCCTCTTCATTCTCAGACTGATGTTCAAAATCTGCTGAAGACAACACTTACTTTGGCGATTCTTGCATGTCTCTCATTGTCAATATGTACAAGAAAGTGAGCTGCTGACATAAGTGAACATACCCAGTGCTGAGAGATTCTGATCATGGACTGACTCCTTGGGCATGAGACATGACTTTCTTGGAATAGACTTGTACATCAATTCAGATTTTGTCAAGTTGATCCTAAGGCTAAAGTTGTTACATGCACTGAAGAACAAGTCCATGCTACATGTATCTCCAACTCTGAACTGGCAGTTAGTGCACAGTCATCAACAAACACGAAATTGTACAACACGTTGATAAATAAGTTAGTCTTCGTCTGGGGTCATCTCAGATTGAGGACTATCCCATCCATATCGTTTCTGAATTTGATGCCAAGATCACCATCACGGAAAGCATCAGCCAGCATGACAGAGAAAACTATGCAACACAGGGTTGGTGCCAACATACAGTCCTTTTAACCCCAATTGCATGATTTGGAACTGGTCTGAAAACTCACAAAACTCCAGCGCACACATGAACATGCTGAATTGGAACTGTCAAACAATTGTTATCGGCAACATTACAACTGAAAAACCTGGGTCTGTTGCCTCACTTTGCACATAAGGAATGGTTTAGTGCTGTTGCTACAGAAAGAGAGAAACTTTTAGATTTTTGTATAGACAGATTTATTAGTCAAGGAAAAGTGGCCTTCTGAATATAAATTCCAATTTCTTTACATATTTAGAGCTGTACAGAAAAACTGTTCAAAAATAATTGAGAAGCATTATTAGCTACTTTCATATTTAAATAGATTACCAAAATGGTGCATAAAGACAGAGTAGTAAATATTTGCAGTGAAATACAAAGAGTGGTTTTTATAAGGAGAGAGGATTCAATTACCTTATTGTAGACTGGGAATAATAATAGGGTAAAGGGCAAAAAGAGGACAGTAATTCCTCAAATTCATACAAGAGCATTTCTTGCTCCACATATTCCCAGACATATGAAAGCAAGCATCACTGAACTAAATTCTTGGGAATGAAGTAGGTGAACTGGAGCATCTTTCAGTTGGGGAGCATTTGGTAAAACTATCATATCAGATTTGGAACAATAATGCAAGGCACAATCAAATTTAAAAATATTACATTATTTCAGTGACTTGAGAAAGGATATGAAACACAAACAGCAGCATGAAGATTGCCCGGTAAAGTAGTAGTTATCAAGGGTGATATTATGCAGTGAGCAGCAGATACACTCATCCCAATGCTACTTATGAGTACTTGTTTTCTTAAAAGAATTACTAAAACGTTTTATATGCAACACTGTCATATTGTGTTATAACTTAGAAAAGGAAAGGTGCATGATGACTAATCTATTTGAAAAGATTCAAACAAAAATGTTTGCAAACCACTGTACTAGACAAATGGAGGATTGCAAATATTACACCCTTGTTCAGATAAAAAAGGATAAATCAAACATTTATGGATTTAACTTAACACCTAATGTAGGTAGTAGGGAGACCTCAATCCATGATAAAAATAATTATGATTTAGAAAAAGTATAGACTAACAAATGAATATCAGCATATTTATGCTGATGTTCATTTGTTAGTCTAAGGTAAATTGAGGTATTATTTGATGAAGCAATGATGAGGGGGAATGAGGATAATGTAGTGTACATCAATTTCTAAAAAGGCATTTTAGAAAGTACTACAAGGCTTTTAAGAAAAACTACAATCCATGGGATTAAAGGATAACAGTTACATGAATGTAAAACCGGCTAACGGACAGAAAGCAACAATGAACAGTTTTCAGATCAGAGAAAAGCATCGCGAACAATTGTTAGGACTTGGATATGCAGAGAACTTCAAAATGTTCACATGACATGAAACAAGGACAATAACAGGGTCTGGGAACACACATTTGAACTGGTGACGCGAAGACATATGGTATATGAAATTTAACGGAGAAGTAATACGGTATGTTAAAGAGAATGAGCAGAAGCTATATATTCCGTATATATTAAAGGTGTTGCGGTGCAGCGAGTCCTGGGATATATGTACACAACACTTTCAAAGCACGGAAGAAATATGGAAAGTGCCACGGCTTCAGTTCAGAAATAAGCTTTGCAAAGCCCAAGAATGTGAAGATGGGATTTGATATAGGTGTTCAAAATCAAGTTCCGTTTTGATAGATGAATTAAAGAGAAAACTGTTCCCAGTGGTCGAAGGGTCGGTAAACCCACAGATCGGCAAAGGCGACATGAAAACTGTTAGTGACTTGTAACTTGAAATGCACTCCCCGAAAAGGCGGTGGAAGTAAATTTAGTAATGTTTATTTTTTCAAGAAAGGAAAGCTAAAAGGAGGAAAATATAGTGCCAAAGATATGAAGGCGAATTAGTCAAAGTTCTTTCAGAGCCGTCACAGGCTTGTTGGGCCTCTTGTGCATTGTTCTCCGAAATAGCAAATATTCTTAGGACTGACAACGCAAAGATAAGACATCAGATGGACGAATAAAGCCAAACAATGTAACTTGTACCGTCGTTTTCGAAAAGGGAAGAAGTGTAGTTGTGGTACGGATACTTTAACATTAAAAAAAATCAAAGATGACTATCACTCACTGATTAAATAAAGTGGAACATGAAGCTCTCTGGAAAAACGATGTTCTTTCTCTCCCTGCTCTGTTTGCACAGCCCGGGTCCGGCTCACTCACTCCCTGTCGGTTGGACGGTAAACATCCGGTACGTTTGAATAGTTTTGGGCGGGAAGCTGCTGCGGCGGCCGCCATCTTGTTTACTCGGGCAGTGTTTGTGTGTGAAGCTGGGGGTTGCTGGAGAGGGATACCAGGCTGATCGCAGAAGCAGAGCTACAGTGGACCGTAAGTTAAAAGCGCAAATACGCGGATGCACATGTGAATGGTTTTTAGCCAGTTCCCGGTCCTTGCTGCGTGGCTCAGACTTTATATTTATAGTCGGCGCGGTGGATGCGCACATCAGCGTTGGGAGAAGGAGTGAGGCCCCGGGCCCACCGTGGTTCTGTCTCTCTAATGTATGTGCTGTTGGAGAATCGGCACCTCGATTAGGGGCATGGGATGGGGGCGGTAAGAAAAATCCCTGGAGACCTTGGCGACAACACCCGTGGGTTAAAATGGCGACAGGAGAAGGGAATGTAGTAGAAGCGTAAGCGGCCTATCCCCGACCTCGAGTGACCAACTCCGCCGTTGTTGCCCGTCTGAGAGGCGGGTGCAACATGAAGAAAATTGCAGAGAGTCTCAGGGCCCTCGGCCTTCGGTCATCGATCTAACGGAGAGTTGTGCTGGATCCAACGCGTGACGGATCTCCGTTTTTCTGTGCTACACACGGTGTAATTTATAGTCTATTTTAGGCCGATATCCTGCTTCTAATTGTATGTTTATTCAGTAACTCCGATTGTTTCAATCCCGTGTCGGGCGCATCCCTTCCCTCTCCTCAATATTCTGTCTGGGGCCTTTTATATATTTTGCCAGTAATTGCGGTTTTGACATCTCACCCATCGCCTTGCAGAAATTCTCCGAGACACTGATATACTTTATATTTATCGCGCGCTTTAATCTCGATCGATTTTCCGAGCTCATGTTTAGAGATAGGCTTGTTTCTAGTAATAACAGTGACTGACTTAATCTCGCGATACAATCACAAGTCTTTTGTCCATTTTAAACAACACATCTGTTGAAAACCTCGTCTATATTATATTGTATGACAACTTATTGGTAACATAGTACTTGTAAAGCTTTTGATTGGTCTCTGTAATCTAAGGCACATTAAGATGCTATTGACTCATTATAAATTATTTTTCATATCATACTCCAGAGTTAGAAATATTTAGTTATGCTGTCCAAATCCCGATTTCCTGGGTTCTGTGGTTACCCTAACTGAATCTTTCCAGCCCTTTTTATACCAGCTCAATGTTCACAAAATAAGCACGGAGTACGATATAGATTTCTAATTTTTTTTTGTGTGTGCTCAAAAGATAGGCAGAAATTGCTGTCAAATTAAATGGTGGTTGTATTTGTTATATGTTTAAAATGTCTGAATACCAATCTTTTAATTCAATTTTAATTTAAGAAGTGAAACATAGCCATATTTAATATTCAAATATGAGGTCAGAGAATAAATTGTTGAATTTTAATTGAACACTTGAATTATTCAAATGTTAACTAATTAACTTGTAATAATTATTATGAGAGGCAAAGAATGTACTGTAGAAGAGAAAATAAGACAAATGAACTTGATTGCTGGTAACATTTGTGTGTTGTAGTTGGTTAATGAAAGTAATGAATGTGATTTTAACAAGGAGGGATAAGGAGTGATTTTAACAAGGAAGGTTTTTCAGGCAAATTTGTCTTGAAATATGCAAGTGTTTGAAAATAGCCATTTATTTAGACAAATGAGAATAGTCTTAAATGGAAGAACTTGGATTTGGAAATGTTTTTCCTGCCGATAAAAGCATCTATTGGCATGAGCTGTCACCTGTTAGAAGAATTCAGCACAATTTACATAAATGTTAGTGAGCTGCAAGGCTGCAGTTCAAATCTGTGCCTAACTATTGAGTTACTGCATTGTTGACTAATGGTTGTTATGCAACATTTTATCCTTAATGATGACTGCAGTCTTTCTGGAGAGATTATACAAGCATTGCAACAGTGACCTGATCAGAAGGTTAATTTTTGATCCTAGTCTTCATCTCTGTGTGTATAAGGCAGCAATGAACAATATCAAAGACAATCTGGACGTCCATATGGGGGTAGGATCACGAATCCAACATGATAATTTGGGGACAGACTTAGAAATTTCTTTTTGGTCCACAGTTGTATTGATAGAATTTCAATCTTTCAGATGTGGTCGGAGAGGATATAGTTAACAAGACAAACTCAAAGGTCATGCATTCAATAGAAAAATTGGGGTCGATTGACTTTGACTTTGCTGGTTAGTGGATTATGTTGTATGAATGGGAACAGAAACATTCACATCGATTGGGAAACATCCATTGGCTATGTTGTGTTTACTGAACTTATTACAATTACACAGCACTTCCTTGAGACATTTTCATGACTGGTTGGAGTTCTGTAATGACAAAGCTGGGAAAATAAACCTCTTTATTCAAAGCTGTCAACACACTGTAGAGGCTTCAGGCCAAATCACATACACCAACGTCTTGAAATCACTGCTCACATTTTAATAGCCACAGCAAATTTCACACAGCACCTAAGACAATGCCCAACAATGTCAATAAAACAACCCACACATTTTTTTAAAATGTCAATTTGCCTTAATGCCTTAAAGTTAATGGATCCTTTCAACAACAAAGAAGAATCCCACAAACAAATTAGTTTTCTTCCTTTGGCTGTTTACTATCTGTGTACTAATTCTTATAATTCATCTAATGAGTTTTGAGGTAGTACGTTGTTTACATACTAACAAATGGTCCAAACATTGCCTTCACCAACCTTCAGTGGCAGAGGAAAAATTTAGATTATAAATGGCGATTACATTTGTGAGAATATACACAGTTGCTGATATTTATATTAAGGGGACAGAAATTTTATATGGTGATTTGGAAGGAGTGGAGTTGCTGGAATATTAACATTTTTAGCTCTAGTGTTTCATGTGTCGTGTTCAGAGTTCTGTGCTGTTTCATCTCATCAATCATTACATGAATTTATTGGACAAATTTTTTAGATTTGTCGTTTTCAGATTGGTTAGTGCAAGTGATTTTGTGACACCAGTGCTTTTATCTTGTGTATAACAATCTTAGATTTCTTGGAATTTTTACGTTCTACAAATTTGAATTTTATCATCTTTTAACTTTGTAAACATTTGTCTTTAAATATAGTCACTGCGTATCCGTCTTAGAGTTTTTTTATTTAAAAACAAAATTCTAAAAATATGAAAACCAATAGAACTGCAGATGCTGTAAATCAGGAACAAAAACAAAGTTGCTGGAAAAGCTCAGCAGGTCTGGCAGCATCTGTGGAGGAGAAAACAGAGTTAACGTTTCGGGTCCGGTGACCCTTCCTCAGAACTGAGTTGGAAACCAGGTTGTTTAATATGCTTAGAGTTTAAAGGGCCTGCAAATTTCATGTGAAGGACTGTCCGTGTTAATATTACATGACATTATTTTGAGAAATTCTTGATGTTTGTGGATTTGGCTTGACTGGGAAGAACAGCTTAAACCTTAGTAAACATAATACCTGTATATTGACGTATTAGGGAAAGTTTCAAATCCTTCAATTATTTGATTGGCACAATTGTGAAAACTTGAAGTGAGTTCTTGAGATTAGTTGCTGAAGTCAAGCATTTCATTGATTCCAATGATTCATTGCAGACTGGCAGAAATTGTGTTTTTTTTATTTGCATTGTTGCGATCGATCACAAATTGGATCGTTTAAGTCCCCAAGTAGTTTATTAATCCTTTTGCTTGTCTCTTGTTTCCATCAGTACTGTTATGCACGTTTATATGGGATGTGTGGTTCATAGCCGGATTAATTTGTCCGTTCCAATTGGTTACCATCTTTTCCAGCTGTCTTTTATTATACCTGGCACTGGAAAAGTACGTTAACAGCCAATGAGGTTAAAATAGTTTTTTTCAAAAGTGCATTTTAACTCTTACTTTTTAATAATCTCCAACAATGGAGGAAAAACTGAAAGAATTGACTCCACACTCATGGTTAATTCCTTGTGTCAGAGAAGTTATTATTCTACCATGAACAGAATCTGTAATTGGGAGAGCAGCAGTGGCAGAACGCTCAGGACCCAGAAAGACCAGAAGTCGTCTTTTGTGTTGGACTAGAGTTGCTTGCAATAAAAGAAGAACTTGACTTCGAGATAGTAGGAACTGCAGATGCTGGAGAATCCGAGACAACAAGGTGCAGGGCTGGATGAACACAGCAGGCCAAGCAGCATCATAGGAGCAGAGAGGCTGACGTTTCGGGCCTAGACCCTTCATCAGAAAAGGGGGAGGGGAAGGGGGTTTTGAAATAAATAGGGAGAGAGTGGGAGGCGGATAGAAGAGGGATAGAGGAGAGGATAGGTGGAGAGGAAACAAACAGGTCGAAGAGGCGGGGATGGAGCCAGGAAAGGTGAGTGTAGGTAGGGAGTTAGGAAGGGGATAGGTCAGTCCAGGGAGGACGGACAGGTCAAGGGGGCGGGATGAGGTTGGTCGGTAGGAGATGGAGGTGCGGCTTGAGGTGGGAGGAGGGGATAGGTGGGAGGAAGAACCGGTTAGGGAGGCAGGGACGAGCTGGACTGGTTTTGGGATGCAGTGGGGGGAGGGGAGATTTTGAAACTTGTGAAATCCACATTGATACCATTGGGCTGCAGGGTTCCCAAGCGGAATATGAGTTGCTGTTCCTGCAACCTTCGGGTGGCATCGTTGTGGCACTGCAGGAGGCCCAGGATGGACATGTCGTCTGAGGAATGGGAGGGGGAGTTGAAATGGTTCGCGACTGGGAGGTGCAGTTGTTTGTTGCGAACCGAGCGTAGGTGTTCTGCAAAGCGGTCCCCGAGTCTCCGCTTGGTTTCCCCGATGTAGAGGAAGCCACACCGGGTACAGCGGATGCAGTATACCACATTGGCAGATGTGCAGGTGAACAT
>NC_063335.1:12027291-12048557 GCF_021869965.1 Rhincodon typus
CTCTCTCTCTCTCTCTCGCACACACTCTCTCTCTCTCTCTCTCTCTCGCACACTCTCTCTCTCGCACACTCTCTCTCTCTCTCTCGCACACTCTCTCTCGCACTCTCTCTCTCTCGCTCTCAGGTTCTTTTATTTGAAGGCTAATGCTAATATGTTAGTTACAAGAGAATTCAACAAAACATATCTAACCTAGAATTTAAAACATGTACAGAGCACCAGCTGGTTATAAGCTATTATCCATCACATTTGTACAGATATTTCCTTTATCCCTTTCTTGTAGAAACGCCGTGAGTTTACTGTGATATCATTCGATTAACACCAATATCCTGAGCAACTACTTCCCATCTCAGGTCTGGACAGCGAGTGCCAGAGGATTCTTGTGTTGATAGCCACCAGGCAAGCTGATGATGACATTTACACCAAATGTATATTGTCTTAAAACCAAAATTACAACATCATTAAAGTGATAATATTTGTAGGGAACAGTGTGTAGCTTGTTCTTTGGCTCATTATCTCAAATGGCTATTCAGTTTATTCTCTTAAAACATTGTAGGAACTGGGTTCTAAACATGATTTCAATTCACTGCTACAGATTGAAACTCGTACACTGACGTCTGAATTTTAGTTAAGGGATTTGAATGGATGGTGAATGTTTTTGAAATTAAACTTATTCAGAGCCAAAGCTTGTAGGTTAACATATCAAATCTAATCTTGAAGATTTACTGTAATCAGAAATGATACCTGATACTAATCCTCCTTGAACTAATTTGATAGTGGTTACAAAATATTTTGGTCTACAAAATATTATGCAGTTAGCATAACTATCTTCCCATCAGCTGCACTACCTTGTATGACACTTACGCACAAAGATTCTCTGTTTTAAATGAGCCCTTGCTATTCTCCCCAGTCTTGGAAAGATCATAATTTTGACATCTGTGTACCCAGGTCTGATGACTTTTTGAAGAAAAGAATCAGACAATAATCCCAACTATGGGTTATTTTCTGCTGGGGAGTGTACATATGAATGTGAAGAAGCAGCCCAAATCATTTGTGACTGGTGGCTACCAGAGCAAGAATGTTATGGTACACACTGTCCAGATCAGAGATGAAAAGTAGTTGGTCAGGATATTGATGTTAATGGAATGATACCCCAGTAAACTTACGTCTTTCAACAAGGACGGGATAAAAGGAAGTATCTGTAGAAAAGTGCACCAAGAGATCAGAGGCTGAATATAAAAAAAAGAAAGAAACCAAATTGAACATGGGAGCAATCCCAAAGGTGATGTAAGACTGACATCAGAATCAAAACATTGAAGGGGCAGCAGATTCCAATGTGCCAAGTATGTAGGTCATATATCTATATATCATCTTGTTTTGACTGTTTAGTATTGTATTTTTATCATTTATAATTGAAGAATTGGGGAATATAAATATCAAGCAAAGCGATCATAACATAAAACGTAACGCTGGAACAAGGCGAAGAGCTGATTGGAAAGTATTTCTGTTGATTTTGTTTAAATCATTGACAAATCTCAAGCCTGTTTTTGGTAAATTTAGATAAGTCTTAAAGCATAGAACAGACAATAAGCATATGTGAAGCTGGGTTATGGCAGCAGACGGGATTGCCTTAACTAAACTTCCCTTTATTAGATGTTGCTCCCAAATCTGTCTGGTTCAGAGTCATTAATTAGAACTGGAGTGTGAGTTAGATACACTTTGGCACAGATATGAGGGGAGCAGTACTTGGGTACTGTACCTTGCTGAAAGGTACAGGTTCACAATGGGGTTGGCCTGTCAAAGTAAGAGGAACTTGGGTGAGATATGGAGTGAAGAACCACAAACAAACCTTTTTTGGCAAGTGCATCATACTTCGTATCTGCATGCATAAAGATGAAACTATTGGAAGGGTCTTCAGAATGTGCACCCTGGCAACTTAGAGGAGGAAGCTGTCTAGAGCGAGGAGGAGAAGTCTAATATAGATAGTTCAATAATAAAGAGGACAGACAGCATCCTTTGTAAGTGGGATTCAAAGTTCATATTGTTGTCAGTTTGTGCTAGAGTGAGGGACATCTCAATGAGAATGTATTATGGGAGAGGAGAGTAACATGATTTTGTTGTTTCTGTCCTAATTGGAATCGTCACCCACAATTTGGGAGCTATTGGGTTAGATTGTTGTGGCGCAAATAAGTGTCCTTTACACAACACAAGGGATATAAAGAACAAACTCGATTGAAGATGCAATTTTAATTTGAAGGGACTGCAAGACATGATGGCTGTTGCAACAACCTGGCTGCAAGATGATCAGGACTGAGAACTAAATATATCAAGTTACTAAGTCTACAGGAAAGATATGGAAAATGATGATGGAGGAATAGTGTTACTAATTGCAGCTAAAATCACTTCCATGAACAGAGAGGATATAATGATTGATAAACAAGCAGTTGGAGTTTTTACAGCTCAAATTGTTTAAAGGATTTAAAACTGCAGCCAGAGTTGTGTATAAGCTCCCTTGTAATTGTATTGAAGTCGTGGTACCTGAGGTTAGAAAAGCACATAGTAGAAGTTGGAGTTAATTTGTTGGTGGAAGATTTTAATTTTGACACTGGCTAAAATAAACAGTCTAGCCCTTATCAGAATGCTAGTGCATTTCTTAAATGTGTCTCAAATAATCTTTGGGGGAAAAATGGGCTGAATTTTCATTGCAGGACCTTGATCCCAACACTGAGCTAAAATAAAGATCAAAGTCCTGAAAATGCCACTGGCCTATGGAAGACACTTTTGGGGAGGCATCAATTTCAATTGGAAGTAGCAAGCTCCATCCAGATAAGGACAGTAGTCAGGTTACCAAGGCTGGAAGGCCCATGGGAGGACCCCTAGCACGAATAGAACATAGAACATTACAGCGCAGTACAGGCCCTTCGGCCCTCGATGTTGCGCCGACCTGTGAAACCAATCTGAAGCCCATCTAACCTAAAGTATTCCATTATCATCCATATGTTTATCCAATGACCATTTAAATGCCCTTAAAGTGGGCGAGTCTACTATTTTTGCAGGCAGGGCATTCCACGCCCTTACTACTCTCTGAGTAAAGAACCTACCTCTGACATCTGTCCTATATCTATCACCCCTCAACTTAAAGCTATGTCCCCTCGTGCTAGCCATCACCATCCGAGGAAATAGATCGACAGCCCCTCTATTAAAGATGGGAATTGCTGAAGTAGGTAGATCATGCCTCTGGTACCGGTTGCCATCAATCAGTTTGGGAAATGAAAGTTTGAATTGTCAACCAGAAGCAGGAAAACACTCTCTCCGCTGTAGTAATGGGATCCTTCCTGTCTCTTTAATGAAATCTTCAGATGATTACCTTTCTTGTTGCTGAGATGTTGCCATTATTTCACAGGTGAACTCCTGGTTTGAGCAGGACTCTGGTGTTTGGAAAAATCAGATGGAATCAGAATAGTACACTTAATTAAGGTCCTTTGAAATTTTAATAGGCTACCCTCTATGTTTGGGAGTGTAGCATGTCCCACTATTATCTGACAAGTAGATTTGTGTGAAGGTAGGAATGTACAGTAGAGCAAGACTGAGTGTTTCCCTCTCATTTTCCAGGCCCCACACCATGCCTCAAAGAACCCTTGAAAACTCAGCCTGAAATGTTATAGAACTACCAATGTGCCAGGCCAATTAGATTTAGTAATGAAACTGATTCTGTTCACAACCATAAGGTATGTGGATATTTATCTATTAGTGATTATAATATAGTTTGATGTAGTGTTTGAAAGGAATAAATGTGGAACAGCCACTTGGTTTCTAAATATAGGTCAGGCTGCTTTTGATGGGATAAGGTAGACTTTACAGCGAACTGGATAACTTTATTAATGGGTGAAATGAAGAACATTGGGAGTTCAAAGCTGGTTTATATTCTGAAAGTTCAATTTTCCACCTACTATAAATGACAGTGATGAATGATGAAATAGCGTGAGAAATGTAAAACTAAAAGAAAAGCATTCTACAAATTACAAAAAGTAATATGCATTCTGTCACTTTGGAAAGATGCAAAGATGGGTGATGGATGCCTTACGTACCAAAGCGTGGCAAATTCTTAGGACCTGATGATTTCTGTTGCAGGATTTGAAAAGAGAACATAACTAATGTTACAAAATTCTCTTCACTGAAACTTAATTTTGAATGGAAAAATTCACTGTTGAAGGAAAGTGAATGAAGGGAGCCATGGAATTATGGAACAGTTAGTCTCACATCAATTGTTTGACTCTGTAATTGGGGATAGGTACCTGAGCACCTTGAAAACTTACTAATTGAACAAAGGGATTTGGTATAGATTACACACGGGCATATTATGTTTGTCGAATCTAAATTTTTTTGATGTGACAAATAGTGAATAGGAAAATATCTATGGATATTACTTACTTTGTAAGAACTGCCTTTTATTTTTCTGTCTGTTAAAAACTGTGGACTGCAAGGAGAAAGAACATTTAAAAAAAAAATCAGACATTCTTTCTCTGCTAGGGAGTTTAAAATACCTGTGCAAAGCTTCGGGGTAAAGAATGAAGACTTAGGACTGAGGTGGGGGATAAATTTCTCCACTCAAAAAATTGTGAATCTTTGACATTCTCAACCTGTCCAGGTTGTGGATACGTAGTCATGGAGACCTGCGGTACAGGAAAATGTCAACTGCATCCATGCTGTTCAAAAACGACCACCTAACTATTCTAATCCCATTTTCCAGCATTTGGCCAATGGCCTTGTATACGTTGGCATTGCAATGCACATCTAAATACTCCTTATAAGTTAGGAGGGTTTCTGCCTCTACAACTCTTACAGGCAGTATATTCCAGATTCCTACCACCACCTGGGTGAAAAGGTTTTTCCTCAAGCCTCCTCTAAACCTTTTGCCCCCTACCTTAAATCTGTGCCTCATCAAAAGGAATAGTTTACTTCTGTCTACCCTATCTATGCCCCTCATAATTTTGGAGATCTTAACCATGAGCATAGGTTTAAAGTGAGAGGGGAAAATTTTAACAAGATCCCAAGGTAACTTTTTCGTGCAGAGGGTGGTGCGTGCATGGAATGAGCTGCCAGAGGAAGTGGTGGAGGCAGGTACAATTATAGCATTTAAGATGCATCTAGATGTGTATATGAATAGGAAGAATTTAGAGGGATATAGGCCAAATGCTAGCAAATGGGACTAGGTCAGGTTAAGATGTCTAGTCAGTGCGGTGAGTCTGGACCAAAGGGTCTGTTTTCATGTTGTAAGATGTTATGCCCTTTCTCAATCTCCTTTGCTCTAAGGAAAACAACCCCAGTCTGGCCAATCTCTCTTCATAACTGAAACTCCAGCTGAGACAACATCTTGGTAAATCTCCCCTGCACTCTTTGCAGTGCTTTGACATTCCCCCTAAATGTGAATTCCAGAACTGCACATAGTACTCTAGGTGTGGCCTAATCAACATTTTTCATCGTTGAATATGTTTAAAGCTGCGATAGCTAAATATGAGGCATAGTGTGAAAGTGTGTCTAAGACTGACATTATTTATGATCATGTTGAATGGGGTGCAGGCTGAACAGGTCACATGTCCCACTCCTGCTCCTATCTAATGCGTTCTGTCTGGGTGGTGGAAAAGTGTGGAAGTAACTCTTGTCTTTGCAGACAACAGTGGTGACTCCACCTTCTTTTGTGAAGAAAGGAAATTGTTGTTTTTGTTTTGATCTCTAGTTCATCTTTCTTGTTTGTGAGTGACATATTATCAATTTTCTGGCAGTATTATGCAATATCTGGTTGCTAGAAAGCATGAGAACAGCCTTACTGTTGCAAATAAAATTGCTGCCTTCTCAGAAGTGTGAGGAGAGACTCTTAGTGCCATTCTTGGTGGCTTGAATAGTAAAAATCCTGAACTAAGGCAGCAAACATTTGATTTCTGGTCAGGGGTAAGTTATTTGATCTCAAGACTTAAGCAGCTGCAATTTTCCTCCGCTAAGGAAATTAAAATCAGGGTTTCAGTTTGTGATCTTGGTTGTGCCCAATATGCATAGAGATTTTTCCTTGTTATCTTGTCAGTTACTTGAACATGTCCTTGGATTTGCAAGCCCATTTGCAAGAGGAAATACTTCTACTTGCTTGATTGGAACACTTCATAGTTTTGAATACTTCATTATGTCTCCAAGAAAACTACCTCTCCTGGAAGGAGAACAGTCCCAGCTTTTCCAGGCTTTGTTTTATATATATTATATATATTAAAAATAAAAAATATACCTTCTCCAACTGACCTTGACATCCTTTCTTAAGTGTGATGCCCAGAATTGTATACAGTGAGTTGTGCAACTTTACAAATCTTGATTAGATTTCAGCTTTGTATAAAGTTTTTTTTGTTATTGTGTTCAATGCAGCTATTTATGAATCTAAGTATATACTTTAACAGCCTATCAACTTGCCCTATACATTAAATGTTTTTTTTTGAGTGTGCGTGCCCAGATCCCTCTGTTTCAAGATAGCACTGTGTAGATTATACTCCCTCTTCATGTTAAATCTCATGATGGATCACTGAACTACTAATTACATTACATTGCATTGCATGTTGCTTCTCATTTTGTCTCTTGAAATTTAGTGCTGTCCTGTGCATATTTACTACATTTCCAGATTCTGTATCATCCACAAACGTACAAATTGCACTCCCATGCACTGAAGTTCAACCCATTTTAAATGCAGCAAGAAAAACAATGGTCCTAATAATGGGAATCCCATATATGGTTCTTTCCAGACAGAAAGAGATCCATTCAGTGGGGTGAGGAAATTGGAAGAGTATGTTATGTTGTTCTGTGCAACATTTAGATTTCACTTAAATTGCCAAAAATTTCTTTTTTCCAGGTTTATGATCTTGCGTTAAAAGATAACCATAAAAGATGTTTTACGCTCACTTTGTGTTGAGCAAACGTGGGCCGCTAGCCAAAATTTGGCTTGCGGCCCATTGGGACAAGAAGCTCACCAAAGCCCATGTGTTTGAATGTAATCTGGAGAGCAGTGTGGAAAGCATAATTTCTCCAAAGGTAGGTGTTCTGCCAAAAAAAGGTTTGGGTCAAATTACTGTATGTATTTGTAGAACTCTATTCAATACTTTTAGTGTTTGTCTTGTAAAGTGTGTATTTCCTTGTGTTACGGATAGATTTTATTGTGGAAATTTCATTATGCAAGTGTCACACTAATGTCTGTGCATACAAATACAGAGTATATAGTTCAGCTAGGCATTGTACTTAGTGAGTTGGATGGTCACATTTTATCTGCCTATTACAACCACCTCTTTTTATTTGTTTTCTTTGCTGCATTACAACATCTAACATTTCTGTTTGCTTTGTTTTTGCCTTTTTTTGGGTGGACAGGAGTGGTGTCGCAGGTTGCATTTGACAGAATTTTTTTTTTGGAAAAATAGAGCCCTCAGCCACTCCTTTGCCATTGCTTAATTAATCCTTTATCCTTCCCCACACTCCCTGATTTGCATCATGTCCCCCATTCCTTCACATTACACTTTCCATCCCAGCTATGCTTTCACTTCCATTGATGCCTGTCTGTTCAACTGCCCACCTCAACCCTGTACCTGGCTATCTTCCTTGTTCCACTTTTATTTAGCTTATCCTCCATCCAAATCAGTCCACCCATTTTTGGCCAATATAGTTGGTCCAAAATCAATATAGCATTGGTTCATGCCCTCACTGCAGTAGGCAGAAAAGTGCTATGTTGTTGAATCATCTTTCATATGATTAGTCTGTGTTCATTTGACTGATTAAGAAAATACTTTACGTGACCTTATTTTTTGAAGACCAGGATGCTATGAAAATGGAATAACTGGTTGTATGCTGTTTAAGAGACTGTGCTGCGTACAGATCAGCTGGTAGTTTTTCTCACCTAATGGTCATGATTTGTCTCAAGTGATTCTGCAGCTATAAGGCATTTTGGAACATCACAGAAATTTGGCTGAAATCCCAATCTGTACCTTTGTTACTTTTGGACTGTGATGTTAATAATGTCAAATATCAGAAATGCCAAAATACTAGTTTTTTTTAAAAAGCAGATTCCAATTCTACGGGGCAGTGCAATACTGGAACAGAATGAAGAAGACAGGACAGAGCCACAGAGTCCTAGTGTCCTGACCAGTCTCCCATCCTTCATAAACTTAATACTTAACTTTGCTTTTCCTTACATGCACAAAGTTCCATTTATCCATCATCCCTGCTCTTGCTGGCTCCCATTGGCTTGCAGTCCCTAAATGTCTCCAATTTAACATGTTCCTTATATTTAGATCCTTTCATGGCTCCCCCTCCTTAGTATATTTTCTTTAAGTTTATGGTCCTGTTCCTTGTTTTTCTCTGAAGTGTATTAATTACCCACATTAGGTAGTTACCCATTCTGTTAACTATCTGTCATTTTGTTTTTGAAAAAACTTTCTACCTAAATTCCAAAACTTCCCTTTGTGTTGATACTACTGAGTTGCTTCTTTTCTCCTTAACAGTGGCTAGTCAGTAGTGGCCTAAAGTCTCTTTTTTTTTCCCCTTTATTCTGGAGCACAAAAGGAAATAGTAGCCTTATCTGCAGCTCCTCATAATATTGGGAATTATGGGAGAATTACGGACTAGGTATTAAATAGGGGTAGAAGTAAAATGTGCAGATGTTGAAATTGTGAAATTGAAACAAGAAATGCTGTAATTACTTGGATCATACAGCATCTTGAGGAGAAATAGCATTAATTTTTGAATTTGATAATAAAGGTCTTTTCTGTTTGCATTTTACGCTAATCGCGGAATCTTTCTTCTTTGTGATGTTTTTAATCTTTTATTCAGAATTTCTTCAAATATTTCTCCAGTAATCAGTGTGCATTTACTCTTTCAACACAGGCTTCCAAGCAATGTTGGTTCTTTTCAGTATGACGTCTACTTATTTTTATTGTCTACTAACAATTATAATCTTCAACATAATTAAAATTATACAGCAGTAGTGATGGTTTTAGTCTTCCATCTGAAAGTCAGTGTTATGAAATATTGAAACTTGATTCATCTGAATGAAAGAAATCAGTTTTGTTGTTTGCATCCCCGAAGCCATGCAAAAGAGATTGTGACAATTGAGACTTCATAGAAGACTTGGAAAATATGTTCATTATTAGTAGTTTGTAACTACTGTATTTTCCAGGTCAAGATGGCTTTGCGAACCTCTGGACACCTTTTGCTGGGTGTGGTGAGGATTTATCACAGAAAAGCTAAATATCTGCTGGCAGACTGCAATGAAGCCTTCATAAAGATTAAGATGGCTTTCCGTCCAGGTATGGTATTGATGGTTTGCTTGTATACTATTTGTGTTTTTGATAAAAATTGGAGGAGGGAAGTTCTGGAAGGAATGTAAATTACATATTTTCTTGATGGCTGCTTTGGAGTGAGACTTCAAAAAGGCTTAAAAACTCTGTGTTTTAACTAATTTGTATGGACCAACAAAGCTTGGTTTTTAGTGCAAAGACCAGCCCTTTCTAAAATTGAAACAGACTAAACACTAAATCATAAGGAGAAACGTTAAACTGACTGTCATGAATCTTATTCAGTTTCTTGACCTGGAATCACTTATATTATTTGATGTTGGTCTCCTCAAAGCTAGTTGCTGTTTGTTTTTCCATAATTTACAACTCACAATTGCAGTAAACATAATTAATGAGAATGTTGAGCTGCAGGCGCAAACAGCCACATGGGCAAAATGATATTGGAGTGATAAAAGACCTGGTTCAAACAAAGTCAAAATTAGGTACTGAATATTTTTGGATGGCAGAGTATCCTACATGTTCTACCTCTAGATGGTTAGGAGTAGGAAGAAAGTGACATTCTAAAGCAACAGGAAGCAGCTACCTCTAAAAATGGCACTGCAGGATGTAAAATAAAGTGCTCTGTGTGGCACAATAAATAGTTAATTATATTTTGAAATTGACTCTTTGCAACATTGTTCTTCTCCCTCCTAGCAGGTGTTGTTTCACCATTATTCCTCCTATCACCTACCTATCTTACCGCAGTCTTCTCTTTACTTGCAGAGAAAAAGGAAGTCGGTCGGTGATGCAGGCATGTCTTCTGCTTCTCTGTCTCTCTGTCTGTCTGTCTCTCTCTCATATGCACACACGCGCACACGCATTTCCTGCAGCATGTCCTTTTGCGGCCACCTGACATCCCAGACCACATCTGCAACTTTGGTGTTGTAGATAATCAGTCTGTTTTGTGAATGCAAAGATTTTAAAAAATGTAGAGAAGAAAAGAAAGGAGAGGCGTCAGTATTCAATAAGGAGGATATTGCAGTGCTAGAGAGGATGATGCCTTGGAGAATCAAAGGCAGAATCTATTTGGCTTGAGTGAAGAAACATTTGAGGTGCCATTGTACCTCATTATGGTCAGGAGAACATTTTTGATGTACTGATCAAGGAAGAAGACACTGGATCTAGCCCTAGGGAATGAAGTGGGTCACCTGTCTGTTGGGAGCCATTTAAGGAATAGTAGTCACAGTATCATAAGTTTAGATTAGCCATGGAAAATGATAGTGAGCAAACTGGAATTAAGGCATCCAGTTGTAGGAGAGTCACTTTCAGTGGTTAAGAACTCAACTATCCTGGGTAAATTGGAATCAAACATTGGTAGCAAAATACAATTGAAGAATTGACTGCCTTTAAAGGGGACATTGTTCAGTTAAGAGCAAATTGTATTCCTATGAGGGAGAAGGAAGTGTAACCAAGGCCAGAGTTCCCAGCTTGGCAAAAGAGATTGCAAGTAAAATGAAACAGGAAAAAGTGGCATCTGAAGATTGTAAGGTTTATAATAAAAGCAAGAACCTGGCAGGATACAGAAGATTCAGAGAAGAAACAACGCAAGAGTATTTGATAAAATGGTGTGTAGACAGCTTGTTGGTACATTTGATGCCTGTGGAATAAAGTGGGCAATTACATTGTGGATATGAAGTTGGTGAAGTAGCAGGAAATAGTTTTGGAGATTTTGTTTTTATGATTTGGGGGCAGGTATACAGTGGAATCCCCCAGGTGTGAGAGGACAGTAACTTTTCTTAATAAATATTGATGACTTTGGTACATTCAGGGAATAATTTCAAAATTTGCAGAAGGCACAAAACTTGGATGTAGATAAGGCTGATGGATGGGGCAGGCAAGTTTCTTCAGGTGAAATTTAATGTAGAGAAATTAATGTGATGCACTTTGACAGAAAGAAAGAGGAGAGACAATATTAAATTAATGGGAAGGGCAAAAGTAAAGGAAACAGAAACGCATTAGGATATATTGTTAATTGTGACAGGACAAATTGAAAAAAAATACTGTTTACAGAAACTACACCTGAGGAAGAATGTGAAGACTTTGGGGAGATTGTGGGAAAGATGCCTGATCCCAGAAATGAGAGCATATAGTTCCTTGAGTAGATTGGAGTGAAGGGGTTATTCTTCTTGGAGATGAGATGGTTGAGAGAGATTTGTTAGAGGTCTTCAAAATCATGAGGGATCTGTACAAAGTAGATATAACCCGGTTTTGAAGTGTCAAGACTGGATGAGATATACTTAAAGTGAATGGCAAAAGATCTAGAGTGACCTAAGGAAAAGCTTCTGTATGCAGTGAGTAGGATTTGGAATGCTCTGCCTGAGTGTATAGTGAAAGAGATTCAGTAATGCGTTTCAAAAGTAACTTGAATAAGTGTCAGAAAAGGAAAAATATTCCTGTACCTTGGTGTAGTGGGACTCGCTCAGTTGCTGCTGCAGAGTCTCCTCCGGCTCAATGGGATGAATGGTCTCCTTGTGCTGTAACCTTCTAATGATATATTTTATGCATCTATAATGGAGCAGGATTTTCCTACTGTGCACTCTGAATGTCTATAATCTACATTTTTGTGAAAGTTGAGAAAGATCCAAGAATGAACTTAGTACTGCAAAACTGTGAAAAGAGGGAGAAAAGGGGTGCATGTCAAATCTTTGAGTCCAAAATCATCTGCATGTTTTCTCCATTAAGGGTTCAAACCAGGTTGGTCTTTGAATATTAAAAAAAAGCTTTTGTGCAATTTCAAAATGGTAACATGTCTTTTATCATTTTGCTTCTCTCCAAACAGCAAGCAAGCAAGCAACAGTTCTCTGATTAAAATCTAAAATTAGATTAAATGAAATAATTTGTGCCTCACTGCAGCCCAACAGTTTGAATATTGCACACTGTTACGCGTTCAGTACTGAGGACAAACTGAGAACAAGCCTAAAGCCTGGAGTCACAAGAACAGTACCAATAAATGTGATGGCTATGATTGATTCCAAAAGATTTGTAAAGCCTTGGCTAATTTCAAATTCATGAGTTCCATTATGCTTAATCAAGAGGAGTACTACAAAGTAATTTTCTCTGATGTTAAACGTATAAGGGCATTCTCTTGGCACAACTGCACCAGGTAATGTGGTCATCTACTGAGATATGTGTGGAGCTCAGTTCACATGCTCTGCTTCGAAACTAGAAATTGACTGACCATGTGACACCTTGGCGACCTTATTGTAACTTGATTGTTCTAGTTTCTAGATGTGATAAACAGCATGTAAACTATTATTAAATGGACAAATTTGATTTGCAATTATAGGAGTCGTGGATCTTCCAGAAGAGAACCGAGAAGCTGCATACAATGCTATTACTTTGCCTGAGGAATTCCATGATTTTGACCAGCCATTACCTGACTTAGAGTAAGTGTTCCAAGTCAAATTTAATATTCTTGCACCCTAAGACCATTTTCCGAATTGGTTTGAGAACATAATTCAAAACGGTAACTTAGAAATGACTCATAGTGTTTAACATCTGATAGTTTGTGGCTTTGAGTGATGTAATTCTGCATTGATCTACTCTAATCAGGACAGATAATTGACCTCAGTGACATTGCTATTTTACACTCTAAAGTACATAGAAATAGTGTGTATGTGGACTTGGGGTAAAGGCCTAATTAGGCTTAATTGTAAAATCTATCATGAATAATGTGTGGAAACCTAGTACCTTTAATTCATGTGGTGGAAAACTAGCTGGGCAAATTGTCAATGTTGTTGCTGAATGTAGATCTCATACCGCAACATTTATCATTTGCAGTGAAGAGGAATGGATAGGTAGGGTGCAAAGTGAACTACTAGTAGCTGGACCATGAAACATTTTCTTGAGAAAGAGAGAGAGAATATGATGGCATAAAATCAGTCAATTCACAGAAGCAAAAGTTTCATTTTTAAATTATATTTTTAGAAAATAATTTTGAGATTTTTGTGTTGCATCTGCAACTCAAAACTATATTTTTGTCACTAATATTGTTACAACTTTAATGGCATTGACTCCATACTTGGGAAAATGGATCCCTTGCATGTAATGAACCTTTATTATCTTGCCAAACAAGATAGACATGACATGACATGACATGGCAGGCTATTGAACCATGGCATTACACATAAATCTGATTTTACCCTTATTCAGTTCCAGCACAAGCAGACACACAGCTGCTGGATGGTGTTCCGAAGTGAAAATTGTAGCCGAAAGATTTTTCCCCCCCCTCTTTGCTGCTTAATTCAGGATAATAAAAGCCAGCTGTTTGGTCTCAGATGTGCAACCAGTATACTAAAGGCTGAGCATCTACTGCATAAGTTTGTTGAGCCATTGTGTTGCTCTGTTGTACTTCTGGTGAATAGTGCCTGCTCAGGGATATGTTTGGCTGAGAAAAGCCATGCTTTTCCAAGATGGCCTTTGTCAGTGAGGTTGCGATCTGCATCTTTAAATCTCAAGATTAAACACAAAGCTAAGACAAAACACTGGGTACTTGCAAAAGTAGCATCTTATGGAATTTTAGTCTTATCCCTCTTAACTGACTGCAATTGATTATTTTAATGACATTGTTAACGCTACTACTTCAGCTTCATGCAGCTTTCAAACTGTATGTTGCTATGACAATCAACATAACTGCCGCTGTGTTTTGCTAATGGAGCACAAAATAGTTCTGTTCATTTTCAAATTTGTAAAATGATTGCTTTTTTTTTATTAACTAAGCTTAAATATCAATCTGGAAATAGATAATTTTGGTATTTGCAAATTAAAGTGTACAAATAGAGAAATTGTACTTTGTAGAAATACTCAAAGAATAAATCTGTGTAACGTGATTGGTATAATCTTTAAAAATTTATAATTACTAACTCAAAAAATATAAACTTGAACTTTATCCATATAATTAATGATCAGTGACATCAGTGACTCAATGACATTAATAGCCAAAGGCTCAAACTCTAGAGAAATTTCTTAATATTTACCACAAACAATATCTGAATTCTTTTTGTTAGTCTCACTGTTACCTGGCCATGTGAAACAAAATTTGGCAGTATCAGATGATTTCTTTCAGCATTCCAGAGAGTGTGCATGAGAGCTTATACTTCTGTACAGCAGCAGCTAATTGCCTGAACAATTTACCCATAAGTAAGTTATTTGACATTTTGGTGGTATCATTCTTTCTTCGCTACCTAGTGTTCAGGGGTAGCTGTAATATCTGCATATTTTGGTTGCTAACCTTTTGGAGTAAGGGACTTGGTGATTATTATTTGTGAACATTCCCATTTTTAATTTGTTCAGAATTATATTTGTAAAGGCAAGTACAGGTTTATACTGATTACATGTGACATGAGGTTTTGTTTCTTTTTTTAAGTTGTTTTTTTTAGTTCTTATCAGATCAATTTGATTTGCAAAACTTCAGATCTTTGCTTAACCAAGTCAATTATGATCTGTTTTCCAGTGATATTGATGTGGCTCAACAGTTTACCTTGAATCAGAGCAGAGTGGAAGAGATCACAATGCGAGAGGAAGTGGGCAACATAACTTTACTTCAGGACAATGACTTTGGTGAGAAATGAGATTTGCCCCTGAACATAGAGACACGTCTGAATTTTTCCCTCATAATTTCATTCTTCTAATAATTTAGGAATTCAGTTTTTAGTGCTGCTTCTGTTAGGAGGTAGTGATAATGCACAGAGTTTTATTAAATGCTGTTTAGGTTGTTAACCCATTTATTTCATATCCATTAACTGCTTCATAACATTGCCACAAATGAAAATTTTAATCTTTAAATCATTAAAAACATTACTGTGCAATTTTTCAGCTAAGCTTGTAAAAAAACGAATGTGTCCAATTCTTAAAATGAAATGGCATTTTGAATTGAATTGTTAACAACAGTGTAACAAACTGCACTGTTGGTACAACACTTTCCTCTTTTAGATGATGTATAGCTACTGACTTGATAACTTTGGTATGGATGTTCATTTATGTTGCTGAAACAGGGTAGATTGGGAAGGATAGATATTTTTGGCCTTGATTTTTTTTTAAACCTTTTGCCAAGTAAGAAGTGTGTGTGGGAGGGGTTATAATGGAAACTTTTGTTTGTGGCTCCAACCCACCACCTTTTCGGGTATTTAATTTTGGGGAATTATGCCAGCTAAAAGGTTTCTGCTTAAAATGGGTCAGAGTTACTTGATTTAAAACAAACCTGTCAGTTCAGTGACTTGGAGACAATAAGGACTGCAGATACCTGACAAAGGGTTTTGACCTGAAACATTGACTTACCTGCTCCTCGGATGCTGTCTGACTTGCTGTGCTTTTCCAGCCTCACACCTGTAGACTCTGTCAACTCAGTGATATGATCAGCACTGCAGCTTTGTGCTTTCTTTAAGTCAGTGCATCAGTATGTCACCCACTAAACATCAGAATCATGATAGGAAGCAACAATTGACCAGTCAAGGCCATATTAAGTCTATTTTTAAAAAAATATTATTCTGTTAAAACCTCTTATCATGAATATCACCATGAGGTGCAGGGATGCTCTGCACAAGCTTTACAGTGAACCTTTAGACCAATGCAGCCCTGAAATTTCATGCTGAAATCCTCCTCCCAGTGACTGCCAGGGATTACATCCATGGTTACATGGCTTCTATCTTCTGCCTAGATAGTGAACTTAGTTGAGTATCAGTCAGGGCTTGAAGAATTTAGTAAAACCTGCTGTTCAGATTGTCAGGGGCTCCGTAACACTAGACTTGGGACAAAAGTCAAGACTATAGAATATTTGGCTTAATACGTGCCACGTAGAATGTGAGAAAACAGAGTTTAATATTATCACAGGTACTCTCTCCACAAACTTGCTTTCTAAAAATTGGAGTTGTCCAGATCGGGACATTTTAAGAACGGGCCGTGCATCTTTATTTTACTCAAATTAAAACTCTGGACAATTCTACTATGTGCTGTGTGGCACTGGAGTTTTAAAAAAATATATTTTACTGCTTGTATGCAGTTTATTCCTGCACTTCAAGTGATTCTTGACCTGGATTGGCCTGACTTGCCCAAAACACTTGATCTAAATCTGGCAAGGCTTTAGTGCCAAGGCTGCAAATTTTGAGAGAGTACACTGTTGTGCATGATTATGAAGCTTATGTTGTGAAAAATAGTGCCAACTCAAAAGATTGGTAGTGTTTTTGAAACCAGCAAAGGGCTACCAAAAATGTGGGCGAGAAAAGGGGGAGATAAAAATGAGTAAACGAGCCAGGAATGTTAAACAGATTGTAAGATTTTAAGAAAAAAGGGGGAGTAGCTAAAGTAAACATAGCTTCCGTAGAAGCAGAGTCAGGGAAAATTACTTCAGGAATGAGCAAATGACAGGAACGTTGAACAAGTCATTTGATTGTCTCCATCTTGAACACACAAATTACAAACCAGAAATTAGATCTGGTAATAATGAGGGACTTAACATAATTACTATCAGCAGAGAAAGTGTTCAAGATATTTCAGTGACTAAAATCTGATAAATCCCCAGGAGCCAATGGCCTGAAACTTAGGTTTTAACAAAGCAAGCTGCAGAGATAGTGAATTTCCTAGACACGATTTCCAAAAAATTGCCTAGATGCTAGAATAGTCCTAATGGGTCATGGGTTAGGAAATGTAATTGAAGAAAGGAATGAGAGAGAATACTCTTGAATTGTGGGCTGGTTAACCTGACATCAGTCATCGGGAAAAATGCTGGAGTCAATTATTAAAGATCCTGTAACAATGCAATTAGAAAACCATAATGTGCTTAGATAGAGTCAACAATATTTGCTGAGGAATTGCATTTTGGTAAAACAAACAAAGGCAGGACCTATACAATTACAAGTAACGCCTTGGGTAGTGTTGTAGAACAGAGAGACCTGGGGGTTCGGGTACGTAATTTTTTTAAGTTTACATCACATATGGATGGGATGGTTAAGAAGGCATTTAGCGTGCTTGTCTTCACTGCTCAGACCCTTGAGTATAGGAATTGGGACATTATATTGAGGTTGTACAAGACATTGGTGAGGCCTCTTCTGGAATACTGTGTCCAGTTCTAGTAGCCCTATTGTAGGAAGGTATTAAACTGGAGACAGTTCAGAAGAGATTTACCAGGATGTTGGCAGGAATGGAAGGTTTGAGTTATAAGGAGAGGCCGCATAGGCTGTGACTTTTTTCACTGGAGCATAGGAGGTTGAGGAATGACCTTACAGGAGCTTATAACATCGTGAGGGGTATACATAAGGTGAATGGCAGGTGTCTTTTCCCTAGGGTGTGGCGTTTCAAGATTAGGGGACTTATTTTTGAAGTGAGAGGAGAAGGATTTAACAAGGCATGAGGGGCAATTTTTTTACGTTTTAAGGTTCATGTGTGGAATGAACTTCCAGAGGAAGTCATGGATGAGGGTACAGTTACAATGTTTAAAAGGCATTTAGATAAGAACATGAATAAGAAATATTTGGAGAGATATTAGCCAGATGCAGGCAAGTGGGACTAGTTTGGTTTGTGATTATGATCAGCACGGATTGGTTGGACAAAAGGGTCTATTGCTGTGCTGTATGACTCTATGACTCTATAATTGTGTCCCACATAGCCAATTTTTTAAAAAAATGCAGAATGGTCTCCTTCAGGAGTAAGCACACATCACCGGCAGAGATAAAATGTATAAAACTTAGTCCTTTGGGTAAAGAAGTGTAGCTACAATTATATAAGACATTGGTGAGATCATACCTGGAGTATTGCAGCCATTTTTCCATCTCCTTACTTGAGGAAAAATGTGGTGGCGCTGGAGGCAGTTCACAGAAGGTTCACCAGATTCTTTACAGGGATGAAAGGGCTGTCAGATGAGGAATAGTTGAATAGGTTGGGCTTGTACTTGCTGGAGTTCAGAACAATGAGGGGGGAATCTAATTGAAGTATATAATGCTAAAGGGGATTGATAAGGTGGACATTGAACAGATGTTCCCCCTGTGGGACTGTCTAGAATAAGAGGTCATCGATATAGAGTGAGAGGAGGTAGGTTCAAAACTGAGATGAGGAGAAACTATTTCTCTGAGGGTTGTGAATCTGTGGAACTCTCTGCCCCAGAGTGCAGTGGAGGCAGAATCAATTAACAAATTCAAGAATGAAATAGATATGTGTCTGATGAAATGGGGGATAAAGAGCTACGGACAGCAGGCAAGAAAGTGGAGTTGAGACCAGGATAACACCAGCCATGATCGTATTGAATGGTGGAGTGGGCCTGAAGGGTTGAAGTGCTTACTCCCACTATGAATCCCTATGCTCCTATAGTCTGCTGCTTCTATTTCATATATTTGACTCTCCTCGCGTGTTTTTTAAAAAAAGCAATTTAGCAGTCAAAGCGTGAGTCACATTAACTTTAAATTGCATAAGTTCAATCCCTTTTGGATAAATGATTACAGTATCCAGTAGACTCCATCTTGGTGCTGAAGTGCAAGTTCTGCTTCGGCAAACTTATAATCCTGGAACGATCTGTACTTTGCGGAAAATTGGCATTGATTTATTTTATTGAAAACATGTTGGTCAATTTCTAGATATTTTCAAAACTAATTTATCAATTTATAAATAAATGGTATGACTGGAAAGTGGAGTCAGTTCTCTGCTCTTAATCCTTCACTTTTGGATTTTGAAAGCATCTTGACTTGCAAAATGTTCACAACGTGCATCAAATTTGGGTGACTCACAGCCAAAATACTTCTGGTTTTCTTTGTTTAAGATTTTGTCAAACGCTAGCGGAGGAAGGATAATTTTTTCAGCAATATTGTCAGTTTTGTTAGAAGACCTGTTATGTTAATTAAGTTAAAAGCATCAGCCAGCATAATTAAAGTTGTGCATAATTTTGATTGACCTGAATTTCAATGGATTCAAATTGATTGTCATTGGAATGTTCTTTATTGGAGCTTTTCACCTTTTGGGAAAGAAATATCTATTTGGCACCAATTCAGATTGCCTAATGGTCTTGTGAAATATTGTTTGTGGTAATCAAAGTTGTACTGCAAGTAATTTGATATAAGATACTATTGTATAGCACCATCACTTTTATTTTTAATTAAACTCAGTGAATTGTCGTTTTATTTTTGTCTGATTAAGACATCGCTGTGGAAGTGATTGGTTGTGACCCAATTGTAGGAAGCGAAAAGCAACTACAATTCTATTCAAAATGTCCATTGATTCGCATAATTTCAGGAGTATTTTGGACAAGTTGGTATATAATCTGTGTTCTTTAGCACTAAACGATTACTAATGATACTCTTCCAGTGAAGATTTCATTTAGACCATTATTAAAAGCTTCAAACTGCATGTCGGAATCTTTGCTCTTTAAATTGTTCTAGGAATGTTATTAGTCTTTGAAAGGGGGAGAGCTTGTCCCACTACCCCACAATGCTTCAAAAGTAATTTATCTTGTTTAAGTGAGCAGTCTTTATTTGAGCATTCAAAGAGAAACCCACTCACACAAGTGATGATGGGGGTTCTGTCTATATAAATTTAAGCAGCCGGAGTCAATTTGTTGTTACAAAACGGCCACTTTGACACTCAGCATCTTCACCAAGCCAGTTGTCTTTGAATTAGATTTTTCACATGACTATCTCATAGACATTGTCTGAAGACAAGCTTTTCTTAAGTATTAGTGGTTTTGGTTTTCTGCCAAGTATCCTATGATTCTCTTACATCAGTCTCTCCTTACAATTATAACAAAAATAAATATTTATTGCAAAAAGAACTGTCTTTTACATTCATCAGAACAGTTGCTTTCATTGTTTAATTATTTATCATAGAAAGCATTAATAAACGACAGTATTGGATGTTCCAATAACGACATGAATAAAGATTGATACATTGAACCAGGACATGTAAATAGTGTATTTCTAATGTATCTTGGCTTCAACATGGCACTGTGTGAACTTCAAGCTTGTTGATTAGTTTGATGTAACATTAGATAATTGAAAATGAAACTTTAGGAACTTTTCATCGGCTTTGATGATTAAGATAATGATTTGCTACTGTGTGATATTAAAATTTTATGTATGATGTGGAATTTTCATCCTATGTGAAGGTGATTTTGGTGTTGATGATCGTGAGATCATGCGAGAAGGCAGCACATTTGAAGAAGATATAATGGGAAGCACCAGTGATTCTAATCTGTTGTTGGAGCCAGTGCAAAACACCACAGCTCAGCTGGCTGAGAAAAGTAACCATTTGGCGTATGATGATCCCCTCAAAAACGATGGATTCGGAGATGGAATTGATGGTGGAATTCTTGGTATGTCTTTAATTCTTCATTTGAACAAGTTCATATTGAAATTGTGAATATTCCAGGAGAGTAAATTAATCAAAATGAGGTATCTGTCCAGGGAAGTTTGTTTAGTTTTCAATATATTTTGAAGGATTCCCAATTTTACTTGCAGTTCAACTTAAGATAACTTTCAGTTGTAGGTGGTTTTAGCTCCTCCGAATGAGTGTGGCTGCAGAGCGTCCAAGTCCAGCAGCATGCTCTGCTTTTGTCCAAAGTATAATATCAATACGTTGCTTAGAATGAAAAGTTTCAAGCATGATTTTCCATTGTCAGTGCATTGATTTTATATAATTAAACAGCATAGAAGGTGGCCATTCTGCCCATGAACTTGTTCTTTAAATGAGCTATTAATACCAAACACCTGTTGTTTCCTCCTATTCTTGCAAATTATTTCACTCCCTTTTGAAAGTTTCTATCATCTTGTCCACCGAGCCAGACTGTAAGAACTTGCATTAAAAAATGTCCTCATATTACTTATTGGCTCTTTTGCCAATCATCATAAATTTGTATCAGAGATAGTAGGAACTACAGATGCTGGAGAATCTGAGATAACAAGGTGTAGAGCTGGATGAACACAGCGGGCCAAGCAGCATCAG
>NC_063335.1:12048957-12065638 GCF_021869965.1 Rhincodon typus
CCATTTCTAAAGAAGGGTCTAGGCCCGAAACGTCAGCCTTCCTGTTCCTCTGATGCTGCTTGGCCCGCTGTGTTCATCCAGCTCTACACCTTGTTATATGATAAATTTGTATCCTTGATTAGAGGAATTTCTGCCAGTCAAATCTGTTTCTCCTCTGTTACTTCCATACCTTTTTACCATTGGAGTGCATTTCATTTGCCAGACCATCCTTCTTAAAGCGATAGGCCCAATCAGCAATTTCTAACTTATTACGACTTCCTTACTTTTATAAGTGCCTCTATTTCTAAAGTTGAACACCCCGTATTTACTTTTCTTAGGACCAATATTTGTATAGGAATCTCCCAGGGAAAGCCTTGTTTTAATGTAGACTTTACTTGCTTTCTCAAATTGACTGAAAAAAACGTTTTCTCACCAGATGACAAACTTTTAAGTCATGATGATGGTGGTATTTTTGATGATCCACCGGTGTTACCTGATGGAGGAGTTTTAATGCCAGAGGAACCTATTCATAATGATGATGAAGATGATGTTATGTCCAGTGAGTATTGAGAATTCTTTTGATCTTTTTAAACCTTACACAATACATAAACAGAACTTGAATTATTTCTATAGTTTTATGAATAAGAAAATTAAATTTTTTAAAACTTCATTTTTAAACAGTAGGCCCTGACAGTCCAGATTCTGATGATCCAGTTGAACCTCTACCAACAATGACCGATCAGACAACTTTAGTACCAAATGAAGAGGAAGCATTTGCTTTGGAGCCAATTGATATAACTGGTGAGTTCTTTCATTAAGAGCTGCCATATGATAAGGTGGGTAAAGTATCAAAACCAGAGGAAAAAAATCCCAAGATTTATGTTCCAACCATAAATTGTAATATCTGTGATCATGATATACTGGTGTTTATAACAGTTAGCGATATTGCAGTGATGTAGGAAATAGAAAACATGAACTATCACAATATCAACATCATTGTTCAATCAGCTGTTCTTGTTGTATGCATGTGGTAGAAACCCCAGAAACTTTACACCACAGAAAGAGGCCATTCAGCCCACTATCTCTGCTGTCCTGCACCTGTTCAGGTGCAGAGCCAAGTTCCTTTTAAATATGTTACGGTTTTGTGCCTTAACCACCAAACAGAGCAGTGAGTTCCAGGCACCCATCATCCTTTGTCTCATGTCCTGTCTAATCATTTTACCAATAACCTCAAAACTGTGCTCCTCACCTCTGCTAGGGACATCTGGTCTCTGTCCAAGCCCCTCATTATTTTGTACACTTCGATGAAATCAACTAACTTAGAGCTTTTTGTCCTGTTGTTCTACCTTTGTCCATTTTCATAATGATGTGTAATGACCCACTGAGGTAGCATGCTAGAAACCATGCCTTACTATTTCTGGAGTCATCATAGAGGTTGAAGTTTTTAAAAGAAATATGCAAAATCTGCAAACTACCTGATATTCAGATCCAGTTTGATAGAAAACATTGACTAGGTTTCTGTACTTAACAAGAGTCATTATTTTTCTGACAGGTCATTAGATTCGACCAATTAAATTACAGTAACTAAAATCTACACATTAAAACTCTAAACACATTAAAAACTTCTCCTTACATACACTTATAGAGAAACATAAATGGGGGAGGAGGGAAAACATATGAGCAAGAGAAAACTGGAAAAAGCAATTCCACAGCCTTTGTTCACAAGAACTGTTAGGTTGTTTTTTGCTAATCCAAGGTTTTTCCTCAACCTTTTCTGAATGATTCCACTAGTTTGAAAAAGGCACAGGGTGGCTACTTCATTCATTAAAGAGACAACTTGCTGCATGTGCTGAAGGAAAGATAAGCTATTTTCTTTCAGGTTTAAAGTTGGTTACTGCAGAAAACTAAGAATTTTTATGGGCTGAAGATTGGTTTCATTTTTGGTCTGACTAGCTTCTCTCTAACAAATCAGAAATAGATGGGGAAACTTGGCAGGTTAGCAGGATCTATGGAGAGAAAAAGTCAGCACTATAAGTTCAGTGACCCTTCCTCAGGCCCTGACCCTTGCTCACATTCAAAGCTATTCAGCTCCCTGACAACCAGTTACTTTGTTAGCAGGTAGAGGACATTTTGTCATTGATAATTGGTCTACAAATCAATTGGCTTCATTTATAAACAACCCCTAGGCTGCACATAGCTAGAATCCACAGCAGCACAAACAGGGTTCACAAAGGGTATCAGATTCCTTACTTTCAAAGCATGCAGCTATCGTTGCAGTTCCCTGGATGTCAAACAGTTCTTTCTCATTTCAATCCACAGTTTTAAAAAAAAAACATAAAAATAACCTTCATAGAACTTGGATAGATTTGATTAGGCTGCAATAAAATATAATTTCTCTTAACAATTAACCAAACGTTATACTTTAAGTTAAATTAAAGGAAAAGCTAGACTTCAGATTAAAATAAAATTACACTGAAGGTTCTTGCATTCACCAGCTCCCAGCAATGCATCTCTATGTCTCAATTTTAATCCTTTATATTGTTGGAGTAAACCTTTGATACTTGTATATAGTGCAGGAAACTGTATTGTGACTTTTAGATGCTGTTGGTGTAATGTTTATGGGGGGCTTCATCAGATTTAATATCAAATCAACAGCTGAGATTTAGTAGTGTTGGTAGTGTTCTGTTGACTTATAGTTTTAGGCCTTTTTGTACAGAAACTTAAATTGGAGTGATTTATTGCAGTTAAGGAAACAAAAGCCAAAAGAAAGCGGAAACTGATTGTGGATAGTGTAAAAGAACTGGACAGTAAAACCATTCGGGCACAGTTAAGTGACTATTCTGACATTGTAACCACGTTGGATCTCGCACCACCTACCAAGAAACTTATGATGTGGAAAGAAACTGGTGGTGTGGAGAAACTGTTCTCACTTCCAGCTCAGCCTCTCTGGAATAACAGGTTGCTGAAGGTACCTGAATTCTTTAAATGTCTGCGTTATGCTTACGGAGGGCATAGTTCTGAGCTACAACTTTTAGAATGAAATAATTTTTTTGTGCTAAACGTAGCTTCTAAGTTCCATTTTAATAGTTTCCTTTAGTTGCATTTCATAAGCATTGTATCTAGTTCTTGTGTTCAGAAATCATATTTAGGCTATTAAACAGTTACGGATTTTGTGTGTCTTGGTGCATTAAACAATAGAAACTGCTTTAGTTTTAAGCACTTGTGTAACTCTGTGTTTGTATCCAGACAATGATATATAATTTAAATCGTGAACTTGTACTTGACTTTTGCGTAGCTTTTTACACGGTGCCTCACACCAATTGTCCCAGATGAGCTAAGGAAAAAGAGAAAAGGAGGTGAAGCAGACAACTTGGAACAATTCCTGAAAGAGATTGAAAATCCAGAAGTGCCAAGGGAGGAGCAGCAGCCGCAACAGCAGCAGCGTGATATAATTGGTAGGAGCTCTGATGCTTATATGTCTTGTCAATGCAGTTTCTAATTTATGTCTGCTCTTTATTTTTCCTTCATATAGTATTTGGATATGAGATGATTTGCCACTTCCCATGAAATTTCGGTTTTGTCAAGTAACTTGTATCCCTAATCATCTGAATGTCTGTTTTGATTCACCTCAAATGTGGAAGTGTTAGAATCCATCCAGTACGTACACAATATTGCAAATATAGACTCATTCTGAATGATTTGTTTTGAGTTGCAACCAAATATCTTTTTGAAGTGCTTCCTGTTGAAGTGTTTCAACTCAACATGACTTAAAGTTCTCAACAGGCAAAAGGCTTAATTGTGTGTGTGTGTGTGTGTGTGTGTGTGTGTGTGTGTGTGTGTGTGTGTGTGTGTGTGTGTGTGTGTGTAAGGATTCAGCTCGAGAGACTGTTTACCTAACAAAAGTTTCTTCACTTACTAATACACTTTATAGTTATGCTTGTTAGTCAAGCATAGTTTGTCACTTAACCATAATTACAGTATTGATGTTTCGTTAGAAGACTAGACATTCGCCAGTTGGGATAAACACCTTACTTTATAAGACTAATCGGGCTGCTGCTGTGCCCATGAGCAGTAACCATGTCCCTTGAAAATGCAAACAAGTCCCCACTTGCAGTAACTATTTCTCTGCAACTTTCAGGGTTTCTACTTTACATACATTGTTATGGTTTTGTCTCTTGAGTAGCTAAATATATCTCGTGTCCGAGCTGTTCTGAATTAAGCTTACATTCTGTATGTTTCTTTTAATTCTCAGTGCTTCAGCCATGTTTCACCCTACACTAAGTTCTCAGTCTCATGTATACTTCTATATATTTGCCTAATTGCCCAATTAATTTCTGTACCTGTGTGCAACCACAATCCAAATGCCTGATTATCTTATTGATAACATATTCATTTTGACTTGAAAAATCAATGAATGATCAGAGACTGCCCAGTTTTCTGCTTCCGCTTCTGTTTCTGTTTATAAATTCCTATTGTGTAATTTTTTTTGTCTATTCCATGGATGCTTCCTGGTCACCATAAAAATGTATCCAGTTAATATTATTTGCAAACAATTGCTTGAAATCTGAATGCCTTCATAAAGCATTGCTATATTGATTAGGCAATTATGAATGATTCTTTTTACACCACTGTCGCTGGAATGTCGTTCGTTAGAATCCTGTTAGCAATGTACACACCCAGATGTTTATGGTAACTAATGGCAGAACTAATTCATTTAGTACCGTCATTCTAAGCCTTGTTGTTTCCTTTTTATTTTAAAAGAGATTTTCCAATTTTACCAATAATTTAGTTCAGTTTGGATACAGCCTTAATGCAAATAGATGGCAAAACCACAGTATAGTCCAAGAACAAATACATCTGTTAAACTATAGGTAATGATGAGAGTCAGTTAGGAACTGTTAATATGGTTACCAAGTCTCAGTATTTGAAAATAAATTGATTTAAAGTTCTTTAAAAACACACTTTATATGTGGATCTCATAAAAATGGAAATGTTGGAAAAACTAAAAACCATGGACAAAACAAACTACTGTATTTGCTTGACCAAGGGCTATGTGGAAATAAACAATAGTATATTTAAGGAAACATCATGCAATCTGTCAAACACCTTCCCCACACAATTCAAGTAGAACAAAATCTGGGAATGTCTTCAAAAATTTGCCTTGTGCAGATATGATAATAGAACATAAGTCAGTGTTCCACTCTCATAAGATAGACAAAGATTATCCATATATTGGAGGGCCAGTTTGTTTGGATGAACGGTAGAAAATCTCCAGCACACATAATTATAGGTAAACAGCTATCTCTCGAGCTGAATCCTTAAACACACACACACACACACACACACACACACACTGAAGCCTTTTCCCTGTTGAGAACTTTAAGTCATGTTGAGTTGAAACACTTTTAATCCTTTATATTGTTGGTGTAAACCTTTGATACTTGTATATAGTGCAGGAAACTGTATTGTGACTTTTAGATGCTGTTGGTGTAATATTTATGGGGGGCTTCATTAGATTTAATATCAAATCAACAGCTGAGATTTAGTAGTGTTGGTAGTGTTCTGCTGATTTATAGTTTTAGGCCTTTTTTTCGGCTCTACAGGATAGCTGTTTGCTAGTACACTAAAGAAATTTTGAATTACATTTGGCAGAGGGAGGATAATTAAAATTTTGCGTGTTTAGGATCTAGTAACTTCAGTTGAATCAATAAAAAAGCTGGGAAAAAAGGCAACAGCTGAAAAAGAACAGATGGGCTAATGTTGTTACTTCTGGACATTATTAATAACTGATTCAAGAAGAAATTTAATTAGTTTTACTAATAATGGTCTGCAAGCATGAATTCACTTGAAAGATAACACTACAGGGGAACAAGTTACATGGTTACAAAGGGATTTTGTTAAGAGATTTTTCATGATGTAGAAGCCCAGTTGTACATCATGTAGGGCTTATTCTCATTTGAAGGAAATGTTATAAGATGGCTTTCATGTGAAATTGAAATTGTTTAACAAAACAAGTATTTAACTGTGTAAAGTAGACTTATCAATGCTTTTGAAATTTAGATGAACCCATCTTGGAAGAGCCGAGTCGTCTACAGGAATCTATATTGGAGAGCAGTAGAACTACACTAGATGAGTCAATTATGCCCCCACCACAGAGAGTCGTTAAACGTAAATCGAAGGAAATGGAGTCTGAACCCACAGTACCTGTGAGTAATTTTTTAAAAAAAATTTCTTTGAATCTTTCATTTTACACATCATTTGTATTTTCGTGCAAAAGATTAAATAAAATCAAAGTGGTGTATTAAGTTTCAAAATGTAACTATTACAGCGAGACAACACACCACAGAATACTTGGATACCACCAATTATGTTGGCTATGTAATGAGTTTTGCTTGCTCATTTAAAAATGTAGGTATTCAACAAAACAAGACGTGAAGCAGTAATATTAGACAATAAAAATATCTTTCCTTCATGCCAAAATGAAGGAATGATTATAGTTTGTTTAGTGCTGCTGTTGCGAAGCTGCATCCTTTCTAATCCTTAAACTTGATCTTGGGTTCAGTTCAACACAATTAAGTACTGCTTTCTTCTCGAGAGAAAACTACTTGCCCGAAAAAAAAAAGTGACTTATTTTGGCCTCTAGTGTTGCTGCATGATACCGAAACTTTCATTCCCGCTCCTTTAACTCTGATGGAGTCCTGTGTATCTAACATTGTAACTGTTTGTCATTACTGCAGCAAGATGAACAACAGCAGCCACAGCAGCAAGAACAGGAACTGCAGATTCCACCAGTAGAGCTTCCTCCAGAGGGACAACTGCACATCACTGACCTTGTTCCAGAACTTGCTGTTCTACCAGAGAAAAAAGAAAAAGATGAAGAAGAAGAAGAGGAGGTGGGATATAGTTATTTGACTAATATGTTTTTAACAAGCTATTCTGATTAAATTGGCTCAAAATATTTAGGATTATTGCAAAAACAGGTATTTTTTTGCAGATTCTGTATAATGCTTTATCCTTTTATTTGTTTTTCCTTATTTTTCTGAAGTCATTGATTCACCTTCTGATGCTAGGCACAGTTTGTGAGTGAACAATGACAGTAAACATCTGTGTGCTGTTTTTAAAAAAAATAAAAGTAGGTCTGTCCTTCTGTGCCTACTATCTGCACTTGCTTCATATGGAAGTAGATACCAATCCTGTACTTCTGTCTTGATGGCATAACCAGTTTGAGGTAAATGAATAAGCCTTGCAAATGTGGAAAGTTGCAGGTTTGATTCCTATTCTTTTGTGATTGTTGATGTCAAATTAAGTGGAAATGCAGCCACTATAATTAATCCTATCAATCTTGTATTACTGTCAGGAACATTTGGATTCCATCCCATGTATTTTATTAAGTACATAGACATCAAATCAAAATAGATTCCATTCAGCTGTAATCCACTGTTTGTCAATTGTTTTTTGGGAATAAGAGTGCATTGAGAGTATGAGGGACACTTTGCCTGAATGACACAGAAACAGGCCAAATTTAATATATCTGGGAATTTGGCTCAAAATGGGAATTTGATATTGAGGGCAAAAGAGGTGCTTGATGTAAGGTTTACTTCAAGAGTGAATTCTGCTGGGTGGGAAGTTTGTTGAAGGGCAGGGAGGCGGTGCTTTTATTTTTCATGTGTTCATTTCAGAAAGTACATTGATCGGCAAGAAACTGCTCTTTGAGACTGTCTTTAACTTTGTGTAAATTCGAAAAAACATTTTTTAAAGATGTATCTATCCTTGGATTTAATTGCAAAACATAAGGAATAAAAGAAAGACGGGATTGATATGAATAAAGTAACATAAGTATTCCAAAACAGAATGAAGTTGAGATAGTGGAAGTAATGTTAAGACGTGGCAGCACAATACAGTCAAATGTAATGTGTGACCTGTAGTATGAGGGAAATCATGAACCTTGGCAGTGTTCAAGATGATCACTTGTGCCGGAAGTGCTATCAGCTGCAGAAACTTGAGCTGTGGGTTTCAGAGGTCGAGCGGTGGCTGGAGTCACTGTGGCGTGTCCACGAGGCAGACACTTGCGTAGTGAGTTCAAAGACAGTCACACTGCAGCTTAAGGATCTGGAGATTGAAATAGAACGATGACAGTCATTCCAAGGGAAACAGGCAGGTAGTTCACAATCGGAATTCCTTTTTGGAAGCTGATGACGCCGCAAGTTTTTCAAGGGACTGCAGTCAGAGCCACAGCTAATTCGGTCGGCATGTGGGAACCAAGAGACCATATTAAGGCCATAAGATGGAGGAGTAGCAGGACGCCATTCAGCCCATCGAGTCTAATCTGCCATTCAGTGAGATTATGACTGATATGATAGTCCTCAATTCCACTTCTCTGCTTTTGTTTTCCCCATAAGTCTTGATTCCCTTACCGATTTAAAAATCTGTCTCTTGGCCTTACAACCTTGTTAAATTTTTTGTTTGAAGTTTAAAGAAACATTAAAATTGATTTTAAAATTCCTGCTTATGTTTCCAAAAAAGTTTAATCTCACAAGTTTGCATTATTTTTTGTATATTACTAAGATCACATTTCTAACTAAAATGGAAAATAACAGCATTTCGTTAGCAAAGTGCAGTTCATTACTGCTGATGAGAAATGAATTTTGGAAAGGATTTCACTGGTTTTCTGAGCAGGAGCTGATTTGCACACTTGTGTGGTACTAAATGGGAAGAATCTCAATGATGAACAAAGCAACCATAAAGGATAAGGAATAGTATCAACAATGGAAGATCAGCTCTGTACATTTTAAGTGTTGTGTGCTAAATTGTATTTTATTCTGTTAAAATATATTTACAATCCAAAATCATTTCTCAATATATTTGAAAAATTGGGATAAACAATTGAAATCTTAATATTTTACTGCATTCTATTTTATGCATAATCCATTGGATGACATTCATGATTATGATGTTTTCTTATCCATAGTTAGTGTGGTTTTACTGTATATCAATGGTTTTTGCTGTAATTTTTAGGAAGGAGAAACTGTGGGAGGTGACCAGGATCAGGAAGAGAGGCGGTGGAACAAAAGAACCCAGCAAATGCTTCATGGTCTACAGGTAAGATAATTTAAATAAAATAATTTATAAATACACCTGATATTCTGTGCAGCTCAATTATGGCAAATTTTGCAGAATGCAATGCTGTTAGTTAAAGGGTTTTTCATTCTACTGGAAGTACAACTAGAATCAATACTTGCAGATAGTTTAAACCATTTCCTTCAGAGATGTGTATGCTCTATGTGTTTCTAATTCTGTCTATGAGTTGGATTTTACATCAAAGCTTAAGGCTACCAGAGGGAAAGAAATGGTCAAAAATGCAGACTTTAGAAAAATTATTGTAGAGGTATTTCTCCTATATTTCGATAGTTGCATTCTTGTGCGACTTCATGCTATAGAAAATTGTTATATGGAAATCCCTATACTGTACAATGGAAAGTTCGCGTTATCTAAACAACATCCGCAATTCACCAATCATGTTACAGCCAATTCACGGTGATGAAACACACGATATAGCAGAAATGTTTATGTATGTATTCTGCTAAACTGGGTTGACTTTTCAAAGCTCATCTGAAATACCTTTGCAGTTTGCAAAAGGTTTTAATTGGATAACATATTGAGAGTAAAATTAATTGGACCTTTTGTATCTCAGAAGCAATTTGTTTTAAGAAGTAAGCTACTTATATTTTTATTTTCATTATTATTGAAGTAATGTTCTCAGTTTGAGAATCAAACATCAAAAGTACACGTTACAAAAGTTTCATGGAATTTGAAAGCTAGGTTTATTGTAAATAAGTCAGACAAAATGGGATTGAGTTTGTAGGAGAATTTGATACATCTGTAGCTTTAGTAGAAAAAGAAAACGACATTCCAAAATTCTGAGAGAGGGATAAATAAGGAAGTTAAGGCGAATATGAAGTTGAAAGAAAAGTCGAATAAGGAGGCGAAAGTCACTGGTAGTCTCAAAGACTAGAATAAAATCAGAATCCAGCGAAAAGGGACAAAACAATGATAGAAAATAAACTTCAAGGGAAAACTGGCAAGGGATATAAAAAAACTGACAATAAGAGCTTGTTTAAATATATAAAAAGGAAGAGAGAGAGAGATCAATCTGAATGTACTCCCCTCAGAAAATGAATCTGGAGAGATGGTTATGGGGAACAAGGAAATGGCAGAGGAGTTAAAACAGATATTTTGCATCAGTCTTTAAGGTGGGAGGTACTTTGAACATCCCATTAATATTAAAGAAGACAGGGGAGGAATTAAGTACCATCACCAGAGAAATTGTATTAGACAAACTAAAAATGCTAAAAACCGGTAAGTTCATTGGCCCTGATAGCTTGCATCTTAGAATCCTGAAAGAAGTAGCTACAGAGCTAGTGTTTGTATTGATTGTAATTTTCCAAAAAAATCTTTGGATTCTGAAGAAGTGCCAGAAGATTGGAAAAATGCTAATGTGACACCCCTATTCAAAATGTGAGGGAGGCAAAAAACGGCTGATGAGCCCAGTGTCTATTGTTGGAAAAAATGTTGGAATGAATTATTTAAAAAGCAAAAGCAGCATATTTCGAAAATCATTATACAATCAAGTAGAGTCAGCATGGCTTCATGAAAATCATATCTGACTAACTTATTAGAGTTTTTCAAGGAAGTCTCAACCAGAATAGATAGAGCAGAACCAGTAAATGTGTTGTATTTGGACTTCCAGAAAGCATTTGACAAGATCCCTCACAAAAGGTTAAATCATAAGATAAGAGCTGATAGCTTTGGGGATTATATATTGCTGTAGATGGAGAATTGGCTAATGGGCAGGCAACAGCAAGTAGAGATAATGGGTTCTTTTTCAAATTGGCAACCTCTAACCAGTAGGATTGCACAGGGATCATTGCCAGGATTACAGTGTTTAGAATACATACTCATCACTTGGAGGAAGGAAGTGAATGTACTGTAGCACAAAAATAGGTGGGAAGACAAGTTGCAAGAGGGATACATTTTGCAGAGACATATTGATATGTTGAGTAAATGGGCAAAAATTTGGGAAATGGAGTATAATGTGGGAAAATATTAAATTGCTAATTTTGAAAGGGAGAATAAAAGAACGGGATTATTTAAATGGAGAAAAACTGCAGAAAGCTGCAACACAAAGGTACTTGTGCACAAAATACAGAAAGCTAACCTACTGGTAAGTGCAGCAGGTAATTAGGAAGATTAGTGGAATTTTTGACCTTATTTCTAAGGGATTAGAGTACAAGAGTAGGAAGGCCTTGCTGCAACTGTGCAAGGTCCTGGTAAGTCCACATCTGGAGTACTGTGAGCAGTTTTGGTCCCCTTATTTAAGGAAAGATTGGAGGCAATTCAGAAAAGGTTCACTAGGATGATCCCTGGTATTGAGGGATTATTTTTTTGAGCAACAGGTTGGTCTCGAAGAACGAAAAGTGATTTCATTGAAACATGGAGTAATCTTAAGAGGCTTAACAGGGTAAATGCTGAGAGAATGTTTCCCCTCAAAGAAGAGTCAAAGACCAGAGGGTATAGCCTTCAATTAAGGGGCATCAGTTTAAGACTGAAATGAGGAGTTTCTTTTCTTAGGGGCTTGGGTGCCTTTGGAACTTCTTGCCTCAGAGAGGTGTGTGGGCAGAGTCCTTGTGTATATTTAAAGCAGAGATAGATTCTTGATCCATAAGGGAATTGAAGGTTATGGGGAAACTGCAGGAAACTGGACATGAGGAACGTCAGATCAGCCATGATCCTATTGAATAGCAGAACAGTCTCAGGCAGACGAATGTATTTATGTTATTAACCTCCACCCTGATCCCTGCTGAAAAATAAGCATAAATCCTAAATTAAACCAGTCTATGTTCTCCAAGTATAAAAGTCTATTGTTGTTTGTATTTAAATACTAATTAAAACTGATTAAGGAGCTGCATTATCCATTGTTAAGCCAGGGAGTAGGCATACCTCATTCAACTTAAATTCTGCAAACTTTCTTTTTATCTTTCCTGTAAAGGAAATTACTTTTTTATGGTCTATGGGGATGTTGAGATGAATTGCAGAATCAGTTTGGGTGAATTGATTATTCGATTGAGAGGAGAGGAATAGATCAATTGCCCCTTCAAGAGTGCTCCACCATTCACTCAGCTCTTGGCTGATCTGATTGTAGCCACAACTCCACTTTCCTCTCTGCCTCCAGAATCAGTCATGCCCTTGTAGATCAAAAATCTGCCCAACTCAGCCTTTAACATATTCAATGGCCACCTTCCCGCCCCCACCATCACTATCCAAAGGTTAACAACCTCCTCAGAAAAGAAATTACTTCTAATCTTTGTCATAAATGAAACCTCTGATTCATTTTTGATTCCCCAAAGAGGAGAAATGCCCGCTTTACAATTTCGCAAGCAAGCCTCCTCAGAATCTTTTAATATTTCAATTAGATTGGCGTTTAGAAAAATGAGAGACAATGAGTAAAAACCTAATCTTCTCAACCATTCCTAACATAACAATCCCTTCATCCCAGAAATGAGCCTTCACTGAATTCCTTCCAATGGAATTGTAAGCTTCCTTAAAATTGATTCTTGTGGTTTAACGGTAATGTCTGTGTTTCTGAACCAGGAGGCCTAGATCCATCCTGTTCGGAGATGCGTCTTAACATTAAAAATGATTATCTGTCCTTCAATAAGAGACCAACACTGCAGGATTCTTGGTGTAGTCTCACCAACAACCAATGCAGGTTGTAGCAGGACGTCCCTACTTTTATGCTCTACTCCCCCTTGCAATGAAGGCTAATGTTTCATTTTCCTTCCTAATTACATGCTTGTATCTGTGCAGATATCTCTGCACTGAGCATTCTGCAGCAATTCTCCACGTAAATGTTATTTTAAGATCTTGAGACATAGGGGCAGAAGTAGTCTGTTCAGCCCATTGAGTGTGCTCCACCATTCAGTGAGATCATAGCTGGCCTAATATTCCTCCAATCCATTTTCCAATCTTTTCCCCATAACCCTTGATACTCTTACAGATTAAAAGTCTGTCCATCTCAATTTTGAATATGCTTTATGACCCAGCCTGTACCCACCTTGTGTTAAGAATTCTACAGATTCACTACTCTCAGAGAGGAAATTCCTCCTGACTTAGGTTTAAATGTGTGACCCCTTTTTTCTGAGATTAGGCCCTGTGGTCCTAGACTCTCCCACAAGGGAAATAACTTCTCTGCATCTACTCTGTCAATCCCTTAAGAATCTTGTTTTAATATGTCACTGGTCAATCATCTAAACTTCAGTAAGTACAAGCTCAACCCACTCAGCCTCTCCTCATAAGACAGTCCCTCCATCCATGAACAGCCTAGTGAACCTCCTCTGGACTGCTTCCAATGCCAGTATATCTTTCCTTAAGTAAGGATATAACTGTTCATAGTATTCTACCAGTGATCTGACTAATGTTTTGTATCAGTTGACTAAGACCTCTTCGTTTTTATACTCCATGCCCTTTGAAATTAAGGCCAACCCTATTGCATTGAACTTGAATTTGCCTTCTCTAATACCTGCTGAATTTGTACGCCAGCTTTTTTTGTGACTTATGCACAAGGACGTCCACATCCCTTTGTGCTGTTCCTTTCTGAGGTCTTTCTCCACTGAACTAATATTCAGCTCCTCTATTCTTTCTGCCAAAGTGCATCACCTTCAAATTTTCCCTGCCGTATTCCATCTGCCAAGTTTTTAACCTCCTTGCTTAATCTGGCCATATCACTCTGCGGACTCTGTCATTCACAGTATTGCCTTCCTGCCCATTTTTGCGTCACCTGCAAACTTAGCTGTAGTACATTCATTTTCCTCATCCATGTCATTAACATATATTGTAAATATTCTGTTTTTACTTAACTGATTGAAATCCCTATGCAGACTGAGACCTCCACATAACTTGCTTTCCCGCTTTGTATCATCTGCAACTTTGACTACAGTATACTCTGTCCCTCCATTCAAGCAATTAATATAGTTCGTAAATATTTGAGGTAGGCTGCAGCAGTCTGCGTCCATGTGTTAATGGCAAGTAATATTCACCCTGCCCAAGTACCAAGCACTGACCATTTCCAACAAGGAAAAGCTAACCACTTAACCTTGCCATTCAATGACTGAATCCCAATGTCAGCATTCTGGGCGGGAGTTACCAATTGACAAGAAGCTGAACTGGACCACCCATATGTGGTTATGAGAGGAGCTCAAAGGCTGGGAATTCTCTGAGGAGTAACTCCTCTCCTGACTTCCCAAAGCCTGTTCACCATCTACAAGACACAGGTGAAGCGTGTGTTGGAATATTCTCCATTTTCCTGGATGAGTGCAACTCCAACAACACTTAAAGCTTGGTTTGATTGATTGGTTGATACCCCATCTATCACCTTAAACATCTGCTACCTTCACCACTCACACACAATGTGTACCATCTACAAGATGCATTTCAGCAGTTTCATCAGACAGCATCGTCTAAGTCTACAACCTCTACCACCTGAAACCTAAAGGGCATCACGCGCATGAGAACACCGCCAACTGGAAGTTCCCCAATGCAAGTCTGGCAGCATCCTGGAACTATATTGCAGCTCCTTCACTGTCACTGGATCAAAATCCTGGAAATACCACCCTAAGAGTGCTGTGGGTGTACCTATACTAGATGGACTGCCGTAGCTCAACAATGTCATTTACCATGATCTTTCCAGGGCAGTAATATTCATTTCTCATGAATGGGGAAGAAAATACTTGTTCAAAGTCTCTGTTACTTCCTTGTATTGCATTACAAATTCCCCAGTCTCATTTTCTAAGAGACTAATGTTCCCATTATCTACTGCCTTTTTTATGTACTTGTAGAAGTTCTGTTATTTTCTTACAGGTTCACTCTCATTCTGATTGCTCCGTCTTCATTATCTTTTTAGTCATCTTTTGATTTCTAAAGTTTTCTAAGCTCTTGGCATACCTGTGATTTTCACAGCATTATATGCCTTTGCTTTCAATCTGGTACTATCCTTAACTTGCTTAGCCAAAAATTGTTCGGTCTTTATTATATATTACATTAAAAATAATTCTTTGAGAGTTGTGAAATAGCTCCTTAAATTGTCTGCCACTGACTATCACAAAAACGGTACCATGTTACCTTCTATCTGTTTTCCCATCTACTTCAGCCAACTTTGTCTTCATACTTTCATATCTCATTGCCTTTATTTAAGACACTGGTTCAGACCCTCATGTTTCTTGCCCTCAAATGAATATATAGTTCATTAGTTATAGAGTCATACAGCATGGAAACAGACCCTTCGGTCCAACCAGTCCACGCCAAACATAATTCCAAAACCATATCCCTCCAAACCTTTCCTGTTCATTTACTTACCCAAATGTCTTTTAAACGTTTTAATTGTATCCGCATCCACCACTTCCTCAGGACGTTCATTCCACACGTGACCACCATCTGTGTGTTTAAAAAAAATAAATAAATAAATTGCCTTGTCTTTTTAAAATTTCTGTCTTCTCACTTTAAAAATCTGCTCCCTAGTCTTGAAATTCCCTATCTTAGGGAAAATGCAACTACCATCAACTCTATCCGTACCTCTCATTATTCATAAACTTGTATTAGGTTGGCTCTCAGCCTCCTACACTCCAGTGGAAAAAGTCCTAGCCTATCCAGCCTTTCTTTATAACTCTTCTTAAAAGATCCTTTACTGAAAATTCTTTAATATGCCTTGTTTCATTACTCCAAATGAATGAATGAATAATTTATGGTCATGTATGTTATAGTGAAATGCAATAAAATACAGTGAAAAGCTTTCGTCTGTCACTATAATCTGGTACCGTTTTGATAGTTTAAAAATAAGAGAAAATGTAAAGATATAGCTTAAAGAGAAGTCCATCTACATACGAGTTCTCAGCTGGCTCAGAACCACCACTGCTTCACCAGACCCAAACTTTCGCCACTGGGCCGATTCACCTTTGCCACTGCTCGCGCCAGGCATACCAATGTTGGAGATGGTCGCTACGGTCAATTGCTATGGTGTCCTTCAGCCACAGACTTGCAGCTGCCAGCGTTGGACCCAACTAACAATGAATTCACTGATCTTCAGATGCCATCTTTACCCACTGGCCTACCTTGCTGATGTCACCTCAGAACTCGCTGTCCTCCCCCAATAGTCCTGCTGCTGCCAGTACCAGGAGCTGACTCTGTTGCCACTCCTGCCACATGCTTGGAAGGCTCGGCCTGCTGTTACCCTGCTGAAGACGCCAAGAGATGCTTCTAAAGAGAGATAAAAAGAAAAAGAATGAAAGAAAAGGAGCAAAAGAAAAAGAAACAAAGAAAGCAGGTGGAAGAGGACAAACCTCGGACCAGGGCTCAAAAGCAGCACTGCTACTCCGCCACTATGTTGGCAGATGGCACATTACCAGGTTCAAACAAGCCCATTCCCTGAGCTGCAAAACTATGCTGAATCTACTCTGAGCTCATCATCAAAACTATCTTTGTCAGTTTGATTTGTCCAATCTGTATGAAGATGAACATCTTTCATGATTATAGAGTTCCTTACTTAACAAGCACTCTGATTTGTAGACAACAAGGTGCAGGGCTGGATGAACACAGCAGGCCAAGCAGCATCATAGGAGCAGAGAGGCTGACGTTTCGGGCCTAGACCCTTCAT
>NC_063335.1:12070638-12084023 GCF_021869965.1 Rhincodon typus
TTTCTGAAGAAGGGTCCAGACCCAAAACGTCAGCTTTCCTGCTCCTCTGATGCTGCTTTGCCTGCTGTGCTCATCCAGCTCTACACCTTGTTATCTCACTTTACCCCCTTTCCTTTCTTCCTTGTCCTTTCAAAGTGTCAGATGCCTTTTGAGTGTCACCTTCCTGTCTTGCTTGTTTTGTAAGTTTGATAGTTACCTTTGATACATTCTGTAAACCATATTCTCCTACTTTGATCTTATATGCTGGTGCATTCTTAAGTTTTGTACACTTTGTTCATTCCTGTCACAGTCAGGTTACCACTATCCTTCACTTGCCTTGTTCTTTGTAATTAACTTCTTAAATCTCTTTCGCCTTGCCATCACCATCTGCAGCTGTTTAGCTTAAAAGCTTTATTAAGTCCTAGTTGTTCATTTTGCTGGGACAGCTGTCCCAGCAGAGATCAAGTGAAGCTTGGCCAAGTGAAACAGGTTCTTCTATTCTGCTCCTGTTTCAGAATCCCATAAATTGAAACTTCTGTTTCCTATATCAATTTGCTCATGACTTGGGTAGCAATCCAGAGATCATTATCTTTGTGGTTCTCCTTGTAATAATCATGTCCTGACCGTTTAAACTACTGCAGTTCAGAAAGAAAAATGTAAAACTCACCAATCGATCACTAGTCTTGTTGGTACCTACATGGACTATGGAAAAACTGGATTCCTCCCACTCTATATTTCTCTCCAGTCGTGAGGATCTGTCCTTGACTCTGGCACCAGGGCAACACAGCCTAATAGACTTGTGTCCTCGGCTACAGAAACAAGTATACCTAATTATACTCTTTCTTATTACAAATTGTACTGTCAGAATTCCTTTTACTCCTTAATGCCAACTTAAATGGTTCCCCGTTCCACTATTCTCTAGTCAGTTTGCTCATCTTCCCTGCAAACCCTTAGCTTGCCTCCAAGGGATGCAACAGTCTGAAAATTGCGAAGGCTGAGGCTCCTCCACTGTTACCTTCTGAATCCTATAATTTGCTCACTAGTAGTTGCCACCACCTGTTCTTAACCATAGACAAATCCGAAGTTCTTGATTAACGGGGTGTGGCTGACTTCTGCAACAAGTGTGCAGGTAACTTTCTGCTTGTTTCATGCGTTGTCAGTGTCTGAAGCTCACAAACTCTGAGCCAAAATTCCTCAAGTTGCAGGGACTCACTGAACATGTGGTTTTGTGAGTAATATTGCTGTTCACCAGCTCCCACATGCTACAGCTACAACACATCTCTGTTGAATTTTGTTTTACTAATTAGGGCTTCAGTTTTTAAAAGTTACTCCTCTGTTATATGCGCTTACATTACCTAGTTTTACTCATGCTCAGTAAATTCAGCACAGTACTTGCATCCTTGCGCCTTGTTTAAAACTATTGTATCAGTTTAGAGAAAGAAAGACGTAAAACACCAAACAATTACCTGCATATTCACTGAATTATTGCCTCAGTGCTCTGGTGTCGTGTTTCTTGCCCCCTCTTGCGGATCCCTCCTTGTCTTGTAGGACACTAGAACAGAATGTCAACCCTCACTGCATGGAATTCCCACACTTAACCAAATTTCCAGGTTCAGTACTTTGTCAAAGCTATGCTTTGTTGAGCTAGCATCCTTTTATTTGCAAAAGCTGCCTCCTGTTTTTGTTTAACGTTACAGTTAAAGTTATGTTAAATGCTAATGACAAAATTTGACTAGGTTTTAGAAAGTGATCAACCCTTAAAGCATCTGGAATTCCTGTCAGCAAATTTCTGACTTGGGTACTGTTGGAGAGAGATTTCCAAGAGGAGTCTTGATTCCTGTGTTCGGCAGCACAATTTGATCTTTATTCAAAACAAAAACAGAGATTGCTGGAAAAGCTCAGCAGGTCTGGCAGCATCTGTGGAGAGAAGTTAGAGTTAATGTTTTGAGTTGAGTGACCCCGAGAACAGTTTTGAGGCAGGGTCACTCGACCCGAAATGTTAACTCTGATTTCTCTCTACAAGTGCTGCCTGACCTACTGAGCTTTTCCAGGAATCTCTGTTTTTGTTTCTGATTTACAGCATCGTGTTTTTTTTTTGTTTGTTTTTAATCAATCTTAATTCGGATCTCCTCACTAACGTAGCTATGGGAGAGGTCTTTGGAGGCAATCTCCAAGACACTCTTCACAATCACAGTCAAATACTGTACATATTCTCGCGTTGCAATAGCCAAATGCTGCATTGATCTCATCATAGTTTATTAGATTAAAGATACTAACAATAACCATTTCCCTTCAAACAATGTTGACTTGTACGTTCGCTGTCATCCTGTGTTAGAATTTGTTATCTTGTGACTGCTCGAAGTAATCATCTAACATAATTGCGTCACGACAGTCATTTTGATCTCATCAAAGCTGTCTGTTGTTTGGTCTTTGGACTTTCTGTTGTTTCCTGTGTGTATGTTAATGTGACTAAATCCTATGCTGCAGATAACCTTTGTTCCCAACTGCTGACTGTTCTCTCTGTAGCGGCGTTGAGCCAAATTGTACGAGTTTGTACTACTGAATACTTTATCTGAAACATCGTACTTTCTGCAGAAGTAGCTCTCCTCAGCTTATTTCTTACCAACATGTTTAGTTCACTGTGCCATGCTAAGCTATAACCCTATTTCCCTATGATTCTTGCCTTCAGGTACTGTGTAGAATCTTCACTCTATTGAGCTAATGTCAGTGCTATCATTCAAATATGGGAATAGGCAGAGGATGGTGGGCAGAAAGGGTGTGAGTTTGTTGGGAAATCTACCCTGCAAGCAGGGGGAATGTCTAGTACACTCTATTTGGCAAGTATGCTAATGCTTAGCAAATTTATAATTTATCTGTGGGTAAAACACTGGGAGAAGGAGAGAGGTAAGAAAAGTATTGATACCACTATGGGGTGCCTTTTTCAAACCTAAAGTTGAAACTTGCATTTTGATGTGTTTGAATCTTGGGTTTAGAGCCGTTTACCACTGCACAAGCTCAGCAGCCAGCTAAAATACCCACATTTTTTAAAAATTCATTTTGAGAGAACAATCTAGTTTACTGATTAAATCAAAGCAGTTTTTTGTTTAAAGATATTTGGGTTTCTAGCTTCAACTTGACATATGTTTAGAAATTTGTTTTGAGCAGTTGCTGCATTTTTCTGATTAGCCTGGTGGAACAGCATGCCTCCCATCCAACCTCAGCAACCTGTGGACCAGGGACAGCGCAACCCTAATAACCATACTGTAAACCTAGAAATCTGCCTCCCCTAATAAAACAGCTTGTGATTTATTAAATCCTGGGGTTCTGGAGCAGCTGTCTGATCAGTCTGAAAGTGTATTTTTCTTTTTGTGAATTTGCATGTGGTTTCTGTAACTTTGTGTCAACTCTGTAGTTAGCGAGCAGGGAGGAAACCAGATATTCTGGTCATTATGTGGATAATATGTCTACAATTATTCTTGGTTCCTTTTTTGTGTAAAACGGAACATTTTGAACAAAAATTGAAATATTCCATAACTGAACAAATTCCTCCCCTTTTTACTTTTTCTTTAAAACCTAACTATTATGACCAAGCTTTTGATAATTCCTTCTTGTGTCTCCACCTCTGACTTGGAATCTGATTTTCCTCTTGCAGTACAAATGCTCTTTTAGGCAGCTTTGTGTCTTTGATGCAGAAACATTCAGTTTGATTTTAGAGTGTGCCTTCATTATTTTTACCTTTTTTTTCAGAGAGCTTTGGCTAAAACGGGAGCTGAATCTATTAGCCTGGCAGATTTATGTCGAAAAAACAACCGAAAACAAGCAGCTGCAAAGTTTTACAGTTTTTTGGTACTTAAAAAGCAACAGGCAATTGAGCTTACGCAGACTGAGCCTTACAGCGACATTATTGCAACTCCAGGACCAAGATTCAACATAGTCTGATCTGGTTAATCTTGAATGACTAGTGTGTATTCACTAGATATGTATTGCCCCATATGGGGATTTGAGACCATACAATACTTTAAATTGGTTTTAATGTATATTGAGTTAAAAGATTATTTTGAACAGAAAAACTCTTAATTTTTTGGGATTAGGTGTGTTATTCCAGTGTTTATGGTAAATACAAGTAACTCACACTCCTTGACAGGTTTTATACTGAATCATGATTGGAGATAAAAATTATGTTTCAGGTATATTATGAATACATTTCTGTGCAGACATAATTATGGCTTTGTTGATTGCATTATTCAGAAATGATACTTGTGTTACACCACTGCTGCTGGTAAACTCTCAAGATGTTGGTTAATGAAATTCATATATCTACAACACAGTAGTAGAGAAGTTGATATTCAACACTTGCACTTAATTTAACTTTTAGATTTGTGTGCTGGTTCCTCTACATTGACATACTTTCATAACAGTCTACCAGTATGCCCACTATCACTGGAATTACAAACTATCTGTTAAAACGCAACCAAGGATATATGAAATATTAATTTTAAATACATACTCATAATTTTAGGATGCTTTAACAGTCTGGAGTGTTACAATGCTGTTTTAAACATAATGTGCCTGTAAGCTTATATTCTCTTTTTGTATAAAATGTGTAGATAATTTTTAATGAATGTTTAATTATGGAAAAGGTGAAAGCTTTCATTTTAAGCAGCATTTTGCTTATGCTACTGAGTCTCTAGTTTGTTGCTTAATTAGGCCATTAAATGTTGCTGAACAGTGATGGTTCATGCTGTTATACATAACTTTTCTAATAAAATACTTGTTACAATATCGATGGTTTTTGTTTCTTGAAACAAGTTTTAGTCATCTGACTTACTTTCATATCATGAAAATGAAATCGTATCTTGACTCTTCTGCACATGAATCATTCTTGATGGGACTAACTCATGGGGAAGTGGAATTTCCATTAATAATTTGAGCAAACATTTTGAGTCCTACAGTTGTCTAAACTTGGAAAAAGATAAAGAAATTATTTCAAGTATATATACCTCAAGCAAATTTTAAATGAAGTATTTTCAATTCCAGTAATTTTACATTGCCTGCAGTGTTCAACATTTTAAAGAAAAACATTAAAAGCAATTTTGTTTCATATGGAATTTTATATTTTGATCTTAACATTTATTTAAGAACAATACTTCACAGTCACTGTAATCAATTACCAGCTTCTCCACATGTGCTGGTAGCATTCGGTCAAGATATTTGAGAGGGAATTGGATTGTTGCCTAAAAGGAAGACTGTTCAGGGCTTGCAGGGAGGGGCGTTCTCACCTAGTACCTTCCTGCTATACTGCATATTTGTCCTTTCCAAATAACCATTTAATTCCCCTTTGAATGACTTGATTAAACCTGCCTCCACCAAACTCTGGCAGTGTGTTCTACATCCAAAATCACTCATTACCAACATTCCTCCTAACCTGTGCAGAGGAAGTTCCACACACAGCAGTCAATGTGGCAGTGTATTGACATTGGCTTCCAGAAGCCGCTGCCATGCACAACTCTGGAGGTTCATGGGGTAGAAACAAATTAGAGGGAATGTTGCTTGTTATGTGATAATGTTTTACCTCTGATTACTTTCAATTTGTTTTTTAATTATTTTAAGTCTATATCCTCTGGTTTTTGATCATTTCATGATGGGAGCATTTTCTCTCTATTTATTCTGTCCAGGCTACTAATAATTCTAAATTATAGAATCCCTACAGTGTGGGAGCAGGCCATTTGGCCCATCAAGTCCACACCAACACTGAAGGGCATCTTATCCTATGCCTGGAATCCTGCATTTCCCATGGCTCACCCACTTAGCCTGCACAGCCCTGGACACTGAGGTAATTTAGAATGGCCAACCCTCATAACCTGCAAATCTTTGGACTGTGGGAGGAAACTGGAATACCCAGAGGAAACCTGCATGGGGAGAATGTGCACACTCGACACAGGCAGTGGTCCGAGGGCAGAATCATACCCAGATCTCTGGTGCTGTGAGGTGGTAATGTTAACCACTGAGCCACCATTCTACTTAAATGAGATCTCCCTCTCAGTCTTCTAAAGGAGAAAAGTCCCACAAATCTCAAGCCCTAGCTGCCAAATTCACTCCTCGTCCTGACAAATGTTTGAGGCTGAATTGGAATGGTTGCAACATTGGTGTCAAATTTGACCCCAGGAAGAACTTTCAACCATATATCGGTTCCCTCATCAAAAATGGCTACTTCAACTTCTCTAATGACCTAATTCTCTCCTGCATCAATTTATATCCTGGAGAATCCCTCAGCCATACCTTTGTCACCCCTAGTCTTGATTATTCCATTGTTTTCCAGACTGGCCTGTCTTTCGCTCAACATAAATTTGAAGTAGTCCAAAACTCTACTGCCTGCGCCCTAATTTGGGCCAAATCCAATTTACCCAACAAATCTGACTTTTGTTCCTATAATATCTGGCCTAAGATTTTCATCTTTGTTTTCAAATCTCCGTGGCCTTGTCCTCCTCTCTATATAACTTTTTCCAGCTCTAAAACAGATTTCATTAATCCTCCAATTCTAGAATCGTGTATATCCTTATCTTTAATCTCCACCATTAGTGTGTCTTGATGTCTATGATTTAGTTTAGAATTATCTCCCGAAACCTCTCTCTCTCTCCCCTTTAAATTATTTTTAAAATCTACCTCCTAAGTCATCTGCCCTAATATCACATTATGTGACATTGTACCAATCGTTCCTCAATAACAACTTGTGACGCAATTTGGGGGCAAAATTTTAAATTATATAAGACCAGATCTAGTTTAGACTTCAGGACTTCGTTCTTTTCCAGGACAATGTTGAATACTAGGAACAGACTTCTGTCTTATAAGTTAGGTGGTGATTTACCGAAGTCCATCAGGTGAAAGCTGGATCTAGTTCTGCTTGGACCGAGATCATTATGTATGAAAGGTAGACACTATGTAGAAGTATTGCAGCAAGTATGGTCGCTTGAGAAGAGTTGTGGAGGAAGCTGTTGGGGTTTCAGAGAGAAATCTCCCACTTATCACAAAGAGACCCTGTTATGCCTTTCTCCTTGTCGATTGGTAATGCATGAATCAACCATCACATTTCCAAGCCTTTCTGTAAGAGAATAATGGACGTAGAGAGAACAGTTCACCAATATGCAGATTCCCTTTACTAAAGACAACGCTATTGAAATCAACTTTGATTCTGCCAGGTCAATCACACATCAGTCAGCAGTCCACAATCCCCACCACACTTCCACTCAAGTTGCAAAGAAAGCTCATCTTAGTTGAGTTTGGTGATCAAGTATATTTTCATGATGATTGCAATAAGTTACAAGCCAGCTAATATTACTTGGTTGTCTGGATGAACTATGGTGCAATATTCATTGATTGACAGTGATGTAGCATAGCTTGGCCAGTCTAAGAGACCTGACTGTTACAAAGTCATTTCTTCTGTACTGGTTCTGCAAATTGTTCAACTTCTGGTTATGGTCTGATCTAGCTTGCTCCCACAAACCCTGATGTACCACTGAACGCTCCACAGCACCAGTTCTCTCAAAAGGTTAACAAATGTGAATTCCACAGCCCATGATGGGGGAAAATGTCTTACCATCTACATGTACTACTAGCCATGTTCCTTCAGTGTCTGCTTTGACACTCATCGTAGACTTTTCCCAAAACATCGAACGGATTTTAATCTTCAGGATTAATTCTGATATTTCGGGCAGAATAAACTCCAGTGGCTGGAAGGTAGTTTACTCCCATGGGAAATGTCTTTGTATGCCCAGTGTGCATACCATTGGTTTTGATACCTGTGTGTTTGGATTCCCTACACAGGCATTTTTGTTTCTAACATTTATGATGCTGCATTCCATGCACTTAGAAATCACAGAGCTGTACAGCATTGAAACAAACCCTTCAGTCCAACTCATCCATGCCAACTAGATATCCTAAATTAATCTAGTCCCATTTGCCAGTATTTGGCCATATCTCTGTAAACCCTCCCTATCCATATACCCATCCAGATGCCTTTTAAATGTTGTAATTGTACCAGCCTCCACCACTTCCTCTGGCAGCTCATTCCATACACACACCACCCTCTTTATATTTACTTAAGAATACATTTTGATTCAAGGAAGCTGTTTGCATATATTCAACATTTTTTTAGCATTTTTATTCCTTGCAAGAAGGGAATTTGATATACAGGGAAAACTAGGAAGAAGGATCTAGGCTCGAAACATCAGCCTTCCTGCTCCTCTGATGCTGCATGGCCTGCTGTGTTCATCCAACTCTACACCTTGTTATCTCATACCATTATATATTGGATACAAGGAGCCCATTCCCACACAGGTATCAGACCATTTAGCCCAGTTGGCTAGTGGCTTGCGCATGGTTCAAAATATTGCCAAAAAGCACAGGTTTAATTTCTGTTAAAGCTTGAGACCTGCTCTTCACTCTGCCCCCAAGACAAGAAGGCAGTAAGAAACCCCAACACTGCCATAAACCTGCCAAAAACAGCTAGGGAACCATTAACAGACAATAGGATTAGGAGTAGTCTTTGAGCAAAACACCCATTGAATGGAATTCTACTGCTTGGTTTTCCTGTTACATTAGAGCTCAAAATTTTCACCTAAACACAACTGATACTGTTATCCAGTTTATGTGCCAACCTGATGACAAAGGCCTACAGGTGCACTTAATTGATCTATTGCTATCCTGCCACTCAGGCGTAATCATGCTACCACCAGCCCATTTATTAGCTTCATCTTTGCTGCCAAACCGATTATGTGATACTTCACACACCTTCTGGAAGTCCATATATACTTTCTAGTACCTCATGAAAAACCTATGCTTGCACACTCTTTGAACTTGGGCTTAATGTTTGAAATTCTCAAGTCACCTGGTGTTTCAGCCCCCCAGTCCCCACCCATATCTCAGGAGGATTGGAAAATTATGGCCACTATCTCTGTAAATGTCACTCTTCATTCTTTCAGCATCCTCCAATGATCCTGTTTGGTCCTGATTTCTTACAAACATTATTATAAAAGGGTTATAAAAGTACTGGAGAGTGCACTGAGATTTTCAAGGATACTAAGAGAAATGTGTGTGTGCATATCTGGACTGACAGGCTGGACCCCTTTTCTCTTTAAAACAACGATTAAAGACTCATAGAGATCATTAAAATTGTGCAAGGTTTTAATACATGTATACAGAGATGTTTTCTCTTGTGGGGTGGAGATACCTTAAGATCATCAATTTAAGATAATCACCAAGAAATTCAGAAGAAACATTATATTCAAAAGAATGGTACTGGGACTCGCTACCACAGGAATTAATTGAATTAGTTTAGATGCATTTAAGGGGAAACTGGGCAAACACGAGAAGGGAATAGGAAGTCTTGATGGGGTAGATTTAGATGAAAAAAGATAAAAACACACTCAAGTGCACCTTAAACACTGGCATATGCTGGTTGGGCTGAATGCTTGTTTCTATGCCATCTATCTTATGCAATCCTACGTGAATGCAGCTAGATATCTTAATGTCTCCTCTTTATCAATTTTAACCCATTCAGCTTGGCCATAACCTTCTCTTTCAACTATTTCTGGTCCCTCGTTAAGTCAATTCCTTCCCCTACTCCCTCTTTATTATTTCATGTTGATAGAAGATTTTTGCTTTTCCTTTTATAGCAGCTTTTAGTCCCTTCTGATGTAGTCTTATTTTCTTTTACATTTTCTCTCTGAACTTGCAATGTTCAGGTGGCTGTTATCTGTATCATCAGATTTACCCATTTCCTATTTCATTTTAACCTCCATCTCTTTTGTCATCTAGTCAGCCTGGCGTTAGTTGTAAAATCTCTCTCCCTTGTGAGAATGTACCTTGATTGAGCCAAAGTAACAGAATCATTTTCTCTTCAAAGTCAATTGTTCTGTTAGTTTTGCCTGCAGGTTTTGATTCCAGTTGACCAATTTATCTGTTGTCACCCCATTGAAATTGGCCCTGCTCCAATTATTTTTTTACGTTAGAATACACTTGATCCTTTCTTATAGCTTACTTAAACCTTATAAAAGCCTTTATCTCTGTTGGGTTAGAAACACTTTAATCAAGAATGCACTTCAAGAACTCTTTCCTCCCTTTATAATTATTCTAAAAGATACTGGGATTATCAACATCCCATCTATATAACTCTGCACCTCTCTCCAGTTTCCCTGCAAATTTAATCCTATCTTTCCCTTTAAAGGTGGTGGCAATGGAACACACGCAGTAGTGTAATAGTTCCTCTATGCTTTCTTACTTCCAAACAAATAAATTGTATTTGATCTCTCCCTCAAGCACTATATCAAATTCCCCTTAATCAAATGGCCGACCCCTCCTTTCCTTCTTTATCTGTCCTGAACATCCTGTATCTAGGAATGTTTTGTTCCCAGTTCTTTCTTGAGACAGGTTTTCATTATCGCTACAATCATATGTTGCCATGTGGTTATGTGTGCCTGTAGCTTATTGACTGTAAACCAAATTTAAATGTTACATTAACTCCCAATCTGATTTTACCTAATTGTTTAATATTGCTGACCCAAGTGCTATCTCCCTCTGCCAATCATTTTGTACAGCTTGTATCTCCTTTCTTATGCTATACTGTGGAACCCAACAATGTGTAAATTAGTTTAAATCATCTCATGAGGGCATTGCTTCTACTCTGTTGGGGGCTTGCAAAAATACAATATACTGAATGAAGTCAGCTTCATATACTAGCAAAAATATTTCGGCTCAAGTGGATCCAGCTTGGAATAAATTGGATCCATAAAACTTCATTGGCAAACTGACAAGTCAACTGTCCATAAATAATAGTTTTTCCGCTGAGACTTCTTCAGTTTCAGGAGAGAGATATCTTGTGCACCATAACAAAAATGATAAATTAAAATCTGACAAACTTTACGCCCAAGCCCATTAATGATTGCATAAATGATTAAATCTCATGATTTACATTCTAGATACGCTATTAATATGGTTTACGTGTGGCATGTCAGCATGAAGTTCAACTACTTCTATTCTAGATTCTAGGAAAACAACATTTCAGTCCAGAATGGTCTGTCAATAATTGAGGAAGGAGCTTGGGAACATTTCCCATTCAGTACTTTGTTACTAAAGAGAAAAATGGAAGTTCCAAGGAATGATTAATTTTCAGGGAATACCCGATTTAACCTGATATAACATATTTCATACTGAGAAGATATTAGTCACGCACTCAAGGATTTTGGCCTGCTTTATCTTTTGAATTACCATTAAATGAATTAAATGAGGTGTAGACCATTTAGTATCGGTCACATTTCAAGCATTATTGAAGTAGTCCATTGTACTCACGAGACTCTTTAACAGTGGATCAATTTACCTACTTATACCTTGCAGTCTAGAGTCTTTTTAAATGTAAATCTCATTCTATGATTTTTCAGCACTCGATAATACTTAAAAGTGCTTTGCATATAAAAAATAATTTTGCATTAAATTATTTGTTTTGTACCATTGTTTTGAGTAACTTGGCTAATACTCTGGAGTTGAGAAGTAACTAGCTGAAGGTTCACTTCTAAACAGAAGACATGAAGAGGTTTTTTCCCCTCTGGCTGGGAAATCTACAATACCGGGTACAAACAAGAGTTCAATTGTTTAGAAGCAGAAGCAAGGAGGAAAAATTTTCATGCAAAGCCATTTGAATATTTCAGCTCTCTACCCTAGGCTGTTTATACTCTGTCACTGAATATATTTAAGGCTGAGATGATCTCATTGGGAATCAAGAGACAGGGGGAGAGTTCAGGCACAACTGACTAAACGTTGGAGCAAGCTCAACAGGCCCATCAACTCCTGTTCTAATTTCTCATGTTATCATTATAAACACACCATCAGCATTTATAAACATTTATAAATATTTTATACAATTATAAATATTCAAACTCCAATTATAGCTTTTTCTGCAAAAAACCTTCCAGACTACTTTAAGCAAATTTTGGAACAATTAGACTGTAATAGAGTCAAGAGCACTAAGTGTTATGTGAAAAACTACATAGCTTTGCACTTTGGTCCATGTTCTTACAAATGCCTGGTTTACACCTCTGCATAGTAACTTCAGGTTTGACACGATATATCTGTTCTCCTTTTCTTTCTTGATCGCCTTCGTTTTTTCTCTTTATTTGGTTGTGGTGCTGGTTTGACCTTCTTTTTCAAACAACTAAGAGGATTAGGGCCCGCTTTCCTTTTGCGTTTTTTATGCCTGGGTTCAGATTCCTTCACAAGGCCATGCTCTTCTTTCAAATGCTGTATAGTTTGTTGCTGATGTATGGGGACAAATTGATTATCATGCAAAGAACGTAGTTGTGCAATTGATTTGAGAGAAGGTTTCTCCAGGACCATAGTATTTTGGATAATGTACATCAGAGGGACTCCTGACAACTTCTTAATTTTCATAGTCAACTCTTGATCCTGTTAATACAATTGAGACATGTTTAATGTACATATTATCTCCACAACAAAGAACTATCAAAGCATTGGAATTAACAAACAATAAATGATTAAAATGATTAAAAAGGTCAAGCTATCAAAAATAACTATAGACTTGTGTAGCTTTAAGTTAAAAGTCTACTGTAATTTAAAATAAGAAAAAACTCTGATTTTCTTATTGCTAGTTGATCTCTCAGTAGAAAAACATACAGGATTTATTTCAGAAACTTCGGGGCATCGGAGGGAAAGTTGACAGAGGCTAACAAATGAGGGAGAAGATGATGGGAGCATGCGGTTAGTGTTAGTTAAACTCAGCTCTTTAGCTGGATGCCAGTTCCCAACTCCAAGAGTTGGGGCTCAGTTAGTCTCTCAGTTAGCTCTGCTGTTTTGCAGTGACTTGTTTTTTTATTAGTTACTCATCTAAGTTACCAATTTATTGCTTTTCCGTTGTCCCGAGTGAGAGGCAAAGAGCCCCCTCCATCCACCCCCGCTCCCCCAGAGGGGAAGAAGTCAAGCAGTACTGGTCTGAACAACTTCATCATCCACAAGCCTAATGCTGCCCCCCCACACACCCAACACCCTTCCCCAGTTCTGGCCAGTCGGCCATTGTGGAATTGAAACCGCAGCAGGACCCAAATCTCACCCGGAGACCCATTAAGATGCCCAGGGTCGTGAGGTTACCTGTGTGGCCACAAAGTAGTGATGGGGATTGTTGTTTCCAACCATCGACAGGAGGCAGGTGGAGGCACTCACTGCGCTCTTCGCGTGCGGGCAACTTCTCACTTGAAACCGCTGAGCGATCAATTTGGCCCCGTACAATTCCTTCCCAAGAGACTGCAGTTCCTTTAGGACGCAGCTGGAGAGAGAGACAGAGAGAGAAGAGTAAGAGTGGGCATTCACAATCGCGGGGGGGGGGAGAGGGGGGGGAAGAGAGG
>NC_063335.1:12099023-12102699 GCF_021869965.1 Rhincodon typus
GTTAACTCTGTTTTTTTCCTTCACAGATGCTGCCAGACCTGCTGAGCTTTTCCAGCAATTTCTGTTTTGTGTCCTGATTTACAGCATCTGCAGTTCTTTCGTTTTTTTAATTAGTTTTCTAACCCACTAAAACTTGTCACATGTGTACATCATCACATGCAAGAGAAAAAGATGGTCCCTTGAATATTCCGTGTGATTGAAGGTGATGTTAGTATTGGAAGTTACTTTATATTAATTCCATCAGTATAATAAATTCACTTTGTACATCCAACAATCCATTGCGATGGAACCACAATTACAATTCAAATTGCTGTGCCAATGTTGTTCTCGGTAGTGGATTAGTTAATTGATTTAGTTCAGTAGTTGCTAATTGCTAACAAATTAGTGCTGCAATATGCTTAATTGAATCTTCATTACAAACTTTTCAGTTTTTCAGAAATCGAGAATCATTTGGTGACAGAATTTGTCAACGTGTTTAGTTTGAAGTAGTATTTTAGAAAGCTCATCTGTGGCACACTCATGTGAAATCAACTGATAAATTTGAGTATTTCAGGTGCATTACTGTGTCATATTGTTTTGTTCAACAGTATTAATATTTCAGGATAAGTAACAAAGTTTACAGAGTGCAGTTCAGTAGTTTTTTTTTGTGGGACAGTAACACAAATTAATATAATAGTAAGTTATACACCGCTGTCATGTAACAAGATTTTACCTTGTGACTCGGTACTTGTACAACTGCTGATTCCATCTATACAGTCAGGAAACTTACCACAGAGAAGAGAGAAAACGAATGACAAATCTTTTTGAAATCATTTGAGTGTGCCTTCTAGCACGTGCTGTAGGGATACTCATTGGATGCTTGGGAGTGGCTTCCCTATCCCCTTGGGTAGGAGTAGGTATGAAGTGACATGTTACATTGATTTCAAAGCAATTTCACACTCAAATCAATACCATTCAGTATTTTTAAAAAAATTTTAGCAAAGTAATAATTATACTTGTATTTAATTATGCCAGGGCCAGAGTGCATTTTGTACACATTATGTTCTTAGAGCAGTGGAATAAATAGCCAAATAAACATTTTTTTGGTGGTTGTGGATGAAGAATAAATTTTGGCCTGGACACCGGAAATTCTTAAAACATTTTAACAAGCATCTCAACAGACCGGCTTAGTTTAATGTCTCGTTCAAAAGCTGGCATTGTGACAATGCAGAATTCCAGTAATACTTGACTGAAATCTTGCCATAAGTTTGGGCACAAGTAAAGCTTGAACTTGCAACTGTTTGACTTTATGGTGCGAGTACTACTTTACTGAAACCAATGGTCTATTTGCAGAGCCTTGAAACCATGAAGCTCGTGAGCAGCAGTCTGCTTATCGTGCAATTTAAGCTAAAAATTGGTACTATATATGAAGTTTTCAGAGTATGATACTAGAATAGTCATTTTAGTATTTCATTTAAAATGATTTAGCATAAGCATTTACTGATTAAGAATTTATCCAAGTGAAGTTAACATTGTGATTTCGCACAAATTGTAAAATCGGAATTTAGTTCAAATGATTGTGAACTATTATGTTTTCACTTGGAAAGGAGGTGATGGCCTAGTGGTTTTATCACTGGACTGTTAATCCAGAGATCCAGGTCACATTCTGGCATCTGGGTTTGAATCCAGCCTCAGCAGCTGTTGGATTGGAATTGAATTTTTTTAAAGAAGAGTCTGGGGAAAGTGTCCAGTGATGACCATGAATCCATTGTCCATTGTCAGAAAAACTTATCTGGTTCACTCATGTCCTATAGGGAAGGAAACTGCCATCCTTATCTGGTCTGGCCTACATGTGATTCCAGACCCATAGCAATGTCATTGACTGAACTGTCCTGTGGACAATAAGGGGAGCTCATCCTGTGAGTGAATAAAAAAATAAAAGAAAGTCTTTGGTTCTTCATAGAATATATGGCACTTGAGCTTAGTGTGGGCCAAAAAATTGGCATTTTCTTTCTTTGCTTATTGCACATTGTTACACAGATGTAGTAACATTTTAGATTTTGGTATAGTTATAAGTGGTGCTGTTTAAATACTAGGGTATGGGATTATTCAATTAGTTTGGTACATCAAGGACTGAAGGACAAAATTGTTTTGGGGAATTAATATTGTAGGGTTGCAAATTTTCAAGATTGTTTAATTTGACAGGACATTGCATTTGAAAATGACTTTTGTGAATTTTGAAAAATTATAACATTAAACACATTTCTTAGCACTTTTCATTTCCTTTCTGCATGTGTAAATCATTCCACCCATTCTTTCTTGCATTTCATATTTTTAATTTTTACTGAAAGTTTACTGTAGTATTGTGACCTTCGTGATGTCCGAATAGTCAGTTGAGGGTGTGAGTGAGAAGGCTCTCTGCTGCTAAGTTTTATTTAAGGCAAAGTTGCATTGTTATTCAAGTGATTTATGCTGTAAATAAAGTACAACAGTCATGTGTATGTACGCCCTGCATTACGTTTCTATTACTTAGTGTGTGTTTTTACATTGATTATGGGGACCTCTTGATCACCTGGAGTATTTGATCAACTGGCACACTCCTGGTCACATAGGTACCAGTAGATAAAAAGTTTGCTGTACTTGTTCATCTCTTGCCTTTCTGATCTTGAAGGCCTCAGCCTAAAGCACTGACTTATTTCTTTTTCACTAGTGGTAACTGATGTGCGTTTCTAACACTTATACAAAGTCAGGAGCTCAGCCAATCCCTCACTCTCCTACAATCGTACGACTTTTTAATTTCTTGGTGACTCTGTCCTTACCCTGGCTAATTTCTTATTAGTCAAGATGGCGACAGCGGCAGGGTAGGAAGCATTCAGGCTCCTGTGCCCATATACCCCCGCTCAGCCAGCTGGCTGCATTCTTTGTTCCTTTTGTATTTGTTTCTTCATTTCTGTTTTGTATCAAAGCTCACCTTTCCTTCTTCCACCGCAGCCACAGAAAAGAAGGTGATTGTGAAGGCCTGCTGTGGCGTGCAGCTTGGTGAACCAGATGTCTGTTACTCGTGGCTATGGTGGCTGTGTCTTTATCGGATGCTTTATTGCCAGTGACTCCGTCTGGTCTGTTCCTCCTGGCGGCGACGTAGCTGTTATAGAGGTGGTAGCATCGGTTGATGACTGAGGTGGCGACGGCTTCAGCCTGTGGATGGGTTCGGTCTGTCCCACCTTGCCCACGCGCTGATGCAGCGGCTTTGGTGTCAGCTTCGGCGATGACAGCTTTATGGGTCTGGTTGGGAAATCCTTGATTTGGTGGCCTCAGGCGGCTTTGACGCTGGCGTCGCATAACCACTTCAGAAACCAAGGAGCTGTGGAGGAAATGAAAGATGAACTTAACTTTGTGTCAATTATTTCTTTTCATAATTTCTGTAATTAAGATGGCACTGTATTATGGCATATTGTACACATCACACTGTATTTTCATAAGTACAAGTGACCAATTGCTATACTTCTACACAATACTACTGTACTATTACTAAGAGATAGTTGGAACTGCCGATGCTGGAGAATCTGAGACAACAAGGTGTAGAGCTGGATGAACACAGCAGACCGAGCAGGAAAGCTGATGTTTCGGGTCTGGACCCTTCTTCAGAAAATGAAGGGTCCAGATCCGAAACGTCAGCTTTCCTGCTCTTCTGATGCTG
>NC_063335.1:12102799-12124231 GCF_021869965.1 Rhincodon typus
TACACCTTGTTATCTCTGTACTATTACTAACGTGCTTGTTGAAACTCTTTCTTTGACCTTTGCTTCATCTCTTCCTACTCTCTCAATGTTTTCAATTTCTGTTTTTCTAGCTTTATTTATATTTGTCTTCGCACTTCACTTACTGTTATGTAAGTGCTTCTTGTTTTAGGTTTGATCTCATTATCTTTTCATTTGTGGACTTGCTGGTTTTGATGTATCACAGTTTGGTCCCTCTGCAATTTTCTTGATCTGCTTCTTTTATATCTTAGATATTTTCTCCAATTTTAGGTGACCATACTTCCCATAAATCACAGCCAGATGCGACACTGCTTTTGCATCCTTGAGCAGTAATATATTGACCCTGATTTTGCTGTGCTGAAGGAACAGTTTTTTTGCAGTTCACCTCGTTGACACTTGCCTACAGACTTTTTGTTCACGTCAGTGGATATTTGTGATATGGTGCAATGAAAACAAGTTCTCTCAACGTCGGCAAAACTAAAGAACCGATCATTAACTTCAGAAAGAATGGAGGAGAGCACGTCCCCATCTACATCAACGGAACTGAGGATGGTAGGGTGGAGAGTGTCAAGTTCCTCGGAGTGACGATAATCGACAACCTGTCCTGGACTTCCGACTGTAGCTGTGACAGTCAAGGTGCAACAATGCCTCTTCTTCCTCTGGTGGCTCAGGAAATTTAGCACGTCCATAAAGACGCTCACCAACTTCTACATATGCACCATTGAAAGCCTACTGTCCGGGTGCATGACGGCCTGGTATGGCAGCTGCTCTGCCCAGGACCTTAAGGAGCTGCAGAAGGTGGTGTGCACAGCCCAGACAATGACAGAAGCCAACCTCTCATCCATGGGCTCTATTTGCACGGCTCGCTGCTGCGGAAAGGCGGCCAACAGCATCAAAGACCCTGGTAATGACTTCCAATAACCTCTTCCATCAGGCAGAAGATACAGAGTCCTGAACATGTGCAGGAGCAGGTTCAGGAACAGCTCCCTCTGGCTGTTACTGGACTGATGAATGGATTCTAGCCTTAAGTAGTGCTGACTTTGCTAAAGTTGATATTGCCTAGCACACACCCTGTGCAATGTAAGCTGTATGCGTCTAAGTCTTTTTGATCTGTACATCCTTGTCTACCATGATCTGCCTCTACTGCTTGTAAACAAAACTTTTCACTGTACTTTGGTATGCGTGACAATAAATGAATCGATTAATCATATTTCTGCAAATTTGTCATCTGCTGTACACTCTGCAGGGTATTTGTGGCATCTCTGAACAGATCTGGAATGAGTGAGACTCCTGGAATTGAATCAGAGCTAAGAATTATAAAGAAGGAAATGTGAATTAGATTTAAATAACACAGAAATCAGTAATAAGATTGAAAAAATACAAGAGGGGATTAAGGGACTGGACTAGTTTGAAAAAATCATATTAAATTAATTTTTATTTTTTAATTCAAAGATTAATTTTGTTCTCCAAAGTAATTATCGCTTATTTTGCCATTAGAAATTCACTTTTGTCAAAATACATGAGCCTGAACCTTTTCAGTCTTTAGTGTAGAACTACTGAGCAAGTGCCATGAGTTTGTACATTAGTCAGTGGTTTCACTGCCAATTATGCGTGAAGGCTGCAACTGTGCACCTTGTGGAGTACAGAGATTTCTGACAGTAGCTTCTAGATTTTATTTATCTGCACATGTGTGGACTCCAGAAGTTGCTGTAGATTTAACCTGTGATAACAATGAGTACTGACAGCCTGACCGTCATTTTTGCAGCAAAATATGAGCTATTGATTTGGAATATCATCACCCACACCCATTCCTTTCTCAGCATAAATATTTCTTTGTCACTATTCAGTTTCCTGTCACTCTGTGATCTATAAGATGGTCCCAGTAGTTCCACTGAAATAAAATAAAGAACTGTGGCTGCTAGTAATCTGAAACAAAAACACATTGCTGGAGAAACTCAACAGGTCTGGCAACATCTGAGAGTGAAAGCAGAGTTAAGGTTTTGAGTCCAGTGACCCTCCAGCTCCACTGAACCCTTGCTGACACTCCACTTGCTGTTACTGTGTTCAATCCAGAGTGATTCGTCTGATCTTTGTTATTGAACTCTGTACTTAGATGTTGTGTCAAACATAGCTAAGTGGTCCCTTCCTTTTCTCTGTCTTCTGGAATTGTTATTTGAAGGAATATTTAAACAGCAAGATGACCCAGTTGCGGAATGGTTGAACAATTTAAATCAAACATTAGTTCCTAATTTTGTGTTTTGTAATCTGCACATTAATACACAGATGTATAATACATCATACATTTAATTTGAATTATTTTAAGTTTGGCCAATTTTTACTTTTTCAATAAATGCAACATTTACTTTTTCATAATTTTGTCCTGTTTGACCTCTCTCAACTATTACATAGAAACATGAAATAAACTAGGTATCATGAGAAGCAAAAATCAGCTGTGCCCGAATATATATTTATTTGACAGCCATTTCGGCTGTTTCAAAATTCTGCATTATATTTTAACATTACGATTCATTGTAACTGGTTGCATTCTATTGACTTTTTTTTGTTAAAGTGAAGTGTTCCTTGACTAAAACTTTAAATTATAATGGTTTTTCAGTTTTATGCACAAGTTATGTGAAATCGTTTGTACATGACTATTTGCTGTTTTAATGTGAAAAATCCAAAATGTCTCGTCAATTTTCTGATGCATGTCAGCCAACTTGTACCAATTCAGTATTACTTTTCAACAGACAAATTGGTTCTTCTGAATGTTTTCTGAAATTGAAATATGGCTCAGTAAACAAAATACTATGAAAGCTTTTATGCAACAATGGAGGGAAATATTTTGATAAAATTTTGTTTATGAAACAGTTTTGTGCAGTTGAGTAAGTTGAAGATTTTGAGTAAGTGTCCGAATTAAGCATTATATAGATTAGCCAAAGGCATTAGGAATTTAAGAGTCATGATTGATTTTTTTTTTTGTTCCTGGGATATAGACTACATTTTCATATCTTCAAGTATTCTAGTTGCATTGAGATACTGTTTGCGAACCTTTGACTTGACCTGCTGTGGTTGTTTTGGTGATGGTAATTTCTAAAGATGCTGAGTTGTGCCTTCCAGGATACAGATGTGAGGTCATGAAGGAACAATGATGTATGTTCCAAATCAGGAGAGTGTGATTACTTGAAGAGAAACCTGGAAGTAATGGGTGCCCCCACTGCGTTGCTTTCATGTTCGTCTCTGCATAAAGCCACAGGGGAGGCCTGAATTTCTGCAGTAAAATGCTGCAGTGAAATGCTATGGAGTAAGGTTTCTCAACAGGAGGGGAGGGAATGTGAGTAGGTTTGAAGGAGGAGGCCTTCTTTCAAGTGGCTTCTCCCAACATCAAAAGTCCAGCCCCAGGTTGGCTCAACTTCTGCTGGTTGTCGACATCACAGTCAGCACTGTAACAGCCCTATCTCTCTCAAGCCAGTAATTCTGCAGCTGTGCAGAGGGATCTGGGTATCCTTGTGCCCAAAACTCAAACATTAATTTGCAGGTGCACCAGGTAATAAACAAATGAAATATTGTCCTTCATTGCTCGAGGGGCGCAATTTAAAAATAGGGAGGTTATGCTGCAGCTGTATAGGGTGCTAGTGAGGCCACACCTGGAGTACTATGTACAGTTTTGGCCTTACTTGAGAAAGGGTGTACTGATACTGGAGGGTGCAGTGGAGGTTTACTAGGTTGATTCTGGAGTTGAGAAGGTTGGCTTACGAGAAGAGATTGAGTAGAGTCGGACAATACTCATTGGAATTTAGATGAACTCGGGGGGGAGATCATATAGAAACATAATTTTATGAAGGGAATAGATAAGATAAAAGCAGCGAGGTTGTTTCCACTGGCAAGTGGAACTATAACTAGGGGGCATAGCCTCAAAATAAGGGGGAGCAGATTTAGGACTGAGTTGAGGAGGAACGTCTTCACCCAAAAGTTGAGAATCAGTGGAATTTTCTGTCCAGTGAAGCAGTTGAGGCTACCTTGTTGAATGTTTTTAATGCAAAGATAGATTTTTGAACAGTAAAAGAATTAAGGGTTACAGTGAGAGGGTGAGTAAGTGGAGCTGAGTCCGTGAAAAGATCAGCCATGGTCTTATTGAATGGCGGAGCAGGTTTAACAGGCCAGATGGCCACCTCCTACTCTATTTCTTCTGTTCTTGTGTAATTAATTTACAAAGCTCAAATTAAACCTCAATTTCTGACAGTATTTCTAATGTACTTTTAACTGTCGAGGTCCATGTTTTTCTCTTATGATGTTTGACTTAATTGAAGTTCTCCTTCGCTGTTGCTCCCTTGCCCTCTGCTTCTGGATAGTGTGAGCCAACTGTTCAGTTTGAGTTATTGATCTGAGTCTAGGTGAATCCTGACGTGTGTGTACTTGTCTATTTTGACAGAGTTGGTACTTGGCACCAGTGACATGTTTCACATTAAACATAAGTAATTATGTTATCAGGAGAGAATTAGATGTAGTTTTTAGGGCTAAAAGGATCAAAGGGAATGGGGAAATGTGGGACAACAAGGTGCAGGGCTGGATGAACACAGCAGGCCAAGCAGCATCATAGGGGCAGAGAGGCTGACGTTTTGGGCCTAGACCCTTCATCAGAAAAGGGGGAGGGGAAGGGGGTTCTGAAATAAATAGGGAGAGAGTGGGAGACGGATAGAAGATGGATAGGTGGAGAGGAAACAAACAGGTCGAAGAGGCGGGGATGGAGCCAGTAAAGGTGAGTGTAGGTAGGGAGTTAGGAAGGGGATAGGTCAGTCCAGGGAGGACGGACAGGTCAAGGGGGCGGGATGAGGTTGGTCGGTAGGAGGTGGAGGTGCGGCTTGAGGTGGGAGGAAGAACAGGTTAGGGAGGCAGGGACGAGCTGGACTGGTTTTGGGATGCGGTAGGGGGAGGGGAGATTTTGAAACTTGTGAAATCCACATTGATACCATTGGGCTGCAGGGTTCCCAAGCGGAATGAGTTGCTGTTCCTGCAACCTTCGGGTGGCATCGTTGTGGCACTGCAGGAGGCCCAGGATGGACATGTCGTCTGAGGAATGGGAGGGGGAGTTGAAATGGTTCGCGACTGGGAGGTGCAGTTGTTTATTGCGAACCGAGCATAGGTGTTCTGCAAAGCGGTCACCGAGCCTCCGCTTGGTTTCCCCGATGTAGAGGTAGCCACACCGGGTACAGCGGATGCAGTATACCACATTAGCAGATGTGCAGGTGAACATCTGCTTGATGTGGAAAGTCTTCTTGGGGCCTGGGATGGGGGTGAGGGAGGAGGTATGGGGACAGGTGTAGCACTTCCTGCGGTTGCAGGGAAAAGTGCCGGGTGTGGTGGAGCTGGAGGGGAGTGTGGAGGGGACAAGGGAGTCACGGAGAGAGTGGTCCCTCCGGAAATAGTGTACTGAGTTAAATGATCAGCCATGTTTTGGTGGAGCAGGCTGAAGGGGGTTACAGTTATTCGTGTTTTCTATGTTTCTATATTAATTGTCTAACTTATTTTTAGACAGGATAGTATTTATAGGGTATTGCACAGAATTTTTGCTTCTGAAAGCATTGTAGTCTAAAAGGCACCTGAGGGGCAACTTTTTCCACACGGTGGTTTGTATGTGGAATGAGCTGCCAGAGGTAGTAATGGATTCACGTACAGTTACAGCATTTAAAAGACATTTAGATAGGTACATGAATAGGAAAGGTTTAGAGGGATATGGGCCAAATGCAGACAAGTGGTACTAGTTTGGGAAACTTGGTCAGCATGGACTGGTTGGACCAAAGAGTCTGTTTCCATGCTGCATGACTCTGATTTTATTTAATTCCTGTCCCTATTGCCATTAAGGTGAGTGACTTTCTTGAACCTCAGCAGTCCTCAGTGTGTAGGCATCCGATTGATGCTGTGAGGAATTCCAGGATTGTGACCCAGTGACAGTGAAGGAATGGCAATATAATTCAAAGTCAAGGATTGTAAGTGACTTGAAGGTGAATGTACATCTACTGCCCTTATCCTTATTGGTGTTAGATGGTGCTGTGAAAGGAGTCTCAGTGAGTTGTTGCAGTGCATCTTGAAAATGATGTAATGCTTCCACCGTGATAAGGTAGTAAATAATGTTCACATCAAGTGGGTTACTTTGTGCTGGACTGTATAGAGCTTGTTCAGTGCTGTTGGAGTTGCACTCATCCATAAAAGGAGAGAGAGTATTTCATCACACTCCTGATTTGTGCCTTGTAGATGGTGGTCAGATTTTGTGAAACTACAAGGTGAGTTACTCATCCTAAAATTCCCAATCTGTGATGTGCTCTCGTGGTCACGTGATGGTTAGGTAACCTTCAGTGTTGATGTGAGGCTCTAGTGAGGGTTGAAGCAAAATGATTAGATTATCTCATTGGAAATGATCATTCCCCTGCCTCCCAACTAACTCCCTTACCCCTTACCACATCGCCCCCATGAAACCTGACTTGCCTGTGACCCCAACCAAATGACTTCTCCACTTCTCACTGTACTAAGCTACCTATTCACTGGGTTATCCACTGCTGTTCACATTTGTCCATTCACTGATTTTTGTCTACTCACAGTGGACCTTTAAAATTACCTTAAAAGGGCATCCTTCATCTCTTAAATTGACATCATTGTGTTGGTATTACATTACCATTCTGAAGAAAGGATGTGTCGGACAGTAGGAATTTATAGAAGTGTTACAGTATGATGAGAAGTAGGAAGAGGTTACATGAATGTAGGTTAATATTGCAGTTGTATTAAGAGAAAACCACAGGAGGGCACTATATACTGCAAAATTAATGCTACAGACTGATTTTTTTTTGATGTGATTGTAAATGTTCACATAAGTCAAAACTGTTCATTTGCTCATTGGGAAAGTGAAATCTAAGCCATGTTTATTTTCTCTCCTGTTAAATGCTGATTTCTGATTAACCCAAAACCTGGTCCCACTATTTGTTGGATGCAGCCTGATTGGCGACCTCAATCTTTGCTTCGTGACTACATGTGGCGCCTTGTGACTAGAAAGATAGATTACTGCATTAGTTGGACCCCTTCCTTGTGTCCCAGTCCTCCTTTCAACCAGTTCTCTTTCGCACCCCTTGAAGTGCTGAAATGTGAGAACAAGAAGGTAAAACAAGTGCATAAATATAGAAAGGCATACAATGAAATAGATCAAGGAAGTTGAGCAGAATATTAAAAAGATGAACAAATGCAAAAATAGAACAGACCTGCGGGAAGCGTAGAAGAGAACAGCATGGTAAATTCTACGGGGGAGGGGGAATGATGAAAAGCAGAACTACACAGAAGAAACACAAAAAGGAAATGAACTTCCAAGACAGAGAAACATAAAGGAAAGAGTAAATGCACAGGTTTTGTTTTGGGTCACTTTGAGCTTCACACTGTGAGGAATGAGAGCATCTTGTCCAATTTCTATGCATTGAACTTTGCCATGAAAAAGTCACAGGCAACTAACTGAATGTTGGCACTATTATTCATTTAACATTCAATCTGGAGTAATGAGGGGAAATACCATTTGTTGCTGTGGATTTCATTGTACATTCAGACATGGATGCACCAGTTGCTTATCCAGAGCAGCTACTACTGTCAAAGAAAAAGTAACATCCCCTATCTTCACAATGCCAAATATTATTAGCTTTAAAAAATAATTGGACTGATTTCAAGATAGCTACATAGCTGGAGGCTCAATTAGAAATGGGCTTCTTTGGCTACTAAACTGTAAGGTTAATTTCAATCTGAAGAAGTCAAGATTTTCTTCCTGTGTACCTAGTGATGTCTGATCCATAACTTCCCAAAACACTTAGTCTGGGAATATCTGTGGAGAAAGAAACAGATTGCGATCTTTAATCAGACCTATTTTGATCAACTATTGATATCCCAAATTAGTTATATGGTCACTTATTTTTTTTCTCTCATCAGCATCTCTTCAGATTTGTGGTATTACAAAGTCAAGTTTGAGCTGAATTAAAAATACAATATTTCATTTTGAACAAATTAGATGCACAAACCTTTCTTACTTGTTTATGGGAAAAAGGGACTGCTGGTTAGGCCAGCATTTATTTCCCATCTCTAATTGCCCTGGAGAAGGTAATAAGCTACTTTCTTGCACTGCTGCAGTGCTTGGGTGTAAGGATACCTGCAGTGCTGTTAGGAAGGGGATGCCATGATTCTGACCTAGCAAGAGTGAAGAATTGACGATTATAGCTCCACGTCAGGATGGTTTGAGACTTGGCAGAGAACTTTCAGGTGGTGGCACCCCATGCAACTCCTGCATCTTCTAGGTGATAGAGATTGGGAGTAACATGCTGTCAGAGGATCCTTGGTGAGTTATTGCAATGTATCTTATAGATGGTGTGCACTTTTGCCATTGTGCATCAGTGGTGAAGGGTGTGAATTTCAAAGGTTATGATTAGAGTATCTATCAAGTGAACTTTGTCCTGGATAGTGTTGACCTTCTTCAGTATTACTGGAATTGTATTTATCCAGTCAAGGGAAGAGTGTTCCATCATTCTCCTGATTTGTGCCTATAAATGGCAGACAGACTTTGGGAGATGGGAGGTAAGTAACTCACTGCAGAGTTCCTTGCTTGTGACCTCCTCTTGTAGCCACAGTATTTACACGACTGGATAAAAAACCAAAAGAACTTCAAAAGTTGAAATCTGAAACAAAAACAGAAATTGCTGGAAAAACTCAGCAGTTTGGGCAGCATCTGTGGAGAGTAATCAGAGTTAACACTTTGAATACGGTGACCCGTCTTCTGAAGTTCTGAAGAAGGGTCAGTGAACCTGAAATGGTATCTTCTGATTTCTCTCCACAGATGCTGCCACACCTGCTGAGTTTTTCCAATACTTTGTTTTTGTTTGTGGATGTTATTTACATGTCTTGTCCTGTCCAGTTTCTGGCTGATGATAGTTCAGGCTATTGACAGTGGGGGATTCAGCAATGGTAATACCATTGAATGTCGAGGGACAACGGTTAGTTTCTCTTTTGTTGGACATGTTCATTGATTGGCACTTGTGAGGTGCAAATATTACTTGCCACACATCAGCCCATGCCTGGATATTGCAATCATCAGTTATCTCTTGATGATGGAATATTGTCCCACGCTAAAACTGAGCATCTGAAAACTGGTATTCTCAGGCCAAGTATTTCCAATGAAGAACAAAGCAAGATTGCACCTTGAAACTCCAACCTTCAATTCATCCAGTATTTGAAATTTGTTAAACCTGTGCTCCCTAGCTCAATTTCCAACACATTTGAGGGCGTAACTGTTTCCTTTTGTAGCCCAAGTACGCAAAAAAACTGCTTTGAAAGTTCTCACCTTTCCTTTACTTAAGAAACTTAAACATTTCTTATTCCAGCAGTAAGGTCAGTTAGAAATCAAAAGTGGGGTGGTGAATCCTCTCTAATACTCTTACTCCAAAAGTATTTTTTAAAAACGCAGAATTTGAATTCTCCAGTGGAGATCTGATTGGTTATTGTCACATATACCAGAGTACAGTGAAAAGCTTTGTTTACAAGCAGTACAGACAGATCATAGTAAACAAGGATGTACAGATCAAAGGTTGTTTTTAAAAAAAAATCTTAGAAACATACTGATTACATCGCACAGGGTATGCACTAGGTGAGATCAACGTTAGCCTTATTTGAGGCTAGAGAGTCCATTCATCTGTCTAATAATGGCTGGGAAGAGGCTGTTCCTGAAATTTGCCAATGTGTGTGTTCAAGCTTCTGTATCTTCTGCCTGACAGAAGAGGTTGTAGGCGGTCATTACCGAGGTGCAATGGGTTTTTGATGATGGCTGCCTTTCTGCAGCAACGAGCCATGTAAATGGAGTCCATGGTTGGAAGTTTGGCTTCTGTGATGGTTTGGGCCGTGCACACGACTTTCTGTAGTTTCCTTGAGTCCAGGGCAGAGCAGTTGCCACACCAGGCCGTTATGCACCTGGACAGTATGGTTTCAATGGTGCATCTGTAGAAGTTGGTGAGGATCCTTATGGACATGCCAAATTTCCTGAACTGCCTGAGGAAGAAGAGGCGTTGTTGTGCTGCTTTGGCCGTCGCATCTGTGTGTGAAGCCCTGGTCAGGTTGTCTGTTATCGTCACTCCGAGGAACTTGACGCTCTCCACCCTCTCAACTTCCGTTCCATTGATATAGATGGGGGCATGTTTTCCACTTTGCTTGCTGAAGTGAATGATCAGATCTTTAGTTTTGCTGACATTGAGAGAGAGGTTGTTCTCATTGCACCACGGCACCAAGCCCTCTATCTCCTTTCTGTATTTTGATTCGTTAGATATCCGTCCCACTACGGTGGTGTTGTCAGTAAGCCTGTAGATGGCATTCGTTCAGAACTTGGCAACACAGTTGTGGGTGTACAGGGAGTACAGTAGGGGGCTGAGGACATCCTTGGGGGGGGCTCCACACAACAGTCAGGAACATCACTTCGTGTTTAGTATTTTAAGAACTTTGCTCAAGGGAATATTGACATGCTGGACCCTGGAAATTCCCAATCCCAAATTCTACTGGAGGAGGTGACTCTGCCTTCTTGAATTGTTGTTAGGAAGGGAGTTCCAGGATTTTGACACAGCAACAGTGAAGGACCAATGATATAATACGGCATTGTTTTATTTAGTGTTTTATTTTCTGTTCCTTGTGCAAAATCCTAAATTATGTATAGGAAAGAGTTATTCTTTGTGTAAAAGTAAACATGCATGAAGGGAAATATTGTTTTATTTGAATGAATTTGGCATAAAATTAATAGTAACTTGCATTCCATACAAGAAGTGTCATGAAAGTATTCAGTTGAGCAATATTAGTGCACAATTTGATGCACTATGAATAGGAAGGGTTTAGATGGATATGGCCAAATGCTGGCAAATGGGACTAGGTTTATTTAGGATATCTGGTCAGCATGGATGAGTTGGACTGAAGGGTCTGTTTCCATGCTATATATTTCTCTGATTCTAAAAGAGAAGTAAAGTAATAAATTGGCATGGATTTTGGTTTTTGGATTGGCTTGTTTTCTCATTATCTGCACATATTTATTCATTGTAACCTAAAAGTCACTTAGTCACAATAGCTAATTCTTCCAGGTATTATAAAGTAGTCAATGTGATGTGCTAAATCAGTGATATTCTTAAAAATACACAATGTCGTTTCTTGATTTTGCTTTACACCCTTTCTAAACAAACGTTCTACTTGAATGATTTAATTGCCAGGGTTTTCAAAAGAACAGTGGAATTTGAAACCAAAATTTAAGTTTATTGTCTTTATCTAATTGACTTCCAACAAGAATGTTTATAGTGAGTAATGAAAGATGAATTTCTTTTGATGAGCCATCAAGTATATGTTGCATTAGGATTTGTCAATGATGGTATAAGTCTTATTCTAAAGCATCCATACTTTTTAAAAAAAACTTTTAAAGGACACAGTTGATGAGACTATATGAATAGTTCATGTGAAGGGGGAAGAGAGAGGAATTGAGGGTGGGGCTAGTAAGTAGCGGGATGAAGGTGTTTTGAATGTAAGTGAAACAATACCTGAATAGATGGAAGCCCTTAAATAATAGATTACTTGAAATTCTGGATCAGAAGTTCATTTGCCGCTTAGTGGAAAGGAAAGAGAGGTAGTGTGTCAAGGTTGAAAGCGGTGGATCTTGATACAAGATGAGCTTGAATTGGGCATGAGAGATGGAGAAGAAACCAGGGGATGAGAAAGAAGTGAATACAAATGAATACAGAGTTCAGATTATGTTGGGATGACAGAGATTAGGAGGAATGCCTTGTTACAAAGAGGACAGGATGATGAGAGATTCCAGCTTAAAACACTGTGATGAAGTTACCTGTAGCTGGGGTAAATTCTATCCGGGACATCCAAAAATCATGTCTGTTTATGAGCAGTTATGGATTGTGGGATTTGCCCCCATCTCTCTCCCTCCACCTGAACAGATTTACAGCTGTAGAAATGTTGTGTATAATGAGGGCCAAAAGCTAAACAGCTTGGAGATTGAGAGTGCACTTGCAGGTGGGCTGGCAGCAATTTGATTCAAGGTCAGAAGAAAGTGTCTTTAAAAAGACTACATTAGTGGGTTGCTGGTGTTGCGGTATGCAAACAAGTGTAAGAGACGAGTTTGTTAGTGATCGAGACTCTGGGAAGAACAAAGGAAGTATGAAGGGATAAAAGTTGGTAGAAGGCTGAAGTTTGGAGACGACAGGAAGTTAGTGAATTCAGAGGAGAGAGTGAGGCCAAGAGCAACTGAAATGGAGTTTGAAATCATTGATAATTTGCTGTTCAGAGTAGAGGCTAAAAAGAGGAGGAGCTAGATAGAAAGTTCAGATGGATGAAGAGTGAACAATATCAGACAGTGAAAATGTTGTTAAAGGGACATGGTGCAAGAGAGTTATATGGAGGCACAGGTGTTGGAGATGCCCATAGGGTCGTCATAGTGACCGAGATGTGATTGGCTAATGAGCCTAATCTTGAATTGCAGACATTTTGGAGGAGCTGATATGATAAGGGGTGAAATTACATTTGTAAGCAATGTTTCAGTAAAAGTCTGGATGGGAATTTTGTTCATCCATAATAGTCATATATATGTCAAAACTTATCACAAAGTACTTAAATGTTTAAGGAGAGAAATGCAGAGATGGATGGTAGTTTGCATAAAAATGCTGCAGATCTGAAATAAAATCTCAGGAAGTCATATTGCACTTGAGCATTAACTGCCTTTCTCGCTCCTCAGATGCTACTAGACCTGCTGAACTTCTCCAGCATTTCCTGCTTGTATGTTGATTCTGAGTCTGAGTCTAAGGGGTTAGTGGTTGAACTGCCAGTAGGATGGAAAAGAGTTTGGAAAAGTTAGCCAAGTCCAGGCATGCTCTGTCGAAAGGCAGTCGACGAGACGAGGACAGGCTAAAATAGCAGATGCTGCTTTTAAAAAGAACATTGGCAGATGCCTCACTGGACAATTTGGTGAATGTTATGGAAAGCCCAGATGTTTGGTGTCTCTTTCTCAGGTCCTAGAAGAATTGAAGTCGTCTATGAAAGCAGGGGAGTAGGAGGTCAGTAGAATTGATAGATATATGTGAGGATTGTGGTGACTTATTGAAATTGTGGGAAATGATTGGTGACATGACTCTGCCCCAGGAAAGAAAGGAGTCCAGGAAACCAAGAGAAAAGAAAAGCAAAGCTGGAATAAAGTAATTGATTTGTATCCAAAGTTTGCTCCAAATTGATAGTTGCTCATAAACGGGAAGGATACAATACGAAAAGGTTCAGAACTTTCCTGTATACTGTCCAGACATGACAGTCCAACGTAAAATTTTGTCATTTACGGGGTGGCATATACCATAACTGTAAACTTGTGTATCTTTGAAATGCAATTTAAAAAAAAACTCTTGAATTGCTCTGTTATCTTTTGTTTTACCCCCACTCCTTAATTTTTCTCAGAATTTGTCTGCTGGTAGTTGCTGTATTGCATTAACAAGTCTATTATTATTTTTGCTTAACATATGCAATTATAATTGCAGAAGAGTTAACTGCAATAATGTCTTATGAATCTGTGGGCACTTAAGCCCATTGACCATGGAATATGTGGTCTTAGTCGACAAATGAGACCATTGTATAACAGCTTTCTGATTTTGGGTATAATTAATCATGTCTCATGGAACAAGGCTGGAATTTAGAGACTATTTATTTTACTAAGCATGCTTTAAAAGACATAGAAGTAAAGGAAAAATGGTTGCAGAGAAAGGTCAATATTTATAACCTATGGCTGGAACATGATGTTATTACTATCCATTAGTCCATCAACCCTGGATTTATAATTTACATTAACGTCTGTTTGCCTGATTGTACTATATGCTTGTTGCTTCTATTTCCCAAGTTTATTGAATTTAAATACTTTTTGAAAATGAAAACCTTTTATAACTCTGAAAATTCACTGAAAGCAATTCTAATCATTTAGAAACAGAAATAACAAGTGAAGGGAAATTCAGCAGAGCACATATATTCGGCATCCTTTTGTTAATTATTGTTATAATTATGCAGCTCCTTCCCTGGGACACTTGTCTGTCTGGTTGACCTTCTGTAACTATAAAATGGAAAATGTAAATATTTGTATTAAGAATCTCTATCTCACGGAGGAAACCTCTGTTCAATCACATCCAAGAACCTACTCTGAAAACTCTGATCTTGTTTTGGCAGCTATGAACATACCAATTGAGACTGACCCTAATATTCTTAATTAAACAACCTAAATATTCTTATTAAAAATTTCAGTTTGTTCTATTCACCCAATGTTAGCTGATACTTAAAAACATTCAAGGATTCAAATACTTTTTGCCTGAAGTTGATAGGTCATGGCCTGAGGAAGACCGATCCATGTGCCAAGTTTTGTTGGAATTCATCCATTAGTTTTTGAGGTCTGTTATTTATAGATGGCTAACAAATGGGAGGGAATCATTGTGATGGAGGTAAATTTGTTACTTTTATCTGTTTCATTTATTAATGAAACGTGGGTATTACCAGCTAGGCCAGTATTTCAGCAACCCCCACCCCCCACGTTGCCCTGGATAAGGTGGAGGTGAGTTACCTTCTTGAAGTGCTGCAGTCCTTGGGGTGTAGGGCTACCCTGTGTGCTGTTGGGAGGGAGTTTGAGGATTTTAACCCAGTGAAATCATATGTTTCCAAATTGGCACGGTGTGTGGCTTGGTGAGAAACTTACTACATGTTGTGTTCCATTCGTAGTCATACAGCATGAAAACAGACCCTTTGGTCAAACCAGTTCATGCCAAACATAATCCCAAACTAAACTAGTCCTACCTGCTTGCTCCTGGCCCATATCCCTCCAACCCTTTACCATTCATGTACTTATCCAGACGTCTTTTAAATGCTGTAATTGTGACACATCCACCACTTCCTCAGGCGAATCATGCGAATCACCTCTGTAAAAACAAAAAAAGCCACTTGTGTCTTTTTTAAATCTCTCTCCTTGCATCTTAAAGATATGCCCCCTTGTCTTGAAATCCCCCATCATAGGGAAAAGATAACTACTATTAACTCAATCTATACCCCTCATAATTTTATAAACTTCTTTCAGGTCACCTCTCGTATGCTCCAGTGAAAAATGTCCTAGCCTGTCCAGCCTTTCTTTATAACTCAAACCTTCCATATCCGGCAATGTCCTGGTAAATCTCTTCTGAACCCTGCCCAGCTTAATAAAATCCTTCCTATAACTGGTCGACTAGAACAGAACACAGTACACCAGAAGAAGCCTCACCAATGTCCTGTACAACCTTGATGTGTCTTCACCTAAATCTGTTGGACTAAACCTGGTGTTGTGTGATTTTTGACTCTGTACTACCTCAGCTTGACTTGCCAACTCATATACTCAAAGAACTGAGTAATGAAGGCAAGTGTGCTAAATGCCTTTTTAACCGCCCTGTCTACATGTGATGCAAACTTCAAAGAATTGTGTGCCTGAACCCCTAGGTCTCTGCTCTACCACACTACCCAAGACACTACCATTAATTGTATAAGTCTGCTCCTGTTTGTTGTACCAAAATGCAATACCTCGCATTTACCAGATGAACTCCAACTGCCACTTTTCAGTCCATTGACCCATTAGATCAAGATTCCACTGTAATCTCAGAAAACCTTCTTCACTGTCTACACTTTTGTTGTCGTCTGGATTCATCTGCCCATATCGCTGTAAGTGGTTGACATTGTGGGTTTGAAAGGTGATCTTGGGGGAGTTTTAATGAGTTGACTTTCCTGCTCCTCAGATGCTGTCTGACCTGCAATGCTTTTCCAGCTTCACAATTTTTGACTCTGGCTTCCAGCATCTGCAGTCCTTACTGTCTCCTAGCCATATGTGGTGCTTTCTCTTAGAGAAACTCATCAGGTCTGGCCATATCTTTGGAGAGAAAGATAACATTCTAAAGAAGGATCGCTGGACTCGACGTTAACTTTGCTTTTTCTCCGCAGATGCTGCTAGACCGGATGAATTTCTCCAGCAATTTCTGTTTTTGTTTCAGATCTTCAGTGTTTGCAGTTCTTTGTTTTATTTTGGTTCATTCTCTTCCCTTCTTTAGCAATTGTCATCTTGATGGCCTGCTTGACCCCTCATAATGGATTGATCTCACAACATATTTCAAACTTGGACATATTTTATGTTCAATAAGTTTGTATTTGTATGGCGTCTTTTAATGTGGTCATAATGTTCTAAACGTTTCCTAGGCAATGAATTACTGTTGATTTCTTGACAGTTATTGTTGCATTGAGCACTGGGTACCAACCAGGACTGGTTGAGGTAGTTCACTGTCCCGAATTCTCCTTCCTGAAAAAAATTGTTTCCTCTCGTAACCTTTTCAGACATTTTAAGAGACACTTACATGGTGATGGGGCTTGAACCCGCTTTAGAGGGACTAACACTACACTACAAGATCACTTAATCTTCCTTTCTAACTTGCATTGAATCAGTTTGTTTCGAACATTTGATGACATCTCAATGGCAGGTGGGACTTGAACTCAAACCTCAGAGGTAGGGCTGCTACCATTGAACATCAGTGCCCCTTAATTCCCCTATTTGTTTTTTGTTTTGATTTTTAAACAATGTTTAATGCATTGATGACTGTCAACATATCTGGGGCAGGTGGGATTTGAACCCAGGTCCTTTCACCGAGAGGTAAGGGGCACTTTAACTGCACCACAAATGCTAATATTGTTCTCTTTTCTAGATATTTTCTAATCAGTCTGTTCAGGCTGATGTTGTGACACACATATCTGCAGCAGGTGGGTTTTGCGCTGGGTCTTCTGGTCCAGATATAGGGGCCCTACCACTGCACCATAAGAACCTTTGTATACAAGACAGAGTTACGATCATTTTGGTTAACAGCTGAATAGCCTGATGAATTGTGCCACAGAATCTAATCCTAATCCTCGTCCTAATTCAGGTATAGGTACTTCTAATCAACCTCTTCGTGGATTTTATGACACAGCTCTGGAGTAGTTGAGCAGGTGGGACTTGAATCCAGGTCTCCTAGTCCACGGGTAGGGGCACTACCATCACACACGAGCCCTCACAAGACGTAGGGAGGATGTTTCCTAATCAAACTGTTCAGAGATGTTATAACACACCTCTGTAGCAGGTGGGTCACAGGGGGAGTATATTGGATTATAGCAATAAATCAATTACTATCAGTTAGTTAGGCATAATTATAACTATCAGAAGCCAGTTATGTCAGTCTGTCTCTATCAGGACCTTGTCCAAAACTTTCTGTTTCCTGACACTCGAGCTGTAACATTGGCTGGTCTGAAGATATTGCAGATTCAACAGTACTTAAGAACTATTATCTTATGCAAGATTGTAGTAGTCATTTGTCCAACAGACCGTAAAGAGGTAAATGATCAAAATGTTTTGGTAGTGCTGATTGAGGGATGGAAGTTCAACAGAATACTGAGAAAACGCTGCTGTTCTTTGAATAATGATATGATATTTTTGGTATTTACCTGAAGGAGGAAATAGGGCCTCAGTTTAAGTCCCTGTTGAAAAATTACTTTGCGGCTTTCTTAATATAGTGCTAAAGTGAATAAATTATGTGCATAGATCCTAAGAAGTGCTTTTAAATGTGCAATATTTTTAACTTCTAAGAGATTTTACTCCCAATTCAAGATGATACCACAGTTGATGTGCAATTAAGAATGGACAATTGCTCGCTGAATGCTCAAAAAAAATGCTGAAATTTGTTTAGAATTGTGCTGTTTTATAGCTGTGTCAAACATGGAACAGTACAGCACTGGAACAGGTCCTTCAGCCCACCATGTCTGAGCTGACTATGATGTCATTCTAGACTAATCCTTATCTCCTTGCACATGGTCTGTATTCTTTTGTTTCCTGCCTGTTTGTCCCTTTCTAAATTCCTCTTAAACATTGCCAATGTATCTGCTTCTACCATGTCTTTGGGCAGTTTCTACCGTCTCATCGTGCAGCACGTTAGAGGCACCCACCACCCCTAGTGTAAAGAAAAACATTCCTCACACAACTTCTTTAAACATTCCCCCTCTCACCTTAAACCTATGCACCTTAATATTTGACATTTCCATCCTAGGAAAAATGCCCTGATTGTCCACTCTCTCCATGCTTCATAATTTTATATACCTCAATCAGGTAGCCCCTCAGCCTCTGATCCTCTAGCGAAAATAATCCAAGTTTGTCCAACCTCCTCATATAGCTAATAGACTCCGATCCAGGCAACATCCTGGTAAACTTCCTTTGTGCCCCCTCCAAAGCCTCCGTATCTTTCCAAAAGTGTGGTGTCCTGAACTGCACACGATAATCTAAATGTGGCCTGACTAAAGTCTTACATGGCTGCGATACAACTTGCCAACTTTTATACTCAATGGCCTGACAAATGAAGGTAAGCATTTTATACATCAGCTTCACCACCTGTATTTCCACTTTCAGGGAGCTGTGGACTTGAACACTAAGATGCCTGTGTATATCAATACTCCTCAGGGTCGTGCCATTAATTGTATACTTGCCTCTTGCATTTGACCTCCCAAAACGCATCACATCTGAATTAAATGCCATCTTTCTCTGCCCAACTTTCCAATTGATCTATGTCCTTTTCTACTTAGCATAAAATTACAATTTTCCGTTTTCATCAGTGCTTTCTGAATTGATGGCAGGACAATCTTAAGAAAACCACTAGTTTATTGAAGCTTAAGTGAAGGCCTGAACTGATGATGGTCCCGCTGCAGAAGGAGCACTTCCTAGACATGCACTATCTCTGACATTGATTCTTTTTATTAAAGAGCTCTGATTATTCAATACAGCAGAGTGTTAGAAATATTTAGGCAGAGTAATGAATTTATCTCCCAATTAGAGTGCAATATTAACCACAGTTTTAAATTGCATTTTAGCATACGTTATTTTAGACTGTAAACATATTCAGATGTAATAACACTACAATTTCCTGCATTAATATTTTGCAAAGATCGGTTGTGATGTGGAAGATATCAAAATTACTATACATGTAGTGAGATACAAAATTAAAGTACCTTGAAATTGTTAATGTCACCACTGCAAGGTAGACTGCAACTCTCAATATCTGGAGATAGGAGCATTCTGTGGCAAGGCTTGGAATGGGTCCCAGGAACAGGACTAGCCAGAGGTCAGGGAGTTGGATTTGAAAATAGTGTGTGCTAGACAGCAGAGTGTCTCCACTTCAGCAGAAACCAGTACTGGAACTAGGTAACAAATGCACTTCATTGACATCAGAGGTGAGAGGCATGTGCTGGAGACAGCAAGAGTCCAGTGCTCATGCCATATTGTTCCTGGAGCCTAGCTGCTTGGTGTCATGAGTTACTGTGTAAATTCAGCATAACAAATTTCAACCACTCGTGGTTTTCTACTGGTGTTCATAGAAAGCTCACTGAATGTTACTGTATAGAATTGTTAGAGTGCTTGGAGAGTAATTTTCAGCCATAGAGCAAATTCCTCTTTCCAGATTCAAGGCAAGATCTTTTGTTTCAAAGCCCTGCGACGTGCCTGAACTCCATAAGTGTTCAGCTATAAAATGTGTAAGGTCGTAACCACGAATTACTCCTTTTTTTCATCTGGATCCTGACCTAGCTACTCAGAAAATTTCCCACTTAAACACTCTTTGTTTGCTTTTCAGGATATTGTGACCTCAATGAATTAAACATCTCCTACACTAGGTGGCAGTCCATTTCAAAAATTGATGCTTGTGAAGCTTGTGTTCCAGTATTATAATTCAGCTCCATTCTTAAATTTCCATTTGTGTCCCAACAGTCTGTAGCTTAATCAAGCTGAACCCCACCAAGAAAAATGAGTATTTTCTAGAGTCATTTTAACTGGATCTACGAAGTGCAAAAGTAACTGCAATGCCTCAAATGCCATCAGCCTCACCCTCATTCGTATCTGTCATTGAGCTCACCCAGCTGATTTATCTTATCCGCTGCTTATTAGTCTTTCTGGTAGTTTATTCCTTGCTGGTTTTGCATGGTACGCTCATAATCTTAACAGTGCTGCTTCTTTAAGAACATAAGTGAATGCTTTTTCATCATTTCCTCATCTCTTCTTCCCCACCAACCGCCATACCCTGCCAAATCCCGCCCTACGTCTTCCCCTCCTCTTCCCCCAACTGTGAAATTTTGATCAAACTTTTGAGATTCTTGACAGATTTGGATGTTGAGAAGTTCTCTGGTGGGAGTGTCCTACAGCCATTGGGCACAATCTCGGGGTAAGGCAGAAGTGAGGAAGAGTTCCTTCTCTGAGGAGAGTGAATCTGAAATTCTTTACTGCAGAAGGTTGTAGAGACTACGTTGTTAGTTACATTCAAGTTGAGATAGTCAGATTATTAATCAGTAAGTGGATCCAGGGTATTGAGGATGAGGCAGGATTGTGGATTCGAGGAATATCAAGTCAGCCATAATCTCATTGAATGGTGGAACAGACTTGTTGGGCTGGTTGGCCTACTTCTGTTTGCTATGGTATAATTGGGTTAAATTGATTTTTATTGGCTTTTCAAAAGAGTATACAGAAGCACTTCCTGACACTGCTGAAGGGTTGAGTTAGAAGTTATAAATTTCACTCAATAATTCTAAACTGAGTAAAGATTGGTCCTGGTTTCACCTTTCACCAGATGGTTAACAGGAGTTCAACAATTCTCTCTTGCTCTTTTGCTTATGTAGTCTATGGTATAGGTTTTGTGCCAGGATCTGACCACTTTGTAATTGCATGTATTAGTGAGATTTTCTTTTTTAAATTTCAGGAGACATGAGTTTATAGCTACTCTGTATAATGCTTTTCATTATACGTTTTTGTATTAATATTTTGTTTAAAATGTTTGAATACCAGTTGTCTTAAGTATCTGATCAGAAGACATTTTGAGGGGCAATTTCTCACTTCTGTCGTATGTTACAAAGTGAAAATGATCTAAAGTTAATAATTACTCCTACCTTTTCTGCTAGGTTTATTGATTCTTTCAAAAATTCAATTTACTCCACAATATGTACGCATAACAATTTTAATAGTGAAATGTTGAATTCTTTCTAATTTGGTCCTGTTGTAATGGTTTCTGTTTTGTGTATGGGCCATGCCATTATTCCAAAGTTTTTAGGACTGTCATTTGGACTTACAGTGCGGTGCACCTACATGTGGTGGAGCTGTGCATTTTAATTCACGGGGCCCTGATCCTTGTAAACTGAACATGAATGTGCACTATGAGAGATAGTAGGAACTGCAGATGCTGGAGAATCCGAGACAACAAGGTGCAGGGCTGGATGAACACAGCAGGCCAAGCAGCATCATAGGAGCAGAGAGGCTGACGTTTCGGGCCTAGACCCTTCATCAGA
>NC_063335.1:12124731-12143895 GCF_021869965.1 Rhincodon typus
GCACCTCCATCTCCTACCGACCAACCTCATCCCGCCCCCTTGACCTGTCCGTCCTCCCTGGACTGACCTATCCCCTTCCTAACTCCCTACCTACACTCACCTTTCCTGGCCCCATCCCCGCCTCTTCGACCTGTTTGTTTCCTCTCCACCTATCCTCTCCTCTATCCCTCTTCTATCCGCCTCCCACTCTCTCCCTATTTATTTCAAAACCCCCTTCCCCTCCCCCTTTTCTGATGAAGGGTCTAGGCCCGAAACGTCAGCCTCTCTGCTCCTATGATGCTGCTTGGCCTACTGTGTTCATCCAGCCCTGCACCTTGTTGTCTCGGATTCTCCAGCATCTGCAGTTCCTACTATCTCTGCCATTGTCTTTCAGATGGTTTCAAACTAAAGTTGTGTAACGTTGTTTAGCGGGGATGTATTTAACCAAAGATTAAATTGGTGGTGCTCAGAAGAATGCCAATTGGAACTGATTGTTTTGTGCTTGACTGATTAGTTTGATTATAAGGCAAAGTAAATTTACCTCTAGTGTCAAATACCACTATTTAAAACAATTAGAAGTAATCATTTTTCTGTTCATGGTTGGAATACACAATGTTCTAATTCCTGCTGTCATAAAGAATGATTTGTTCTGTTTTCTCTCATGTTCATCATATATTATAAGCTTCAGTTTGCTTTAGTGAATGCTGACAATATTACTGGGCTTGAATCAGTGGCATATTGTCATCAGATGTGAACATAATGAATTAGGAACAGAAGCAAGCCATTTGCTGCCCCGAGTCTGGTCTGCCATTCAACAAAATCCTGGCTGAACTGTTTGTGTTTTGAAATCCATATTCCTGTCTACCCCCAATAACATTCTTGTTACGAAAGGGAATCAAAAGTTATCTACCTCCACCTTAAAACAATTCAATGATGTCTCCTCCATCACCACCTGAGGCAGAGTGTTCAAAAGTTGCGCAATCTTCAGGGAAAGCTTGGTTTCTCAAATAAAACTTTGGACAGGATTCGGGAATTGTAAAACAAATCCAAAAACGTTCTGTTTCGATGTAGTAAACCTGAATTTAAGGATTGTGTGCGAAACACAGCAGTTTTATATGTTGATATTATTTCACAATGAATTGTGCAGACATAATCATCAGTAACATTGAAATTCTATTCTTTGTTCTAACGAAGTTCTGAGTTTGAGAAACCGCATCCTGTAATGATTTATGTACTTTACAGTCTTTCATGTTTACTAGACTGGTATTCATATTTCAAATTGAGCAGATTCACAAGAATTTTGTTGTAAATCTATAATTTAGTGTGTACACTAGATTCTACCTTTCCATTTGCCAGAAATGAAGACAATCAAGTAATCTGTGTTATAAACATACTACTTCCTATAGCTTCAGAGATAGTAGGAACTGCAGATGCTGGAGAATCCGAGATAACCAGGTATAGAGCTGGATGAACACAGCAGGCCGAGCAGGAAGGCTGACATTTCGGGCCTGGACTCTTCAGAAAATGATTTTCTGAAGAAGGGTCTTAGCCCGAAACGTCAGCTTTCCTGCTCCTCTGATTCTGCTTGGCCTGCTGTGTTCATCCAGCTTTACACCTTGTTATCTCTAATTCCTATAGCTGTCTCAACTACATCTTTACTGGGGAAGAACCCAGCTCTTTATTTAACATCAACCATTTCAGGCAAGCTTTTAAAAACGTGAGAGCAAATGAGGCTTGAACCCAAGTCTTCTGGTGCAGAGGTAGGGACACAGCCATTGCTCCATAACAGTCTCCAGGGAGGAGATTGAATTACACACTTTTGAGTAGATATTTTTAATCAACCTGTTCAGAGATGAAATTACACTTCTCTGCAGCATGTGGGAATTGAATCCAGACTTTCTGGGTCAGAGATGGGAGTACTGCCAACACACCACAAGAGCCCACCTGGAGGGATTGCACACACCTGAATATCTTACCCGCATACCAAATCTCCCATGGTGTTTTATCACCTATTAACCATCACCAGTAAATCACCTGTGTTTTCCAATTAATTTGTTGATGTGCAAAGCCTATTGATTGGAGTGGGTTAATTTAAATACAAAGTCCAATGATGGGGACCCTGTTATGTGCAGTGGTGGAGTCCCTACCCCTGGACTTGGGAGGCCTTGGTTCAAGTCCCACCTGTTCCAAAGGTGTGTAATAAATCTCTGAACAGGTTAATTAAAAAATAGATTAAATACAAAATAAAGTCAAGTGAACATCACCTGCTCCAAATCAACTCTGGAGCTATTCTTGTTTTACTATAAAAGGGACCTACATTTCTAACAGAAAACATCAAGTTTAATAATTCTAGATAGCAAAACTTTGCTTTCCGCCTGCTTCTTGCTAAGTTTCCTTGTATTTGCATGTTTTGGGTTTTCTCTTATTTTCACTTCCGGACAGTTGCACAACTGCTTTAGGCATATCTTATGTTTCTTTTCCTGTCCCATCACGTTTGTTACCAAAGAGGGATCAACCCCCCCCACTGCCCCCAAAATAATTAAAACCAAAACACCCAGAGAAGCTTGCCTCGCCTTGTAATCTATTAAAGGAGTGGTTAAGTGGGGGAAAAAAAAACCCTGATACTCACTTTATAAGCAGCAAGTAACATTTTATGTTTCTAACTCTGAAGGTAAACAAATTAGCAGAACTACCAGCAAACTGAACAATTCCACCTCAACTATTTCTGAATAAAATTCTAATGTTATGCTGTTCCAACAGATTAAAATACCACTTGTATTAACCAAATTAATAACAAAAATTGAAACATTATCCCTCAAAATTACAGTCATGTGTCTTCCAGAATACTCCATGCCCTCCTCTGATCCTCTGCCAGGAACACCTTTCTTCGTTGAATTTCGGTGTCCAACATGCCTCTCTCCATCGAATTCTGGTGTCAAGAATATTACCCAAGAGTGCTGCTGTATCTTTAATTAGATGATTTTTTTTTCCCCGAGAGCTGATAGAATTCTGAGAGAGCCAGTGTTTCTCTATAGAGCTGATGGGTTGTAACCTCTCTTAGATGACAATTGCTCTCACCCTGATTTTCAAATAGCCTCTTCTTTTATACCCTCGATGCCCTATCAATTTCTTACAATAAGATTGGTCCTAGATAGTCAAAACCATCAGATTTAAATTTAATTGGGTTTTGGTATCTAGGGCCTGGTTTAAATTAATTGGCTAAATTCAAAAACCTGATTTCTTGGTAAAAATGCTTTTTTTCTTCTAACCATACAGCCTTTGATACAAATGTTTTAATTTCATGAACTCTCTGTGCATCTGCAGACATTTTTAAGAATCTCCAAGATGAGAAAAGCATATCATCTTTCAAAGGGACCACACAATCTCTCCTCCCCCCCCCCCATCATTTTACAAACATCAAATACTGAGCCCAACTTTGCAATACCTTCCACTTTGGACCCTAAGGGTGAACTCTGAGCTCATACAATCTCTCCTGCCTTCCATCTTACCACAGACCTTCCTTTTGTCCTTGTTGCACATGTCTTGCACCTGTTAATTTGTTTAAAAAAAAACTTTTCCAGTTCTGACGAAAGATGAGTGGCTTGAAACTTTAGCCCTGTTTCTCTAAAGATGCAGCCTGGCCTGCTGAGTTTCTGATTTCAGATTTCCGCCATCCACAGTATTGTGCTTCCCCATCAGCATGTCCTTTATTCCCTTTTGAACTATGCACTTTCTGCACTGTCTCCTTTATCCTTCTAAATTCTTCATCTTTAGGCCCATCTCTTATGTGATTCCCTCCACCTTCAACTCCTGATCTTTAAATTCTTGAGTCTGTGCATATCTCTCCATGGTGACATTCCATTCCATTTCTGCAACATCTTTTGGATAGACTTCTGCCCTTTGATCTTCTGACTCTGGTCTCTTCTGAATGCTTTCATTTTCTTTACTCGGCATTGGTAGATGAGCCTTTAGCTTTCCAGCCCCTGAACACTGAATTCCTTTACCATCTCCTTTCAACTGTACTTCAAAAAGCATGTAGAACCCATTTTTTTCATCTTAGTCTTCAATTATGCTTCCTAATCACTATCCCCAGTGAAGTTATTTTCCTCTTATTGCAAGTGCTATTCTTTAATGTGCTTTGGAACATGCTATAATTTAATAAGTGTATTAATATAGGTTATTGCTGTCTTAATGCTCAACATTGACTCCTGCATAATTTTAACCCCCAGAAACTGGTGGATTTCAGTTGGGTGGGGAGTAATTTTTTTTTAATATTGTAAATCTAAACCCAACCTGCCTCTCATCTGCTTAAGTTTTAAAGAGATTTTGTACTGTAGAGAGTTTGGTGGGAGGGGGTATATTGAGATGGTGGCAGGTGACCAACCTGTCACAGGGAGACAGTCCCATATTTCAATTAGACTGCGTGCTCATCTTATATGAACGTACGAATTAGGAGCAGAAGTAGACCATTCAACCCTTCAAGCTTACTGTTGCCATTCAGTAAGATCATGGCTGATTTGTTTTTGTCCCAGATTCCACATTTCCAACTACCCCTTGTAACTATAGACGGCACGTCCTCCATATTCTAATGCAGAGAGTTCCAAAGCCATACAATCCTCAGGAGGGAACAAAAAATCTTCCTCAACTCTGTCCAAAAAGAGTGAACCCACAAGAGTAAACATTTTTCCCAAGACCACCTTGTCAAAACTATTCAGTGCCTTTATAAACTTAAAACAAATTATCCTTAAACCTCATTAAAAGCAAGTGCAGCCTTTCCAATCTTTTCTTATAAGACAGCCCGCTCATTCCAGGTATCAATCTGGTGAAGTTTCTCTCAACCTCCTCCAGTACATTTACATCCTTCATTAAATAAGGAGACTAAAACTGCATGTAGTATGTGGTCTTATGAATGCCCTGTATAATGTCCTTACTTCTATGTTTAATTCCTCTCATAATAAAGGGTAGTTTTCCAACAGTCTTAATCACTTGTGTCTGCATGCTAATTTGTTGTGACTTTGCACGTGAACCTTTTGGACCTCAATTCTGCAGTTGACCTCCATTTCAATCAATTTCTTTTTCATTGCCAAATTAACAACTTCATATTTTCCCAAGTTATACTCCACGGTAGTAGACTGATATAGATGGGTTGTCATCTTCATACCATTCATTCTTCCCTATCTTTGTATCACCTGTGAATTTAACCACTGTGCCTTCATCCCCCTCATCTCAGTCATTGACTTACAGAACCCAATACAATCCTCTCACACACACATCCTCTGCAGGACTCCACTTGTCATATGCTGCCAAACTGAAAAAGACCTATTTTATTCATGCCTTCTGTTTTCTGCCAGCCATTCAGTCTTCAGTCTGTGCTGATATGTTACTTCCTGCTCCATGAGCTCTTTTTTAGCACAATTACCTTTTTATGTGGCACTTTGTCAAATGCATTTCAGAAATCCAAGTACAGGACATTGGGCTCCCCTTTAACCAAAGCACATAGTCACAGAGTCATAAAACATGGAAATAGAATCTTGGTCCAAATCATCTGCACTGACTAGCCATCCCAGTCTGACCTAGTCCCATTTTCCAACATTTGGCCTATATCCCTCGAAACCCTTTCTGTTCATATATCCATCCAGATGCTTTTTAATTGTTGTAATTGTACCAGCCTCCACCACTTCCTCTGGCAGCTCATTCTATGTACACACCACCCTGTGCATGAAAAAGTTATCCCTCAGGTCCTCTTTAAATCTTTCCTCTCTCACCTTAAACTTATGCTGTCTCGATTTGGACTCCTCCACCCTTGGGAAAAAGTCCTTGTGTATTTACCCTATCCATGCCCCTCATAATGTTATAAACCTCTATAAGGTCACCCTCGGCCTCCTACGTTCCAGGCAAAAAATGGTCCCAGTTTATTCAGCCTCTCCCTATATCTCAAACCCTCCAGTTGTGGCAATATCCTTCTAAATCTTTTCTGCACCTTCTCGAGCTAACATCCTTCCTAAAAAGGAAAGGCAACTAGAATTGAACGCACTATTCAAAAAGTGGCCTCAGTAATGTCCTGTACAGCTGCAACATGACGCCCCAACTCCTATACGCAATGTTCTGACCAATGAAGCATGCCAAGCACCACCTTCATGGACCTTAACACCTACGGCTCCACTTTCAAGGAACTATGCACCTGCACCCCCTAGGTCTCTTTATTCAGCAACACTCCCTAGGGCTTGACCATGAACTGTATAAGTCTGGCCCTGGTTTGCCTTACCAAAATTCAATACTTCACATTTGCCAAAATGAAACTTCAAATTCCACTCCTTGGCTCATTGGCCCATCTGATCAAGGTCCTTTTGTACTCTGAGATAAATGTTCTCCACTGTTCACTGCACCACCTATTTCAGTGTCACCTGCAAACTTACTCGCCATGCCTCCTTTATTCACATCCAAATCATTTGCATAAATGATTAAAAGCAATGGACCCAGCATTGATCCTTGCGGCACACGGCTGGTCACAGGCCTCCAGTCCGAAAAGCAGCTTTCTACTTTGACCCTTTGTCTCCTTTTATGTCAATTATGTATCCAATTGGCTAGCTCCCCCAGATCGCATGCGTTCATGAATCTTCTTTGTCACCTCTTCAAAAAACTCAATCAAGATAGTGAGACACGATTTCCCACTCTCAAAGCCATGTTGATTGTCTCTAATCAGTCATTGCCTTTTCAAATGCGTGTAAATCCTGTCCTTCAGAATTGCCCTCCATCAACTTACCCACCACTGACGCACGGCTCACCAGTCTATAGTACCCTGGCATTTCCGTACAGCCTTTCTTAAATAATGGACCCACATCAGCCAACCTCCAGTCTTCGGGCACCTCATCCATGGCAGTCGATGATACAGATATCGCAGTGAGGGGCCCAGCAATCACTTCCCTAGCTTCCCACAAAGTTCTGGGAAACACCTGATCATGTCCTGGGGATTTATGCGTCATGATGATTGATTATGTGAAGTTTTTCCCAAGTACCCAGTAATAACTTTGATTCTAACGCCCTTCTTTTTACACATGACACAATAACTGGCATATAGAATTCTTGTTTCTGCTCCCCCCCCACCCCCTTCTCTCTCTCAGCTTTAACATTACAATCTGAACCACATTTTTTTATTGGGCAGGAAATGCTCATAATGGTTCTCTTGTTACACCTTCCTGCACCTGTGGACCCATGTCTTGCTTTTATTTACTTTGACCCCAATTTTGGCTTGAACTATCATCCCTTTTCGTTATTTAATTGCTCCTACCCTCTGCCCTGTCAAATACCTTCTCTTTTGTTTGTTAAGATATATAATGTCACTAATATTCACCAGATTAGTTCACAGGTAGACTCTCAAAACTGAACATTTATTTACCTATGCTACGACAAACTTTGACCTCATTCAGCTTTGTTGAGACAAGTTTGAGAAATGGGGAGGCATGAAATATTTGTTTAATCCAATGCTTGAGCAGTGACTTATTACCAGCGATGCCATGCTATCAACCATATCAGTTGGTTTTCCAGCGCCCGCTATTCGCTGGACTAATACATTCTGATTTGACTTCAGGTGTTGCAATTTTCTTTCTTTAAATACACGTTCTAAAATTTGGCACGACGTCATTCCTGACTGCTGTATTTGAGAGTTTGTCCCTGGCTGACAAAAGGTCAGTAATATGAGTTACTAACTCTCTCTTTTTCACTCTTTCGCTCTTGCACTTGTACTTGCTGTCTATCTCTTGCTCTTTAGATGTTCTCTGATCTGCTGAACATTTCTAGCTTTTTTGTTTTTATTTCAGTGATAAAAGGGAGCTGCACTTTTTCATTGACCATTTTTTAATGTCAGGAGATGTTAGATGGAAGTCTTCTCTTTTCTGTAATGTTATACTCAATTTTGAAAAACAGACTGAAGTTTTTAAGACCTTCCCTACAATTAGACTGCTTTTTTGTCTCATGACAAATGGAATTAAAGCTGTTTCCCAGAGATGGACCTGGAACTTTTTTTGAACTGCATTAAAATGCCAGATTGCAAGATTATGAGTTGTAGTTCTTTTCTAATCAACCTGTTCACAGATGTTATCACCTACCTCTGGACTGGATGGGACTTGAATCTAGACCTTCTGATCCAGAGTTAGGCATAACTACTAGGGTACCACAAGAGCTCCTCATAATGAGTTACATAGTTAACTTTATTCAGTAGGCACCTAAAACTGTTTCCCAGCAGCACAAAAGCACACACTAAATCTTGAAGTTTATAAAACATGCATTCATATTTTCACAATTTTGAAAACGAAATGAAAATTAAGAATTATTATCTAATTTTAATATCTAATTTTTGTGACAATGTTCTTGTTCTTGAGAATTCATCGGTCATGAGAAGCAGTTAATCCTTGTCTTGATGAAGAGATTTGATTTCATGTTTTTAATTATAGCATTGGAGATATAGTAAAGCTGCAGTTCCCTGAAACAATTGAAATGGTACAGCATTTCAATAGCACTTGCCAACTGCAATAAGCTGTTTAAAGTATTTTTAATGAGCATGACGGTCTCCTGGGATAACACAAGCAACAAAAAAAATTGATTTTTTTATTTCTTTGAGAAGCTATTATAATTTTGTTCGTTGAATTCATTTAACTTCCAGGCATGTGAATTTTCACCTGTCAGCTCTTCATTCTGAGAAGGTATCCAAAGCTTTGGATAAAGCTGAAGAACATTTTTGCAGTTACTTTACTTCCTCGTTTATGGACAGTTTATCCAGCTGCTGAAAGGTTATTGAAATCAGCCAAAATGATTCACCACCGACTCCAAATCTGGCACAAAGCTTAATGAGCACGTGAAATTTTTGTTTTTCACCACATTTATCTGCAGAGAAGCATCCTTTAGCCTTCCAAATTTGGTGTCAATTGATTGCACAGATTTTCAGAAAATTTAATATAAGGATGCTGTGTGAGATGATTATAGGCGCGGTTGTTATCGTGGCAGACTGAGATGATGAATTCAGAGTGTTACACAAGTCCATTGCTGCATTGGAGTATTGGCTCAAGAGAGCTTTTATTAAATAATGTATTAGTTTACCCTGCAGCATATTGGCACCTGTAGTCTAAATGAGATTAATGAAACCACGTGATTGATTTTTCTCCCTGTGGGAAGTGGCTAGCACCTCCCTCTTGGCATAGTATTATTAGCAAGTTACCATTTGGGGAATTGCAGATATGATGCCACGTCTTATCACTTTGGTATATGACCACATCATGTTCCTAATGAGCTTCTGTGTTTTCAAAATTGTAGCTATAATGGTGCTTTGTCAGCAGACTTGGCCAGTGTTTCGGAAACAGTGTTGTTCTTTGCAATATGAGCCTGTTCAGGGTGAAGAACTGGAAAATGGAACTTGACCCATAGAAGTAAAAGCTGCTGCAGCTCTCTTCTGGCTTTTCTCATCAATTTCCTTTACTCAGTTCCTGATTTGCTTTTCCCACTCTTCACTACTGTTGCTATGTACTAAGCTATTCTGTCTGACTTTCCCACTGCAGCTCGAGGATTCCAGTCTTGTCTGCTGACAAGTTATAGCATGAAAGGTTTGGGATGAGATTTGTAGTCTAAAGGTCAAGTGAGATGATTAAGCCCAAATAGTACTAGATTTTAACATAGCGAACCAGTCACAAGTTGATTCAGTTTAACAAGTTATTTTTATGAAGTTGCAACTGAATGAGTATAAAACTGAATAATTTGATTAGCACCATAAAATTGTATGTTTGGGAAACAGAAATTGTTGTTCAAAAATTTAAGAGATCAATTAATGCAAGACCTGTCCGAGGGGATCAGTTTACAGCACTGCTGGCAACATAATGATGACCCTCTGGAAAAGAATAATGACAGCCTATTGATTGACTTGCCTTCCTAAGTGTAGCAGCTTGAACCACCTACTGGTAACATGCCATTCTACCCTGTCCTGTGACTTTTAAATTCTAACCATGAAATCAATGAAGGTAATCATTAATAATTCTCTTTAAGATAAATAAAAATGATCTATAACCTTTATCTATTATTTAATAATATTGCTTTCAGGTGGAAAGTAGTTTTCCCTTTCATTGAACAGTTTTACATGCTGGAAGGACATGTTTTAAAACAAAGTATATAGCTCATATTTTGAAAAAAGCTTTTAAATTTTATTTGTCAGAATTTAAATGAAACCCTGTACATGTAATTCTTAGTTAGTGCAAGATGCTGCATTCTGCCAAATAGAGTTGAAAGTATAATTGACATAACGCCTACAGGCATTTTGATTCAAGTTACTGTTGGTAAACGTACTTTGAGACGGAGTCTTTATTTAATTAAACAGTAATGAGAAGTGATTGCTAAGAATGCTTATATTTAATTTTTTTGTCAACCAAGATGAACAACAATGCTAACTGATATCTTGAATTCTGTAATTTTTATAGGGAAAACCTGGTGGATGCTTCATAATGGTTTTCAGATTTACATAATTATATCTGTTGTTTAAAAATGCTTTCATGGGATGTGTTGTTGGAAGATAGGCTAGTTATGTTCTGGAGGGTTTAAACTCGCTTGTTGGGGGAAGGGATGCCAAGCGTGAATTTGGGTAGAATAAAAGCCAACGTAGTTATGGGAAGCAGAAATGCTATAACCAACAGTGGAAAGCAGCAGAAACAAATCCTAGGTTCAAATTGCACAATAGTGTAAAAAGGCAGAATTAAAAGCAGTCTACCTGAATGCATGCAACATTCACAACAAGATAGATGAGCTGATGGCGGTATAGAGTTAAAAGGGTATTATTTAATTGCCATTATGAAGACCTTGCTGTAGGGTGATCAAATCTTGGGAGACGAATGTTAAAGGATAGTCTAACTTCAGGAGGGATGGAAGGAGATAATGGTAGCGGTGACAATGATGGACATGCTCAGTGTATCAGTGAGAGAAGAACATAGTGTGGAATCTTGGTTCAAGCAAGACTCAGTAAACATAAGCAGGAGTGGTTAAACAGTTTTGGTATTGTAAGGCATGGTATAAATTGAGAAATTAGAGATGCATGGAGGCAAGGGAATGCATTATCATGGGTGACTTCCATCGACATGTAGACTGGATAAATCTAATGAGCATAAAGGTTGTGGAGGAGGAATTCCTGGAATTTGTTTGGGAGGGTCTTCTGGATCAATAAGTTGAGGAACCAACTAGGGCATGGGCCATTTTAGATCTAGCATTATAGAGTGATAATGAGCTAATGATGGTGAGGAAATAGCATAGTGGTAATCATAGAATCCCTACAGTGTGGAAGTGGGCCATTTGACCCATCGAGTCCACATCAACCCTCTGAAGACCCGACCACCGCCTTGCCCTATCCCTGTAACCCTGCATTTCCCATAGCTAATCCATCTAGCACATCCCCTGGACACTATGGGTGATTTAGCATGGCCAATCCACCTAACCTGCACATCTTTGTACTGTGGGAGGAAACTGGATCACCCGGAGTAAAGCCACACAGACACGGGAATGTGCAAACTCCACACAGACAGTCGCCTAAGGGTGGAATCGAACCTGGGTCTCTGGTGCTGTGAGACAGAAGTGCCGCCCATCTAATAATCCTGGAATAGTAATCCACAGCTCAGGCTTATATTCTGGATTCACGTCATAGTATGGCAGATAGTGGAAATCTGAAATCCACAAAAACTGGAATTAAAAGTTAGCCTAATTGCGACCTGTCCAATGTTACAGAAAACATTTGGCTCATTGACAACAGTTCTGTAAAAAAGGTCTGCCATCCTTGCCTGATCTGGCTTACCTGAAACTCCACATCCACTGCAGTGTAGTTGACTCTTAATTGCCCTCTGAGCAATTAGGAATGGGCAATAAATGCTGTACTCACCAGCAGCATCCACATCTCATGTTCGGATAATTTTTTAAGATCTTGTTTTAGAAGAGCCTTCAGGGAATAGTGACCATAGTATGATTGATTGAATTTTCAAGTAGTTCAATTTGGGTGTAGGGTCTTAAAAATAAACCTGGACAATTTTGAAGGTATGAGGAAGAAGTTGCATATAGTGGATTGGAAAAATAAATTAAAAGGTTTGGCAGTAAGTAGGCCATGGCTAGTATTTAAGAAATTGATGCTTGGTTTTCAAACTAGTATGTATTTTACTTTGAAGGCAAGGGTATTCTACAGGAAAAGCAGAGCGCTAAGAAGAGAAAGATGAGCCATGAGAAATGTGGATCCATTACAGGCAGAGACAGGAGAATTTATAATGGGAAATTAAGAAATAGCAAAAAAGCTAAATAAGTACTTTGCCTACATCTTCACGGAGGAAGATACAAGTGGTCTTTCTGAAATAATTAAATCTAGCACTCTAGTGCAAGCGTGGAACTGAAAAACAAATAGACCTATTACGAAAGTTGTATTGGAGAAGTTAATGGAGCTGAAAGTTGAGAAATATCCAGGACCCACCTCGAGAGTTGAAAGCGCTGGCTGGAGAGATAGTGGATACACTGGTGATCTTCTTTTAAAATTCGATTAATTCGCCAAAAGTGCCTGAAGGTGCAAATGTAACCCCACTGTTTAAGAAAGGAGCCTAAAAAGCAGGGAACATGTAGACCTGTTAGCCTGATATTAGTTGTCAGGAAGATATCAGGATTTGTTATAAAGGATGTGATTAGAGGATCTTTAGAAAATATTTGTCTGATTGGATAGAATCCACGTGGATTTATGAAGGTGAAAACATGTTTGGGCACCAGTTAATGTTTTGAGGATGTTACTAGTCTCTAACATAGTCATTTATTGCAGTGAAATGAAGAACTTCTTCACTTGGAGGTTGGTGAATCTTTAAAATTCTCAAACTGAAGGGGCTGTGGAATTTTAATCATTAAGTTCAAAACAGACATTTACAGATTTCTAGTTACTGATGATACCAAGGGATGTAGGAATATTGCATGAATATGGCATTGAGATAGATGATCAGCCATTGTCTGGAATGATGGAACAGGTTTGAGGGCTGAATGGCCTACTCCTGTTCTTGTGTGGGTATTGTCCAATCCCTAATAGATCTCGAAGATTTTAAATACTCTGGTTGTTTGGAATGGTTATAAGCCATCAGGCATGTTTCTAGTTTGAAGCAACAAAGGATTGTTTTGGGATTTGAGTAGTAGGCAAGTTCAGTGTGGTCAACTTTGACTTATCAGCCTTGTGGAATTTGTGTCTTGGATGTAACTGGCCATTCTGTATTTTGGTGTTGAGCATTTTAGACTTTCTTCAAACAGTATTTTAAAAGAAAATGGGTTAAAATTGTACCTTTTGTGGTCTCTAGCCCAAATAATGGCTATCAGTACACAAGGTAAGTTGGACATTTGTGAAAGCCCTCTACGATCTTGGGTGATCGTTATTATATACTTTAATATCTAATAATAATGTGTCGGTGTTACAGATTGATTATTAATTCTGTACAAGTTAAAGAACGTGTAACTAAATGATAGTATTGAATGCTACGTAGTATGTCCCACTATCTAAATAGTTTCCAATTATCTAGACTAGTAATTCTAAGGTTTTTGCTGGAGTATGTTATCGTTTGCGCGTTTTTTTTCTGACTTGCAAAAGTTTCTACACATAAGCATAATAATGTGCTTGAATCTTAAATCCTGACCAGAAGTAGATTTTCAGCAGGGATCAAACTGAGATAATTATCAAGTGGTGCCAATAGGTTTTACGTCAAATATACGCAGCAGTACTCCCTTCTGCAGAGTTAATACTTGAGAATGGTGTTTAATGATTTGTGTTCTATCATTTATAGACAGAGTCTGATCATAAAATATTTGAGCAGTGTAAATCTCATTGTAACTCTGCTTAAAATTGAAAAAAAAGGTTCTTTCTGTTTGTTTTACAGTTCAATACCAAATGGAAATGATGAGAAGCTTGCGTCATGTTAACATAGACCACCTCCATGTTGGCTGGTACCAGTCAACCTACTATGGCTCTTTCGTCAGTCGAGCTTTGTTGGACTCCCAGTTTAGTTACCAACACGCAATTGAAGAGTCTGTGGTCCTCATCTATGGTCAGTGACGTTTTCCTATTCATTTCTACTTCACTGTTTACCTGGCAGTGCTGCCTGGCAGTCCCTCTCAGTAAATACCAGCCCAGTGTCTGCCTCAGCCCCAGCAGCAGCTCAGTCTAGACAGGGTTTCCTTCTTGCTGTTTATTTTTCTTGCTATCAGAGCCCTGATGTGTACATTCTGGAATGCTGAAGTTGCTGCTTCAATTTTTTTTCATTCCTCTTCCCCCTTGTTGATGGCGGGTGGAACAGGACCAGATGTCTAACAAAAACTGATTGCTTGAGTCTGGCTCAGTACGTGACCTTACGGTTATGACACATTTTGCCAGATTGCACCTCTGACAGGCGCTCACAAAACGTAGACTGTTCTTAGCACAAAGATTTTCTTTTTTCTGCCCATTTAGTGGCGTTTCCTTTACTCACTAAACCAGATGTTCTGTGCAGTATCATAGCTGTAGGTAAAACATCTTTATTGCCTTCCCCAAGCTCACTATTTGCCATAGCTGGCAGGCTGTTACAAAGTTTCCAACCGAGAAGTAAATGTTACATCCTGAATATCTGTCAGAAAAAATACTAATGAGCACGATTAATCTTTGGGTAACACAAAAATTGTTTCAGTATGTTAACAATCGGATTACAGTTGAAAAGCTGTTAAAATATACTTTATTCATTGGAATTTTTTTTACCATTTTCTCTTGAATTTTCCATTTTTATCAAATGTTCTGTTCTACATAATTACTTATGTAGGAATTTGTTTTGTTTCTCTTTCTGTTCAGTTTTCCATTTATTTGAAAATACTTAATATGTTACTTCAAGCTTGGCTAATATAATTAGTATGGAATTAAAACCCATGTACCTTGAAAATGGTGCTATTGAAATGTGACTAAACCCAAATCTTTTGTCGGAAGAAAACTGCATCAGTTTCGTCTCTTCGGGCACAAAATGAAATTATGTTAAGTAACTTGATTTCGCTATGCATTTTGATTGACAATATTCAGATTTTTACATCTAGGTTAAAACTACACTTGGTTTGAAATCTACCCAATGCATCTAGTAAGTCAGCATAGTTTGCTAGACAAGAATAGGAGCAACAATTTTCCACACCATGGATTTTGAGTAAATAGCAAGTTAAGGAAACTGGAGTTACCACACATTACTCTTCAATAACTCCCTATAGGTTGTCTGTCTGTATTTCCTATTCAGAGAATACTGCTTAATGCTGATTGGACAAAAGCCAGATTTGTCACTTGCAAGACATTTGTAGATAATGCATTCCCTTTGAATGTTTGGTAGTGCTAGATACTTCCTTTTTTCCACATTTTCTGGACACTATGTCATCTTTAAGCATTTCCAGGTTTGTCTGATTTAGTACGATTTAAATAGAACTTAAGGTTCTCTTTACTCTGTCCCAGCAGTGTATCTCGCACTGCCCTCGAGCACCAGTTTTCCATTCTCCTCAGAAATGTAGATGTTTGAGAATCAGGTTCTCTTCCCCAAGGCGGTCATTTTCTTCAGATGCATTTCAGTTTATTGTTCCAGAAAATGTCTGGAGTTCGACTTGACTGATCAGTAATATAAAATGTAACCCCTGGATACTTAGTATTCTACCAAAGCAACTTACTCCATCAGTGCACGAGCTCATATTTAGATAAAGTTTATTTTTCCCAACAAGTATAGAGGGATCACCGTAATGAGGTGTAGGTTCCTTTTATGCAACATTTTTATCCATTTATGAAATGTGGGTGTGGTTAGCAACACTAGTTATTGTGTGATTAAGATACTCCCAAAGTGATGTTTGTATGGGGTTACAGAGAGGTGTTCCAGGATTTGGGCTCAGTAACAATGAAGAAATAGTATTTATTTCTAAGTGAGTATTGCATAAGACTTGGAAGAAAATGTGGAACTGGTGATGTCACAATGCGACTGTTGCCTTTGTAGTAATAGGTTTTGGCAATAATGTTGATTGAAGATGTATTGGCAAGATGCTGCATCATATAGATTTTGCACTTCAGATGTGCTGGAGATGAAGGCAATTATATTTAAGTCATGGGTGAATGCCAGTCTTTTTGGCTATTGTTGATATTTTACTAATCAGGCATGTGGGCAGTATTCTATCATGCACCGACGTGCTAATCGATGTTTATTCCTTAGCTTCACCAACATGCATTATCTGGTTGTTCTTTGTTGTGTGGAAATAGCCTTTTGCATTTCCTGTTTTTCAAGTAAGTATTTTGGCATGTGCTGAGGTTGGAAAAGCACTATATAAATACATCTTGCCTTTTTTGTGCCTTGTTGATAATGGACAAGTTTTGGGGAGTCAGTATTGGCTGGTCCAATTATATTTCTGGTTAATGGTGTAAATTAGGGTGTTGTCGGCATTTGAATGCTGGAAATGCTGCTAGATGTCGTAAGGAAATTGTTCATTCTCTTGTTGGAGATGGTCATTGCCTGTCATAGGTCCAGCATGCATGTTGCTTGCCACTTATCAACCCAGTCTGAATCTTGTCCTGGTCTTATTGCGTTTGAGCATAATTTTATTTGTGATTTGAAGAGATGAATGACATTGTGCAATTTCCAATCATCTGCAGATGTCCTAACTTCTTGGTTGGGCTTAGGACACTGAAGTGAAAAATACATGCAGTGATATTCCTGGACTTGGGCTGAAACAATTGGTCTGCAGCAATCACAATCATCTACCTTTGTGCGAGAGATTACTCCAGGGAGTGGAGAGTTTTGCCCCTGATTTCCACTTCAATTTGTTTTCGGCTTCTTAATCCTGCACTATGTTCAGTACTGCCATAATGTTGCTGTCATCTCCCCTTCTGTTCAGCTCTTTTGTCCATATTTACACCACAGCTTGAGTAGCCTGATCAGAGCCCAAACTGAGCATCAGTGAACAGGTTATTGGTAAATAAGTGCCACTTGATAGTAATGTCAGAGATCCCCTTCTCTAAATTTGCTGATGATTGAGAGTGGGTTGATGGAGCAGTGATTGGCTGTATTGGATTTGACTTAGATTTTTTGAACTGGATACATTTGGGTGATTTTCTACTTTGGCTAATAAATGCAAGACTTGCAGTACTAGAGAAGCTTGGTTAGAGATGCGACTCATTCTGGAGTCTTTAACACAGCAATCAGGGTGTTACAGGGCCAGTAAACTTTGCTGTTCACAGTGCAGTCTTTCTTGATATTACATGGACTGACAAAAATGACTAAAGGCCAGGGTTTTATGATGGTGGGTATCTCCCAAGAAGGCTAAGTTAGATCATCCATTGAGCACATCAAGCTGAAAATGGCAACAAACTCTCAGAGATAGTAAGAACTGCTGATGTTGGAGTCAGAGATAACACAGTGTGGACCTGGAGGAGCACAGCAGGCCAGGCAGCATCGGAGGAGCAGGAAAGTTTTTGTTTAGGGTCAGGACCCTTTTTCAGAAATGGGCTCTGGGAGAGGGAGGCTGTCAGCTGGGGTAGGCTTGATTGTGTTATCTCTACTTCGATCTTCTCTTTTGGACAAATGGCTGAACGGCATTGTTACTGAGGTAACGGTTCTGAAAAAGTTATTGCTGAAGACAGCTTTAAGCTCCACCAATTAGGTACGGCAAAGCAGAACATCTTAGGATCTTTGTAGGTTGAAATCTTAGTAACAGTTCTAACATCCTAATGTAATTTATACCTGATTGCTGTCATGCAATAGATGACATATAGTTTAAGTCAAAACCCTCTTCTCAAAGACTGTAGTGAACAGACTGCTCGAGATTTTTCTGTTAACACTGTATTCCAAATAAGGCCTTAGACTTAGTCAAGGGAAGAGGATGGTGACAGCAAACTACCTCAACACAAACTTTGATTGACTTGGGAACACTGTCAGCAACCTCTTCCATCAGGTTCCATTAAATTACATCCAATTAAATTAGGCTCATGACTATGGTGTTGAATGGATGCATCTCCAATAGGGACGAAGGGTTTTGGCCTGAAACGTTGACTTTCCTGCTCCTTGGATGCTGATTGACCTGCTGGGCTTTGCCAGCTTCACATCTATTGACTGTCATCTCCAGTAGGTTGGTAAGGAAATGTTTTTCACCCTCTGTTGATGTTCTCAGTGTTTGTCACAAGGCTTTTTTCTAACTTTGTTCCTATTGTTAAGATGACAGAAAAGTCAAAGTTGTTCCTGTTTCTACAGATGCACCCTACCCTTTGTGTATCTTGAGTACTTTCTGACCATAATTTGCCCTCTTCATTATGAGGCAAGGTTATCCCAGATCTTATTTAGTATGTGTCTTTGTTTGTCAGGTATCCTGTAAGTAGAGAAATGTAATAATGGAGCAGAGTCAATATGACTGACACAACGGTCTTGACCATTCTATTGTATACTGACATGATATCATTTGATTGGCTGTTTTTCTGCTGAATGTATGTACTTTTATCAATAAACCTACTCCTTTTCTCTTGTATTTTAGATCCGCTTAAAACTGCACAAGGCTCTCTTTCGCTGAAGGCATACAGGTTGACTCCAAAATTAATGGAAGTTTGTAAGGAGAAAGATTTCACACCTGAAGGGTATGTTTGCCCACAGAGAATAATTAAAAGCTTAAATAAAATCAAAATACCATGGATGCTGGAAATTTGGAATAAAATGAGAAAATGAGAGAAACTCAACAGGTCTGGCAGTATCTGGAGAGAGAAATAGAATTTTCTCCAGCATTTTCTCATTTTTATTGAAGAAATGTGTATTACCGAAAAATTTAGCGTTCATTCAAAATCCATTTAACTGGCTATTGTGGAAGCACCTTTTTAAGACCATAAGACATTAAGAAACAGGAAATAGGCCATTCGGCCTCTTGAGACTGTGCTGCCATTCAGTAGGATCAGGGCTGATTGAATATTTTTCACTTCCACTTTCCTGCCCTTTCCCTGTAAGCCTGGATTCTGCTACTGATCAAGAATCTATCTATCTCAACCTTAAATATGCACAAGAACTCTACCCCTACTCCTTTCTGTGGCAAGGAGGTCCAAAGACACTAAACCCTATAAGAGAAGAAATTCCTCCTCATCGTAGTCTTAAATTGGCATCCCTTTATTCTGAGACTATGCCCTCTGGTTCTATATGCTCCCAT
>NC_063335.1:12144395-12152652 GCF_021869965.1 Rhincodon typus
CTGGTATGAATACAGCACACTTAATCAAAGGTTTGTATTTCATACTAAAATTTTCTCATATCTTCTGCATTCCCCTTACTCTCTGCCATTGCATCCATGTATATTTTAAATTGGATAAAATTTGAACTATCTACTGAGAATAATTAAATCTATTCAATTTGAGCATTTTGTACTGTTTATTCCCTTGTATAAACTTTGAAGAACTAAAAAAAACAGCCTTAATACACCAAAGCCATTGAGAAAAGGAAATAAATAAAAAAAATCAAAAGACTTACAATTATGTAGCACTTCTCATGTCTCAAGATATTCCAAAGTTCTTTGCAACCAATGAAGTACTTTTGATGCATCCTTATTTGTGATACTATCGAAAAAGCAGCAACTAATTTGCACATTGCAAGGTCTCACAAACAGAATGTGCAATGAATAAAAATGAAAACAGAGAATTGATTTCTTATAATGTTATTCAGGGCTAAGTTTTGATGAGGATACCAGGGATAACTCTCCTGTTACTCTTTGAAATTCTGCTTACCTTGTAAGTAGCAACATATTTACAGTCACTGAGTGATTACTGCACTCATATCACATTTATTGGAACCAGGTGTTAATTAAATGCTGTTTGGTTTGTTGCACCTGATAATGTACCACTGCATCATGCTGAAGGTGATGTTCCTCCTGCTTAATGTTCTCATCTTCCTCTCGATAGACTGCTGCTGCTCTCTCAGTTTTTCAGAATCCATCACCTCTTCTTTTTGCCTGCTTCAGTTGTGCAAAGCACAGCACATTAGGAATATGCAGTTGTGATGTATTGCAAAGCCCCTCCCAGCAGACCGATGAAAAAATCAGAACTTCTTCTTCTGCAGGCCTTTCATTTGCTCCATGGTGGACCTGGTCAAAGAAAGGGCCACATTGTACCACTGCACTGCATCAGCTGGAGGGTTACATTCACAACAATGGTTGCAGAGGATAGTCTCTCTTCCAGTCACCATCTTTTAAGGTATCCAGGCCTTGAAATAAAGCAGGACCATGAGATAGGAGCTAGGCTCTCAAGGATGTAGGCTTCATGGCAGGTCCCAGGGTAGACCTCTAAGATATGGTACCAATCATCACACACGTGACTTTTATATTAATGGAATAGAATCATTTTCTGTCAGCTATGTTATGATATGACACACTGAATGTGATGTATGTGCAGACTATAGTGCCCTGCTCCTTAGAAAGTCCAGCTGTTTTAGCAAAGCTTTCTGCCTGGTCTGCAGCACTGACCTTATCATGGGGAAACTAGATGAAAAAGTGCAATCTAGCACAAATTGCATTGGTAGCAGTATTGATAGATTTGTGGGTTGAGAGTTGTGAGATACCACACAGGCCTCCAGTGGATCCTTGGAAGCAACCAGTTGTATAAACATTCAGCGCACCTCTCACCTTGATGGTCACCCACCCCTTTAGATCACAAGTCCAGCACCAACAGTAGTTATCAATGTATGACAGTGTCCTAGACCATCTACAACTTCTGGGTCTCGTGTATCTCCTGCGCACATTGAAGGAATCCTCAGCTATGACACCTTCATGTGCAGGATGTTACTGCTGGTACTGGGCATGCATCCTCCTCCATTTTTCTGTGCCAATGCAGCATCACAGTAAAACAATAATAACCCCTTCTGTGTGTGGATCCATTGGCCATGCTTCCAAAGAACCTCATGGGTGAATTTTTTTCAACAAATTCACTCACGGGATGTAGGTTTCACTATCTGAGCTAGCATTTATTGCCAATCAGGAACAGAATAGGTCAGCAATATGAGCTGTCAGCATTTTCATAACTCATAAATGACCATTTATTATATGCCTTCACCTAGCGGGACATGAGGCACACTGACAAATAGGGCCAGGGAATCTCTTTCATGGATTTTTGGTTTTGTGAAATTATTCCATTGAATGTAGCATAAACCATGGCATGTAAACCAGATAGGAGGTTATAAGTGCTGTATGATCATTGATACGTTATTAAGAAAGGCAGCATTGCATATCAGAGCATGTTGGCAAATACTTACGCTTGAATATGAGAGGAAATCGGTTCCGTGTCCATGTGCAGCCTATTGAATCTTACGTTGTCTTTGTGAATACTGGCCCACCTGTGCCACTTTTAATATCATAAATGCTTACTCCTGCTTCACAGAGAAAACTGTTCAAACTGCAATAACCAATAGTCGAATCAAGGTGGCTTGAGATTAGGATTTGTATCCCATGCAGCTATTCACTTCATGCGCTATGATGACAAAAGACTTATGGATTGTGCAAATGCCAAATAAATACAATTGCCCTTGAAGGGCCTATATTGCTCACAAGTAGATCCCCCTGCTCCAACAGAAGAAAACACTCTGCCCACTTGCAATGTGGTTGCAGCACTTTTTTCCATTTGTGTGGTGCATTTACTATTCACATGAGTATGGAAGGCAATGCAGATTATGCTTGGCAGAGTGAATCACACATTCCACCTACTGATCTTGGCCACTCCTCCCACACTCCCAATCCTCCATGAACCTTTCTTCCTTGCACTGCTGGTCAATCCCATTGTTACTAAGTTTGCACGCTTTCCCCACACCTCTATCAGTTATGACTTCTTTTCCCAACATTAGACACCGAGTCCTCGCCTCACTCATGCCAACCATTGTGCTGCTACACCCATCAAGGCCAAGGTGGTTGTGACCATCAATGACCTCCACCTCCTTCCATTGTATTATTTTGTCTTCCCCTCCCAGCTTACATGTTATTTATACTCTTCACAATTATTGTCCTGCCCACATCCCAGCATGCTGCCTTAAACCCCTGAAATCGACTTCCCTACTGTTGCCCTTGAAACACCCCTCCCCCTCCTTGGCATTTGTTGATCTGACCCCAGGACTGGCCCTCACCCTGATCACCATGGACTGGCCCATGCCCTCTGTGATGATTAATCACTTCACTGACCGATCTTTCTCTTTAGTTTCCTGAATGACATATCGCATCTGCCTTTGCCATAGTTGCCCTGGTCTTGTTAAACTGACTATGGCCCAGTCTTCAGGCTGCAGGTATACATACCACCTGACGCTGGAAGACACAAGCAGTGGACTGACTATGTCCAAGCCCCTGGACTGAGATTAGATGCTCCCGTTACCACACTGAGACAGTCTGAAGGCTTATCCCTTGGCCTGACTGGGGACCACTCGCCTCAAACTTTGAGACATAGCCATTTGGTTGATTCACATGCAGTGTATTTGGCATGTACTTGCTGGCACTTGGTGCAGGTGTGACATTGATGTGGTATGGTGCTTTAGAGCAACCTATCCACACCTTTGACTGACCACTGCTGGCAAGTTGCCCAGCTTGGTGTCTGCACCAAATAGCATGGTAAGACAGAAGCATTGTGAGCCTTTTTTGCCCTGGTTGAGTTGGCAATGTGCAAACAGGAAAAGCAAAGCAGAGATGGCATGAACATCCAAATAGATGCTTATGAATGAACGCAGTGAAGATGAGGATCCCTGACGGTCACGCTGGCTGTATCCAAATGACACACGCCTGTCCCTGCATGCAAATTGTCCTGGCAACAGCATTTACAACGATAGGCATTGGTGAATTCCAAAGTGCAGCATTGAAGTGCAGAACTGTATTGTGAGTCAGAGATATGCCATGAGTGTGTGGTGAGGCTAGTACATGACCAATGCCAATGTCTGTGGATGCCAATGTGAGGTGTGTGTGTTTGCTATCCATGAAGCTTGCCCCGAGATCTGATGATCTACTGTGCAAAAGTGGAGGACAGGAGGAGCAAGAGGTGAGCTGGAGTCACCAGGTATCCATTGTGTATTTCAATTATTACCATCTAGTTTCTATATCATGGATAGAATAAAAAAATCCATGAGATGAGAGTGGGTACTAAAGGCATGCTGATGGATGTCAATGGATGGACATAGCCTTTTTCTGCTCATTAGTAAGAATCTCCTCTTATCCTTCAAAACGTGGTTGGGGAATCAGATTTTTTCTTTCAATGCTGAGAATCTCATTTCTGCCAATCTCACCCTATTTTCTAAGCTGACTCAATGCTCTTAATTTTCCAGAGTTGGAAAGATACCACCATTTATACAACTTGAGGGAAGTATACATATATAACCCAAACTGGATAAAATGCTTTTAGGTTTGGCACCATATATGTCTTCTCATTTCTGTATCCCATGTGTAGCTGATCTGTTGATTACAAAGTACCACAACGTGAAAAACAATGGATGGATTAATTCAATGTGTAGGAGATAGGACTTAACCTGCCCAAATCCCTTTGTTTTCTACCCGATATTTTTACTATTCTAAATTACAAAAGTATGAATTCAGTGCAATTCCAACTCAATAAATCTTTTTCCATGGCTGAACTCTATTTCATAGTTCAAGCTGATAGCTTAATAGGAAATTAATGCTATGTTTATTACCAAAAATGCATCAGCTGTAGTTTTGTCTTTTCTGCTTTGCTGAAACAGTCAGCTTTCAAAACAAATGCAGTGTGTTTCGGAATGTAGGCGTGGGAGTTGGTTATGTAGCAGTGAGATTGCTCAACCAATCAACTTGATTACTTCTGACTTTGGTTTCAAAAGCACTTCTCATGCACTATCCTTGAATCCCTATATCTGGAACATTGCTTTAATATCGAGAAAAATGGGATGCTTAAGAAACTGGCATCTCTGCATAGTAAACACATGTTTCACATTTTATGTTATCTTTGCTTCCCAATTTAAATATTATTTGTAACTCAGGATTGGGACTCTGGAGTTAATTTTACCTCATCAGAGCATGCGAGAAAAGTCAAAATGGGGTAAAATATCACAAAATAAAAGCTTTATATCTCTTGCCTGCAGTGCACCCATTTCCTGTTTTAACAGATGTTAGAGTAAGAGTTGTGAGACGGGTGACTCATGTGTTCTGTTAAGGTATGAAAAGGAAATTCAAGACTCAAATTTTACTTCACCTTTAAATTTAATTGCTCCAGGTCTTGTTTCCCAAGGCTTAAAAACCACTGTAGGTGGAGAAGGGGGAGAATGGCAGGATTCAATAGCTTGCTTGTGGGTCAGGAAGAGCATGAGTGTTTCCTGGGCCCACTAAACAAATCTATTACCCTCTCTTACAAAAGGACATCCTGTCACCTCCAGACTCAGACATCCTCCTTCCCCCAATGCAATTTGATTGACTCATGATTCAAATTTCACCTAATTCCAGACCACTCTCTGCAGAAAACCAAAAGAACTGCGGATGCTGTAAATCAGGAACAAAAACAAAGTTGCTGGAAAAGCCCAGCAGGTCTGGCAGCATCTGTGAAGGAAAAAACAGAGTTAACGTTTCGGGTCCAGTGACCCTTCCTCAGAACTGTTCTGAGGAAGGGTCACCGAACCCGCAATAGTGGTTGTTGGGGGAGTAACAATGGCTGCTGAGCAATCAAAAGCAAGCGTACAATTAGAAAGATGACCCATGGCATATTCAAAGGAATAGATTCTCAACAGGCTTTTAACAAAATGTGAGAGATGGTATCAGCTTGGCAGTCTTCAGAGAGAAAATTCCGAAGTCCACAAACTGAATGGCTGAAAGATTTGCCAGAAAAGATGAAACCGAAGGTAGGAGTACACAGAGGGTCAGAGTCTGAAAACTGGAACAATACACTGTATGTAGGGAACTGATGTTGTACAGGAATAGTTGGTGGTTGAATGACCAGGGGGGAAGTGGAATGGATTGAGGATGTTGTGTTAACATTTTCAAGAACTGAATAGCATCTCCTCAAGAATAACGTTAACAAGCTTTTACCATGATTCTTGGATAAGCAAACAGTACAGTGATTGTCTTGAACTCAAGGCAACAGAGGCAGGTGTGATCAGTAAACAGAGAAGATGACCATACTGTCACTAAAGCCTATTATGTAGATAGTGAAAATGAATGGGATAAGATGGAAACTTGGGAATCTCTAAGGTAACTAGGGGGATAGGGAGGCATGCCATAATAGGGGATAGGAAAGTTACTTTGGGATGGTGAGATATAAGACTGAAGACTGTGGGTTGGCAATTGGAGAACATTAAAGTGGAAAGGGAGATTAGAATAGTGTAGAGTGAGGAAAGATGGAAAGGCTGAGAGTGGTCCTTTGGGAAGAGGAAATAATTCTAGGTTTTTTTGATCACAGTAAATACTTGATTGCTTTTGCATGTGGGTCGAGTATTGAGTGAAGTGATTACTCCTGACTCCGAGAAAAAATCGTAGAGAGCAACTAAACATGCTGCTCCTTGTCACGACCATGTGCATTTTAAAAGTTCTACAAAATTGTAATATGTTTAAATCCATGTAAATAAACTGTTTTAATGTAAAACTATCAAACTATGAATTAATTCTAGGGGAAGCCTAGGGGAAAGAACTTGTCAGTCAGGAGGGATTGAACCAATGAAATGCTGTTAAAGGTTGGTTTGGCAGAGAGTTACAAAAACAGGATGTACAATTCATCAAGAAGCTGAATCTGGAAGTAAATTTGAATGAAGCTTTGGAATAACTGAATTAAAAGGAAGGGTGCGTGTGTTTTGGATGTTGAAGAGTGTTGAAACAAGAGGCTGGATAGTTTCAATCTTTCAGGCTAAAGAATACAGTATCTTCCTTCTTGATGTTAGGACGAGTGTGGCGATTTTAACTTTTTAAAAAAAGTTTAACCTATTGATGGCTTCTGTAATTTCAGATTTCTTTCATTATTCACCCAAAATATCCGTAGCAGGTTTAATTTCAATCTACTACACGTTTCCAGTAATCTTACACCGTTCAATAAATGTCTGTCATAAGCAAGACCAGAAAATACAATTTTTATGAAGCCGGTAATTGAGTAATACAACTTGGACAGCAACATTTGGATTTAATAACACATCAATCTCTCACTTGAAGCTTATTTATGTATAAATGATGATGAGCACCATGAGGTTTGGCAGAATTAGGACCAATCTACTTCTTAATCTATTCCATTGTTGCAATAATTTTTCTCTTTAGACTCAATAAGGCAGATTTTCATTTTGCCACTGGGTTTAATATAGGTTAACGTAAATACCCTAGATGAAGTGTCAATTGTAGATCAACTGTGATAGTTACTGTCTATTTTTCATTTCCATTATTTTGAATGGCTATGAAATTGAGGTCAGGAACCAATTACCTCCATCTTTACATCCAAGTGGCAAATTGAAAATTTATCCAAATCCCCTTTGGTTTTCATAGGGAAACTTTATGAAAATTAAATGATCAATTATTGAAAATAATCTCTTGTAAAAAAAGAAGATTGAAAGGAGAAACAGATTACTTTATGTTCTATTTATTCCCACTTCTACAAAAATGAAGCACCTTGAATTTACAATGTGACTTGCCTTGGAATTGGCACTAAACGTGCTAGTGAAACGGTCCATTCAGACTCCTCTTTCTGCATATAATTTTCTGGATATGAGGGAATATGGCGCTGATGAGACAGCTGCTAAGCAAGAAGACAATGTGATGAATGACCAAAAGATTTGTCAGTGAAGTAACTTCATGGTAAGTTTTAAAGGAGGAGAGCGTACAGGGATTCTAGAGTTTGGAGCTTAAGCAGCTGAATACATTGCCTTCAATTGTTGGGTGAAAGGAAGTAAGAAAGTTAGGTAAGTGGAGGTGGAATGCCCAAACTGTCAGCATTAGAGAGATTAGAAGGTTTGAACATAGGATTTCAGAGCTGAGTGTGGTTATAAAGATATGTCGGTGTGAAATCATGAAGCAATTTAAAACAACAAGATTGAAAATATCAGATTGTAGGTGTTGGAAGAACAGAAGCAATGTAACTAAGCAAGGGCAGGAATGAAGAGCAAAATAGATTTGGTACAGGACAGGATATGGACACTAGGATTGGGAGATGGCATTTCTGGAGAGCAGAGATGTTGGGCCACTTTGGAGATTACTTGAACAGTTGAATTTGGAAGCTACACAGATGTTATTGAGGCTTTCAACAGGAGATTGATGAAAATAGACTGAGGGTCAGTGATTTGATAGAAGTGAAAGTATGCAGTCTTCATAATGGGTTTGAAATTCTAATAGGACCTGAGGTAACAGCTACTGAGGGTTCGAGAGTTGATGATGAGAGTATTGAACTAATGGTTAAATCTAAACATGATAGGAGCAGATTTCCCACAATTTATTTAGAATGCAAGACAACAAGGTGCAGAGCTGGATGAACACAGCAGGCCAAGCAGCATCATAGCGGCAG
>NC_063335.1:12162652-12179100 GCF_021869965.1 Rhincodon typus
TTGCTGCTTGGCCTGCTGTGTTCATCCAGCCCTGCACCTTGTTGTCTCGGATTCTCCAGCATCTGCAGTTCCTACTATCTCTGATTCGAGATTACCATGACAGATGTCTTCTAGGTTTTGGAGGACATAAATGTCCTGCCAAAGACTCTCTATTTGTATCAATACACAACATTCTTGATCACCAGATCATGAAGCAGCATGTGCAGCTGTCTGTCAAGGGTGTAGGGTGGTGTCAAGAATGAGAAGTACAAGTGCCTTGAGTAGAGTGCGAGTGCCATGTGCCCTTTCTCTATCTTTCCTCACATGCCCCGCTTAGAACTTTGACAGTGCCGAAAAAAAGTATCCACAGTACCTTCTACCTTCAGGCCAGCGATTCGAAGGGTTTTGGAGTAGATAAATATTGGTGTAATTGTGTTTAAGTATGGCAGGCAGGCATGATAGAGAACATAGTATTACTGGGGACATGATATTCAAGTGGCAGAATTTAACTTTAGTTCATAAAATCTGGAATTGTTGGAGGTTTTGTGTGTGTGTGTGTGTGTGTGTGTGTGTGAAGCTTAGTATTATTTCAAAATTTGACATTATAATTTTGGAGCATTCAATAAAGTTGACCAGGACTAAATAGCACAGATACTTAGATGATGATCTCACCTCCAAACTGAAGACCAGGCACTGTGATGATATAAGAACATAAGAACGAGGAGCAGGAGTAGGCCATCTGGCCCCTCGAGCCTGCCCCACCATTTAATAAGATCATGGCTGATCTCTTTGAGACTCAGCTCCACTTACCCGCCCACTCACCATAACCCTTAATTCCTTTACTATTCAAAAATTAATCCAGCCTTGCCTTAAACACATTCAGCGAGGTAGCTTCAACCGCTTCACTGGGCAGGGAATTCCACAGATTCACAACTCTTTGGGTGAAGAAGTTCCTCCTGACCTCAGTCCTACATCTGCTTCCCTTTATTTTGAGGTGATGCCCTCTAGTCCTAGTTTCACCTTCTAGCGGAAACAACCTCCCTGCCTCCACTTTATCTATTCCCTTCATAATCTTATATGTTTCTATAAGATCTCCCCTCATTCTTCTGAATTCCAATGAGTATAATCCCAGTCTACTCAGTCTCTCCTCTTAATCCAACCCTCTCAACTCTGGAATCAACCGAGTGAATCTCCTCTGCACCCCCTCCAGTGCTAGTATATCTCTTCTCAAGTAAGGAGACCAAAACTGCACACAGTACTCCAGGTGTGGCCTCACTAGGACCCTATACAGCTGCAGCATAGCCTCCCTGTTTTTAAAATCCATCCCTCGAGCAATGGCAGACAAAATTCCATTTGCTTTTTTAATTACCTGCTGCACCTGCAATCCCACCTTCAGCGATTCATGCACAAGGACACCCAAGTCCCTCTGCATAGCAGCGTGCTGCAATTTTTTACCATTTAAAACATAGTCCATTTTGCTGTTATTCCTACCAAAATGGATGACCTCACACTTATCAACATTGTACTCCATCTTCCAGACCTTTGCCCACTCAGTTAGACTATCTATATCCCTCTGCAGACTTTCAGTGTATCCTGCACACTTTGCTCTATCACTCACCTTAGCGTCATCTGCAAATTTTGACACACCATACTTAGTCCCCAACTCCAAATCATCTATGTAAATTGTAAACAATTGTGGTCCCAACACTGATCCCTGAGGCACACCACTAGCCACTGACCGCCAACCAGAAAAACACCCATATACCCCTACTCTTTGCTTTCTTCTCGTCAACCAATCCTCTATCCATGGCAATACATTACCTGTAATACTGTGGAACTTTATCTTATGTAGTAGCCTTTGGTGTGGCACCTTGTCAAATGCTTTCTGGAAACCCAGATACACCACATCCACAGGTTTTCCCATTGTCCAATATGCAAGTAATGTCCTCAAAGAAGTCCACCAAATCAGTTAAACATGACCTACCCTTCATGAACCCATGCTGGGTGTTTCCAATGGGACAAATTATATCCAGATGTCTTGTTATTTCTTCCTTAATGAGAGATTCAAGCATTTTCCCCACTACCGAAGTTAAGCTAACTGGCCTATAGTTACCTGCCTTTTGTCTACTTCCTTTTTTAAACAGCAGCGTCACATTGGCTGTTTTCCAATCTGCGGGAACTACCCCAGAGTCCAGTGAATTTTGGTAAATAATTACTAGTGCATTTGCTATTTCCCCCGTCACCTCTTTTAGTACCTTGGGATGCATTTCATCAGGGCCAGGAGACTTGTCTACCTTTAGCCCAGCACTGCCTCCTTAGTGATAATGATAGTTTCTAGGTCCTCACCTGCTATAACCTTCTTGCCATTAGCTTTCGGCATGTTATTTGTGTCTTCCACTGTGAAGACCGACACGAAATAACTCTTTAATGTCTCGTCTATTTCCTCATTCCCAGTTATTAAATTGGCCTTCTCATCCTCTAAAGGACCAATGTTTACCTTCGCCACTCTTTTACGATTTACGTATTTATAGAAACTTTTGCTGCCTGTTTTTATATTCTGAGCTAGTTTACTCTCATAATCCAACTTACTTTTCTTTATAACTTTTTTTGTGGCTTTCTGTTGGCCTTTAAAGATTTCCCAGTCTACTAGTTTCCCACGACTCTGCTTTTTTGTATGTGTTTTTTTTTAAATGTTGACAAGGTTGTCAAGTCTTTAAATTTGTCTGGTGAATGAATTTATGTTTTTTTTTTAAGGTCAGCAGCTGATGCCAACCTTCAAAATAAAGAGAGGGACACAATTTGCAAATTTGTTGTTGGAAGATTTCTTTTAAAATCTTTCTCTTGGATGATAGGAAGGTCATCCTATCCTCTTGGACAAAAACAAGTTCTGTCATGTTATCATTCAAGAGTGACAATGTCATTGGTTGACTGAAAAATATTGTCCAGTAAAATGGAACTAAATATGATAAAGCTGTTGTTACTATTGTCTTTAACCGTATCCAATACAGAGGCAAAACATTGGTCTTGTGTTCCAATTATTTGGCTTGGGTCGTAATGACTCAACTACAGGATGTTATAACTAAGTTAAAATAGTGTATGTTAAGCCATTGAGAAAAGTTTTCAGAATCAGGAGGCAGAATTTTAACTACTAGTGAGAGGTGGATTCAATGGAGCTGTGAGTGGACAGGAATGATTTTTGGGGATTATGTCTAATGTCCTAAAATCTGGGGCAACACAATCTTGCACACATTTGGATTTAATCCAAGTGGGTTTGTAAAAGAGCAGTAAATATCTATGGAGTTGCCAAGTAAATCAGTTCTAAAAAATGATATTTAATCAACCTGCTCAGAAATGCTATGACACATCCTATGGCAAGTGAAACCTGAACCCAGACCTAGTGGCTAAAGGTAGGAACACTATCACTTGCTGGGACTCCTTAAAAGCAAACTTCAACTGGTATTCCCAGGCAGTCTCCCATCCAACTATTAAGCAAGCCTGAGTCTGCTGAGCTTTCAAGATCAAAAGAGATGGGTTGTTTCCAGATGAGTATGTCAGTAAGCAGTAAATCAGTCTTATGTTTAAGTCGCTAATTAACTTACTATTCAACACAATATTCTGGCTTCAACAGTCAGTGCGTGGGATTTCTGCAACTTTTGAGGGCCTACAAAGTGAATGCACAGAGGGGACTCATTGTTTTCCTGCTGAAAATCCTTTAGACAGTGAACTTCAAAGCATGAGTTCTGGCTGTGGGAAAGACTTGTGCTCATAAGACTTGTTCTTGGATCCTTATTTGACTGCTGTGAAGTTGATATTCAGTGCTTTGGAAATAATTTTGCTTCCTCTGACGTTTGCTCATTTTGATCTCAATTTTCACAATACCAATCACCACTGCAGCAGGAGAGAAATTTGTGCAAACATAGCATGGAATTCTGATGCAGTGCAACTACCGCACCTGTATTTTCCTCACCATATGACACTCCAGAGGACAGAGGAGTGGGGAATAGAGTCCTAGCTTGAAGGAAGCAATAGTGAATAGAATAGAATCCCGACAGTGTTGAAACAGGCCATTCGGCTCAACGAGTCCGCACGAACCCTCCAAAGTCCACACCAACCCTACCCAGACCCATACCCCTGCCCTAAAACCCTGCATTGCCCATGGCGAACGCACCTAACCTACACGTCCCTGAACACGACGGGTAATTTAGCCTGGCCATCTTTGGACTGTGGGAGGAAACCGGAGCACTCGGTGGAAACCCACACAGACACAGACAGAATGTGCAAACTCCATACAGACAGTCACCTGAGGGTGGAATCAAATCCAGGTCCCTGGCACTGTGAGGCAGCAGTGCTAACCACTAAGGGACTGTGCCACCAAGATGCCCATGACAGAAGACCAGTTTCCTGGATCCCACAGGGCACAGACTTGTGTCTCAAGAGGCACAGACTTTTGTAGCAAGCCATCACACACCTGGGACTCACTCTACACTTCTTCCAGAGATCATGTGATTACATCTCCAAGATCTCTCAAGCCTCTTCCAAGTTTACTAATGGAATGGCTTTAGCTGCCATTTTATCTACTTTGTTATAGATGAAGCCTACTGCCTCTTGGATTTTCTGCAGTGGGTTGATTTCCATTGTTTGAGGGAGTCATTAAGTGCACAAACATGGCAATCAAAGCACCTTCCGATCACGTCCGAGATATCTATCAATCTTAAATGACTTCATTCTTCACCTCAACTCCTCGGTGCTCCCATTATCTCCATTACAATCAGCGTGATACTTGACCACCTCTGTCTATCCTTAGCAATCACATTCTCCAACTCACTTTGAATTTCTTTTGGTTCTGCACCTGTTCTGGATATTTTCTCCTGCAAGTTACCAACTGTAATGCCTTGGTTTTCCATTCAACACAGTAATTTTTACAACTGTTGATCTGCTGGACCATTTCCTCCTGTACATCTATAGTGTCCTTGACTTTTTCTCTGCTCTCACAAAGTAAGTGTTATTAGATTCAGTCTGTGATTCTCACATTCTAAAGGGCTTTGTTCTAAAATTTATTGCAGTTACAGAAACTATAATACATGCAGTGGAATGTTAAAGTATCAAGATTATACCTGTAACTCAGGAAATAAGGCATTGTGATACGACCAATTTAACATCTTCAAGTTCCGAAAATGATCAAACCCAAAATGCCGAAGTCTAGCGGCATATACATTCGAAGTATTGTTACGTTGAATGGTCTTTACGCCCCACAGGCAATCTGAATGACGTGCTTTGACTCTTACCAACTCGTGGCTGTTTTACTCTCTCCTCCTCAGTGACACACCACCCAGCAGCAGCACCAGGCATACCTAAAACGAAGGTAACAAGGTGTAGAGCTGGATGAAGGGTCCAGGCCCGAAACGTCAGCCTTCCTGCTCCTATGATGCTGCTTGGCCTGCTGTGTTCATCCAGCTCTACACCTCGTTATCTCAGATTCTCCAGCACCTGCAGTTCCTACTATCTCTAAAACGGTGGTGTCAACTTGGTGAAGCTACCAAACAGGGCCACTTGCATGCTAAGCAGCAGACTCCATGTAACGTTCTTCAATTGTTCAGTCTAAAAGAATGATAATTCATTAGTAGTTTGGCAAGTTTAATACTGCACCTACTGTCCATAGCAATCCATCACTTTTTTTGCTAAAACCAGCAATGATTATTAAATGTTGTGAAAATTACTTATAGGAATGACCTTGCTATCAATTCCAATGTACAATAAATGTTGACCTGTTTGGGGTCTAGATGCTAATTCTGCCTGGTTGGCACTTGGGGCCAGGTTTGTCCAACACTGCAGTACAGTGTAGTGGTGTATCACCTCAGCTCGCAACATAGAGTCATAGAGTCATACAGACCCGTCGGTACAAACAGTCTATGCTGAACATAATCGTGAAAGATCATGGGAGTCATGCAAGAAAAAACCCAAAGAACTGCTGATGCTGGAAATCAGAAACAAAAACAGAATTTGCTGGAAATACTCAGGAGGTCTGGCAGCATCTGTAGAGTGAGAGCAGAATTAACATTTCAGATCCAATGGCCCTTCTACAGAGCATGCCATGCATATATCGGAGTTAGGAGGGCATTTTTACTATTCCAATTTATAGTTTGCAATTGTAATTGTACAACAGAAAGAGGTGTAGATTAAAACATTAACATAATAATTGTATGTCACCCCTTTCTGTCAGTTCTGTGATTTTCTCGTGTAGCTTTTGATTCATTGTCTCCAACTGCTTCTTCTTGACTCAGTACATTCAGGTCCCAAATATCTCCTTGCTGACATTTTCTTTTTCCATTATTGCTCTTGGTTCTTTTTATTTGGGCAGACTCTCCTAATTTTGCCGGAGAGAAGTTTTGTTTTGAAATCATCGAGCTTTGTTCTGGGATCTTGGAAACAATCCACGACAGAAATCAATGAGGAGTCATTTACCCCAACTGCTCTCTTGAGTGCATCCTTTGTTCTTGCCGGTGTGTATGGATGGGTATCCTCACCACTGTTGCTGTCCTTGACTATGCTGTCCCTAATCTGTTGCATTTTGAAGATTGAGCTGCTTGGTACCTTTTAGCTGATCTCTCCAAAAGTGTCAATGGATCAATGGTCATTGCAACATAGCAGTGGTCCATGACACATTTTCGATTTACCTGCCTATTTTCTCCAGGCCTTACATTAGACAAACAAGAAACTTGGTTTCAAGGCTAAATGCAAATTCACAAATCTACTGGCACCCGTTGGTGAAAAATGAAGTTTCCACATAACTCTGAATTCTACCTGTTGGTGAGAGGTTGAGCTTAGAACTTGAAATCACTCTCTACCTCTTGAATTAAGCCTGTTTGATGGGATCCATCCTGAGCTCAGCCCTCCAAAGCTGCTCACTTACAACACGGCTTCAGGAATGTGATCAAACAGGTGATAGGTGAAGGAACAGTGGTTCACGGTTCAGGAGGAGAGAAAGAATCAGCGCTTGGGGGATGCATTGAGTATCAGCAGCTGCCAGCAAATAGGAGGGAAGTAGCCAGAGCTGAGGAGAAGATGCAGCAAGGCCGGCTTGAGGAGGGAAAGGTCACTGCACAGCAGGACTGTACCTTCCCATTTTGTGATTATATTGCTTATTTATTGTTGTTTCTTTGAATTTTGTTCATGTCTTTGTTTATTTCTTTGAGATTTGTTCCACTTGTAGATACGATTTTCTTCAGCTCATGCTTTTATATTACATACGTTTTTCTTTCCATTAATCATTTCCAACAGATGTTATCAGAGAAAGTAAGATATTTTCCATTTACTTTCAAAGGATGTAAAGGAATGTTACCACTGAGTCATGACTGACTCTAAATCATGATAGCTGAAGAGGGTGGTTAATCTTGTAATGGATTTTTTGCTACTCCTTGATAAGAAAAATGCGTTTGATATTTTTCATTTCCTGAAAAGTTCTCAAAATAATTCATCTCATTTTGCCATTTATATCACCCGTTGGATGTGACTAAATCCAAAATAGAAAGAATTTTAGAATAAGAACCATTCTAAGGAAGGATCACTGGACCTGAAATGTTAACTCTGATTTTTTTCTTCACAGATCCTGCCAGACCTGCTGAGCTTTTCCAGCAACTTCTGTTTTTGTTCAAGAATTTCAGAATATTCAGTATTAGGGTTACTTGTATCACTGTAATGTATTCACATATGTGAGGTGAGGAGGACAAATATCGTGCTTTTTGTTACACATTGCAAACTTGATTTGAAAAGAGAGACTGCCACTCCAATGCATTTTTATCCTTGTATTTTAGAGGCAATGTAAATACCTGCACATTAAGGCAGTCTTCTGACTTAAATTAATCTGAGGAAGGGTCACCAGACCCGAAATGTTAACTCTGTTTTTTCCTTCAGAGATGCTGCCAGACCTGCTGAGCTTTTCCAGCAATTTTGTTTTTGTTCCTGATTTACAGCATCCGCAGTTCTTTCGGTTTTTATTAAGCTAGTTGGATTCAGCTGGCAGAGTTTCCAATTTAAAAAAAAATCACTGAAGCAGCCACATGTCAGTGGGCTTCAGATTGTAAAGGCAAAGGCCTAGTGGTATCAGCACTAAACTATTAATCCAGAAACTCAGCTAATGTCCTGGGGACCCAAGTTCAAATCCTGCCATGGCAGATGGTGGAATTTGAATTTAAAAAAAAATCTGAATCAAGAATCTACTGATGAGCATGAAACCGTTGCTGATTTTTGGAAAAAAAAAACATCTAGTCAATAATGTCCTTCAGGATTTGTTCCAACAGCAGTGAGATGGTTCCAGCAAGATTCAAAGGGTGAAAGCTATAATCAACAGGGAATGCCAGCTGGTTTCCAGTTATAACTTCCCATTCGTAACCCATTCATTTTGGTAGAAATCGGTTAGGGCCTGTTGATATTTCCAAATGGTTTCAACTAATTTTTCCAAAGGTGAAATATTAGTTTTCCTTCTGATCAATTCATTCAGCATAACATTCAGCATGATAGTTCTAGATATGATGGAATTTGAGAAAGCTAAGCAATTCCTGTAATCTGCGAGGGAACACAAAAATGTTCTTTGTGTCACTGATGTAGATAGAGCCGAAAAAGAGTTGTGTAGAAGCTCAAATTTACCTATAGCAAGACAAACCCTGCAATGTGAGTATGCAATTCTTTAGTTAAAAACACCTTTGCATTTTTAATGTTAGTTTTATTAAATTTCAGTCCAAGTAAATCTTCAGTTGCATATTTAAATATTAAAATGTAAAACATAAATGCTTTTGTTTCTCAAAAACCAATCCTAGCAAAAAGTTTTTTGAAGAGAGATATTCAAGGGAAATTTATTTATTTTATTAATTTATTAAATATTTATACCATTTGTTACTTTACACTCAGAAAATGTCCATGAGCCTACATACCCTTCCAATCACACTGAAATTGCAGTAGCTTTCTTTTCAAGATGAAAACAGATTACTGATGAAAGAAATAAATCAACACCTGCAATGTTCTGGTTTGCTGTCTTCTCCGCAACAATTTTAAATCTTACTTTGAGCTTTATTTCACTTTTCTGAAAATGTATGGGCATCCAAAACTGCTGACTGTATCTTAACTGCAGCAATTCCCATTCCCCAGTCCTCTTGTGCTCTTTGCTTGACTAAGGGTCAATATTGAGCAATGCCTTGGCTTCAAAATTCTCACTGTTGCTTTCAAATCCCCTTGTGGCCTCACCCCCTCCATATCTGAAATCTCCTGCAGCTCCACAACTGACTGAGATAACAGTGTTACTCTGATTCCAACCTCTTGTTCAGTCACAATTATAATTACTCTATCATTGGTGGGCATATCTTTAGCTGTTTGTACCCATACTCTTGAATTCTTTCCCCACACTTCACCTCCTATGTACTTCACATACTTTCTTTACAATTCTTCATAAAACTTACATCATTCGCCAAATTTTTGATCTTCTGATCAAACATCTCTTTTGGAGCCTAGCATCATACATTTTTCATTACATTAAGGGAGCTATGTAAATACAAGTTGCAGTTTTTCTTCCTTTTCTTAATCAATTTCTTGCACCTCAAATGTTTATTTGATGCAACTCTTTACCAGTCTTTGACTGCTGTGGAAGGAGTTATGGTAACTACTTAAATATCTTTTAAGCTTTAACTTTGAACATTTTTTCCCAGAATGAATTGTTTGCAATTTATCTTTTGATCTTCCCACATGTTAAAGCTTGAACAGCAGTACCCCTGCTCTATAACCATTACCCTTGTCATCTCTTCCTCATTGAACATCTTGATTTGTCTTCAAATTCAAATATTCTGATAACTTTAACTGATAAAGCTAAAAGCATTAATCATTGAATATTAGCTTCTCCTAAATACATTTTTATTCTTTTATTTATCAGAGAATCACTCACTTCACTCTTATCGTTCTAGAATGATTTGCAATCTTCTTTCGAAAAGAATTGTGAGGCTATATGAGCATCTCCCATGATACTAAATTAACCAAAGACAAACTTGAGTCAATGCAATGATCTCTCTGACCATGTTAATGACTTACCCTGAACCATGAGTACTGAACTTATATAGTACTACAAGCAAGGTGCTGACTGTATCCAACCTGCACATGCTTGCAAAACCCTCAATGTATCTAACAATATATATGATTCCCTGGATGGACAACATTGGCTGGATAATAATGAGCATTGGAAGATTTACACCAACCAATTTAGGATTATCAGTCAGGCAGGCAATGTAACACACTTGTATGTACTGAAAACTATATATGGTAATACATTGAGCCCTGTTCTTTACAGCCAAACAAAAGTGCATACACTTGTACCCGTTTGAATTCAGCTAAATAGGTGACAGCCATTCTTTGGTTTATTTCTCAGGGAAATGGTTTGACCAATGAGAGTCAACCAGTCTGGTTTAAAATTTAAACAAAGCATAGTAACTAACCACCATTCACAATTAATTGTTGCATTCTTCACGGCAATACCTCTATCAATCAGAGCACACTTGCCAGACAAGCAACACTGTCCTCTTACAGAATAAATACAGTTGAATTTCCCCTTATAATTGACACTTCATGTGAATTGTCCGAATGCAAAAATACAAAGCTTTGATAAAATGTGTCTTTTTCAGCAGTGCTCAAGTTCTGCATGATGAAACAAGTATTTGAATGCAAGAAATAAAAAGTACAAAGATCATACTTATAACATGTTAAGTGGGTATTTTAGATACAAGCAATTTCACATTTACAGGTTCCTGAAGTGATCAGACTTACTTGTATCACATTTGCTTGAGTGTATCCAGTACCACTCTGACAATAATTCCGAATCGTCCAACTAATTATCTTGTTTAAAACAAACACCTTTCTTCTAACTTGGCTCATGCCACTGGAGGGAGCTGGTGGCCTAGTGGTGATGCCAATGGACAAGGTTAATATAGGGGTCAGGGTTCCAATCCCACCATGATAGCTGGTGAAGCATAAACTCAATTTATTAAATCTAGCATTGAAAGCAGGTCTCAGTAATAGTGACTATGAAACTAGCATCAAGTATCATTAAAAAAATCTGGTTCACTCATATCCTTCCATTAGGGTTGGTTCTTAACTACTCTCTGAAGACCTGAATTCAAGGGCATCCAGGAATGGACAACCTGCCAGAAATACCCATATCTCATGAAGGCATTAAAAGGTGCTTTGTTACCATTGACCAGAAACTGAACTGGAACAAGTATATAAATACTATAGGTATAAGACTAGGTCAAAGTCTAAGAACCCTGCAATGAATAGGTCACCTTCTGAGTCCCTAAATCCTGTCTGTAATAGGGAAGGCACAAGTCAGGAATATGAAGGAATAGTCCCCACTTGATTGGATGAGTGCAGATCCAACAACACTCCAGAAGCTTGACACCATCCAGTCCAAAGCATTTTCCCTTTTTGGCACAACATCCACAAATATTCACTGTCTGTACCAGTAACACTCAGGAGCAGCAGTGTGTACTGCAAGAGGCATTGAAGAAATTAACCAAGATTCCAATGCACTTCCAAACACACAACCACTTCTCTCTAAAACGACTCGGGCAGCATAGGAGGTGCATGGGAACACCTCCACTGACAAGTTTCCCTCCAAGCCACTAACTACCTTGACTTGGAAATGTATCAATATTCCTGTCCTGACATTACATCAAAAGCCTGGAACTGCCTCTCAGAACAGCATTGTGTGAATCTGCACCAATGGACTGCAGTGCTTCAAGAAGGCAGCTCACCATCACCTTCTCAAGTACAACTAGGGATGGTCAATAAATGCTGGTCAAGCCAACAAAGCCCACATCCCCTGAATGATTAAAATAAAGGATAAAACAAGTCAAACTCCAGAGTAAAATCTACAAATGACACCCCAAAAAATTCACCCTTAACCACCCGTGACCAAATCTCCCTGCAAGTTGCACGTGTGTGCGCAGCTGCTTTGATATTCCACGTATAGTGATCAGCGTGCTGATGTGGATCATATCATTGAACTCGCTGCTGCACTCAGACATCAGAGGTCCATACAGAAGAAAAAGCAATTAGACGGAACATTACCTCTGACCCCACCCCCACGCCCCAGCTACCCTCCTGACTATCCTCCCAATACCCAAATTAACTCTTCACCACCTTTTTCAATCTCTACAACCTAATACTTCCACACTTACTGGCCACCCCACCAAATGCATCCACAGCTGGAAAGAAAATCTTAGGTGTTGGTGCATCTCCTCATTCTGGGCCTCTTGTACACCACCACCATGTCCTCCCACCAACCCAGCACATGCTTTGGATTTCCAGATTTGGGAGCCATTGTCACAATAGTATTGAACACTTTCATTTCAGTTTACTAAACTACTTGTTTTCTACACTGTGTGTCTCTTTTCAGAAAGCCCATCGACAGCTTGAGTTTCAGTACGATGCATGTTACAACCACAACGTTTTTTTCAGATCAATACACACAACTTGGAAATACTCAGCAGGCCAGGCAGCATCTGTAGGGAGAAGAATGGAATTAATGTTTTGGGTCTACAATCTTCACTCAATTCATGAAAAGTCACCAACTCCTATTTCTTTCTGCGTACATGCCATGACCTGATGAGTATTTTCAACTCTTTCCATTTCTACTGGAGCAAAAGTAATCTCTTCTCCCAGCTTGACAAAAAAAAAACATTTTGACTTCTTGTGAGCTTCTCATTCCCCTTAGAAAGAAAGACAACAAAAGCTGCCTGAATTCTGGTATGGCACAATGTTACTAATGAATTTCAAGTCAAAGTTCACAAAGAAAACATAAACAAATGGCTGAGCAAAAGAAATGTCAAAGCAATAAATTAATCAGTTTAAAAAAATGTATTTAATAAAAATGACCATTCAAGAGTGCAAAATAGCAGATAGAACTTTTGTTTTTCCTTTCGAAACGGAGTTAGGGAGAAATAAGCCAGGTCTCAGATCTTGGTCACTGGCCGGGGATGAAATAAGGAGATTGGCTTGCATCTGTTGGATGCCTCAGTGAAATTGATAGGAAAGTGGTGGTCAGAAGCAGTTACAGCTTGAGCTTTCCTTCTGTCCCAGCCTATGGCAGTAGGTTTTTGGAAGCCAGGCGAAGGTGGGTGGGTGTGCATGCATCCATGAAGCATATATGGACACATGCATACTTTCACAATTTCTTCCACCTTGATGTTATGGCAAGTTGCAAAGGGATGGCCCATGGCCCACAGCATCAAGAGGCAATTTATATTTTATTTCAATTTTATATTATTTAAAGTAGTGTGCATAAGACTAGTACCAATATTTATTGTAAAGAAAGTAATTTAAAAATAAGTTAGATACAAGAACTGGAATTATGAGCCATTTCCATCTATGTCACACATGTATGACAACAGGTGGTAGTCAATACAGACAAATAATAAATTAACAACAGGACAGAAATAAAAGACTAATTCTCCAACAGTAATGGCCTTCTAAACTAAAAATACTGTGGATACTAGAAATCAGAAACAAAAACAGAAATTGTTGGGAAAACTCAGCAGATCTGGCAGCATCTGTGCAGAGAAAATAGAATCAACATTTCAGGTCCAGTGACCCTTCTTCAGAATTGATTGTGGCTCGGAAAATGTTGGTATTTGTGCTGAAGATGGGGTGGGAGGAGGGTGGCTGTGGGCGGAATGACCTTTAGGTGGAGATGCTAATTTAGCACCTACTGATTCCCCCAAGCTAAGCTCTACCCATTCCTGTGTCTGTCTAATCGTTCTTCTCTCTGTCTCTGGGCTTTATCTCCATCTTTCGTTTATTTCTCCCTTTCCCCCCACTTCATCTTCATGTACATATGCCAATATTTTCTGAGCGGCAATCAGTTCTGAAGAAGGGTCACATGTCCTGAAACATTAACTCTGCTTTCTCTCCACAGATGCTGCCAGACCTGCTGAGTTTTCCCAGTAATGATCTACGAGTTATCTGCAACCAGTCATGCTCAAATAAAACTATAACAATGCTAAATCCATTTAAATAAAATAGAGAAAACTGTACAGGAAGGAATTGAGAAGTATAAAGCTCATAAACTAACTCCGTGGGTGAAGACATTTTGATTGTTGCCAAAGGGGAAGAATATATTCTAAAAACAGAAAATGGTGCCTGTGGTGGACTGGGCATCGAGGTGGAAGGGATGACATGCAGCTGAGGTTGGACATGGACTACTACTGACTGAATGCAACCTGGTTGTTGAAACAAATGGCTACAAATGACTCACGTTCTCACTTCATGATATTAGGAACCTAAAACCTGGAGCTTTGTCCTGCAACATAGAACATTGAAGTTTGATTCAGTCACTCAAGAGCAGCTGGTGCTACACATGGCATTAACCCCAGTGATTAGCACCATCTGCACTCCCATCTCATGGGCCCTGACTCTACCACCCTACTCATTCAACCATTCACTTAGATTCAAACTTGACCTTTAAAGTTACTATCCAGTAGCTCGCGCCATAAAATTGAATCTACCCAGCCTTCCCCGCTTCTATACCGTCGCGATGGAGCTTTCTGAGGCACCTGGTGCTCTGTATTTCTGGAAAAGCCGAGCTGCAAGGGTCTCGGAAGAAATGAGTGAGGAGCAACATTGAATGATTAATTAGAGTACCAATCTGACAGTGATAGCTGATCCCGCAGGAGATCTTTGTTTATGTCGAATTGTCATTCAACTCGTAATAGCCAGAATTTTTAGTTTTCTAAAATTAGTTGGAGCATTTTGCACAGGAAGTATTTTGTGGACTAGGACAAGTATGAGGGTGCGTGACAAAGCTCCCTGTTCAGATGGAGATTTGAATATGTGCCCGGAGAAAGGTGGATGAGCAAAGCTGCAAGCTGTGTTCACCTGATAACTGTTGTGCAGTCGAATACCAGAGATGGGCAGGGTCTAAGGCTTGGCACTGAAAAGTGTGATATACCTGCATTTCTTGTACTACATGGTCCCTGGATCAGTTCATGGACTGTAGCTGATTTGAGGGACAATTATCTTGTTAATTACTTCCTTCACTACCTCCTGTTATTGCCTGTGCAGCTGGAGAGACTGGCCTCCTTCTCCTGTCCTTGACAATATCACCTGAATCCTTAGATCCCACTGTAAAAGTAAGTGTAAGAGACTCAGAGGGATATCAGACTTCGCAGGTCTCATCTGTATTCCTATGATTATTTTGCATAAACCTTTGGCACCAATGACCTCTTTAACCATTCTGACCACTGCTATAACTAGAAATCTTTCCTTTAGTGTTAGCCTGTCCAACTGATTGAGAAACCTGGAAGTGGGGTCGTGATGCCACAGTCCAAATCTTTGATAGACTGGTTTTCAACCAACGGCAAAAGACAATAGGATTAGGAGCAGAATTAGGCTATTCAGTCCATCAAGTCTGCTCACTATTCAATAATGGTTGATTTGTTTCTCAACCCTATTTTCCTCCTTCTCCCCATAACGCTTGATCCCTTTACTAATCAAGAATGTATCTATCTCAGTCTGAAATACATTCATTGACTTGATGTCCACAGCACTCTGTGGCAATGAGTTCCACAAATTAACTATCCTAAGGTTGAAGAAATTCCTGCTTATTTCAGTACTCAGACGTCATCTCTTCACTCTGAGGCTGTGTCCTCATGTCCTAGTCTCTCCTACTATTGGAAACATCTTCTCCACATCCAGTTTACCCAGGCACCTCAGTTTCAATCAGATTCCCCCCTCATCCTTCTAAACTCCATCATACATAGCCCTCAACTGCTTCTCATATGACAAGCCCTTCATCCCCAGGAATACTCTTGTAAACCTCCCCTGGATCTATTACAAACTCTCCACTGAGTGCCATTCAGCTTAAATAAAGTTCTACCCATTGTGTTTCTGCACAAAGAGTAGTAGTTATAGAGAGGAATAATGGTTTTGAAACAGATATTCTGCTGTAAGGGGCCTCCATCAAAGTGCAAGAGGTTTGGATGCAGTAAAATCAGTCAGTTTAAGTAATTTGACCCATGCAGGCTGTATATTCAATACCTTCTATTATTACACAAAGGTAGGTTGTATTGATTAAGATGATTAAGTCTAATCATAACAATATATTCTTATGCTGGATAATACAGGCACAATGATTCCCAGCAAACCTCACCTCATGCATTAGATCAGTTCTGTCTTCAAGAAAACTGAAGAAACAAAAATAGATATTCCTTGAGAAACTCAATAGGTCTAACAGCAAGGTGCAGAGCTGGATGAACACAGCAGGCCAAGCAACATCAGAGGAGCAGAAAGGCTGATGTTTCGGGCCTAGACCTTCATCAGAAATGGGGGAGGCGAAGGGCGTTCTGAAATAAATAGGGAGAGAGGGGGAGGTGGATAGAAGATAGATAGAGGAGAGGATAGGTGGAGGGGAAACAGACAGGTCGAAGAGGCGGGGATGG